>NC_071411.1:9696969-10000000 GCF_017976375.1 Cuculus canorus | reverse complement strand
ACTGTTGTTCCTTGCTTATTTAGAAGCTGATTTAACTAAATCTGCTTTTGACAATATCACATTTATCACTCTAACACATAATTCTGACACTCGGCCCTTCCAAAACTGATACAGAAAAGACAACCTTTGCTTCCTTCTTTGCGGACAGGTGGGTGGTGTCAGGTATTTCCTTGCGGTGCACTTGCCTCCTCCTCACTTCAAAAGTTCAAACGAACAGAACCTGGCTAAATCCATTAGAAATACTACCAGTTTGGCAAGAAACTTGACATCACATGAGGCAGCCAACTAAGAACATGCCTATTTTGAGGCAGGGGATATTTATGAGCAGATGCAAAAAGCCACTGAGCCACTGTTTGCTATTTCAAGCTAATGGACAGCTTCTTTTCAGTCCTCTCCCCTGTGCATCTTTTCATCTGGTCTTAGTTAGGATGCTTATTCACACTACATTAATATTGCTAACACTAACCTGGGCTAATTGGAAAGAGACTAAAGAAAGCAATTAGAACTGTATTACAAAGAGATGAAGGATCTTCCACAGGTTGGCCAATTAGAACTGATGGACAAACTTCATGGGGTTTTTTATCTATGTATATATTTGTATTTCCTATGTATTCAAGATAACAAAAAATGGTCTGCTCAGAAATGTTTCTTCAACAACCAAGTATTGCTCGGGCTGAAACATCCAGCCTCTTTTTTGGAGCACAGACTGGCATCTATTAAGAAACTGCCAGGAATTCAGAATTTAGAACATATGAGTATTAATACTTCATTGAAACATAGGGAGTTTAGGAAGCAGCACTGCCATACATGCATCATCATCATCTTTTAATGGACCATTGTTGCATATGAGTCTATATTCCATATGGAATTTTTTTTTTTCCAATATCTCCCAAAACCTCCTTTTGAAACACTGAGCTTCTCTGGGCAGATATGTTAAATTTCTCTTGGCCTCCAGATCATCTCTAGGGCTCAATTTCCTCAGGCCAGTTGCAGCACATTCTCAGGAGAGGGTTTGATATTGGAATAGCCTTTTAAAAACACAAGGAACCGACCCTCTCCTGTCCAATCCCAGCCATGACCAATCAGAGGCTCTCACTTCCTTTAGCAGAGCAGCACATTTGTAGTCCCTCTGAAAACCACTCTCTCTGCTTGACCTGCATGACAGGAAAAAGCTGCTTCTCCTGATTTGTTGGCCTACGAGTGAAAGAAGTAAATGACTTTCCAAAGTGTTTATCCATTGTTCCTGCATGTATGAAACCCTCACTGACAGCTTGACAAAAATCTGGCAAAAATGTTTTCCTTCTAAAGTAAAAAATTTTTTTCAAGTTGCTAGACAAGTACCTCCCAGTTACCAAAATACTCAACGAAATGACCTTAATAACAACAGCAAGTCAAGCTTAGCAAGACGACAACTTAATGTTCTTAATATTTCCTTTGTCCAAGTACCCTGTAGGCTCAGCTATTTTAAACATAATTCCCTGAGCCTATATAATACATGTGCAATATGTTATAGATTGGTAGCATTCCAAACACGTGTCATCTTTTTCGCTTTAACTGTTCCATGTTTTGAAGGCATCAGCCACAATTATACCCATCTTAAAAATGCAGAATTCAGCACAAGAGCTTCTTTGTGAGTGCCCCTCTCCAGGCAGTGAGCAGCTGCCCACCATCAGGCTCCACCTCACACATCTCTTTCCTGGAGTCGAGTTCCTTTTGTGCATCACTTTATCATTTATTCTGGTGAACAGCGTTACAAAGGACATTGCTCCAATTCTCACAGCAAGTGGATCAGCTCATTCGGCAGTACCTTTAACCTCTGCCCTTGAGATACCAATCACCACTCGCTTGGATTAACTCTTAAGAAACGGGTGTCCTCCAGGCTCTTCATAAGGCCATCCTTCCCCTTTCTTTGCTCCATACCTTATTCTCACTCTCTCCCACACATCAACTTGCTCAAATTTGTGTTTGTGAAATTTGTTTCGCACCGTCTCTTCACTCAACAGTCAGACCTTAACTAAAGCCTAAATCTCATCATCTCTGCACTCCACATACAGTTGTACAAAATGCCTTCTCCAGTTGTCTCGAGTAAACTAAGGTGTCTAGCAAGACAAAAGGCAGCATGGGAAGGTGGGTGAGGGTCTGTCCTCTCGTTGTGCACAGGAGTGGGGCCCCCCCAAGTGGCATTTCATGCACCACAGGTACATTCAAGACTCAGATCAGACTCCCCATCTGCAGTGGTGCATTCCAGTACACACTGGGGACACGTGCTTCCTTCCTGTTCCAAAATCATCTCTCCTCAGTCTCAGCACAAGCCTGGAGCTTGCAATGCAGGGGGCACGTTCTCCCTTGTCCACTGCACTGTTCTTCTGGTTTGTATCATCTTTTAATAAACATCATCACAAAATCGCACTGGCTCCAGCCCTCTGTTTTCAGGGCTTTGCACAGGTCAGCAGTCACCTTGCTGCATCCCCACATACTGAGAGCACTTCCCACCCAAGTCACCACTGACAGATTCCAAGTATTTTCAGTATTACTGAGACATAGGATAGACAAGACACCACACAGGAATAGCAAGGACGTGCTTCTGAAAGTAAAGATACTTGTCAGACCAGCGTCAGGAAACAGCAGGCATCTTAAAGTCTCAGGGGAGCAAGATCCATCAGTCCAAGCACAGCTCACCCTACCTCAGCTATCAATATAGTAATGTGAAATCAAAACTAAAAAAAAAAATGAAATCCCTAACCAGCATTGGTTTTAGAATTCAGCCCTGCATCTTAGATCTAAATGTCATGAGATCTCAAGGATACTGAAAAGAAAAAATCCTTATTTCAAACTACCCTGCAGCTGTAAGATACCACAGTATTATTATAAAGGTACCACATACTTCAGGATCAGGACCAAACATTAAAATTATCAAGTCTGAGGATTCTTCTCTGTAGGAGCAGCAGTGACCTGCCCTTTTAAACTCAATTGCTTTGTATCTGTTGATGTTAATGTAAAGTTTCTCCCAGCTGAGCAGCATACAAGCCAACTGGCAAGAGAGCCATAAACATGAGCAATACAGCATCCTCAGCAAGGCAGCAATCCTTCCCAGCACCAGGGAGAGTACGGCAGGAGCAACATCTCAATGCTGCCAGCCACCACTGTCAACCAGAGACAGGCACGCCGCACCACAGGCTATCAGTCTCCATCACACAAAGAGACACCGACATCTCAGGACCCAACACACATACCTAAAAGCAGCAGAACCGCATCCAAAATGACTTTTCACTGTTTTGAGCCCCTATTCCTACAGTCCTAGTTCTGTGCCGTATGCACCCACCCAGAAGTTGCAGTCCATCCTCCTGTCCCATCGCTACCAGAAATCTCTTTCATGGAGTATCAAACGCCAGCAGAGCAGGCAGCTTGGTTTTTGTTCACATCTCATCTATTACCCAATGTCTCCCGAACAAAAAAAGTTAATACTGTGATTTCTGTATTGCAAAGGGCTCAAAAGCTTCATGACAGTCTTAAAGAGCAAGGAGGGTCCTGCTTTAGGCATGTGAGGATGGGAGCATGAAGAATTCCAGCTTACTTCAGCTGCTGCTGCAGAAGTGTGGTCCAAATGCAAAGCCACCAAGCAACAATGACAAGCCCCTTCCTGCCTGATGTGAGATTTATTCTAAAGAGCATTGTAGCTCCTGACTGGCAGTGCCAGACAAAACCTGTCAGTGTGAACAGCTTTGCCATCAATGTCCGATAGCACTTTATGGACTGAATTTCCCCTTGGAATCACACCTATTGCTACAAAGTGGGGAATGCAGCATGGTTGGAGAAATTCCTGAGGCCTGAAACAGATGATCTCATGGGACTTTACTTTGGATAAACATAGCGGAATCACTTATTTAGCTCTCAATAATGACTGTGGAATGTGCTACAGCATATTGATGATTTGTAGCAGAGTACATGAAACCAGTCTGAGCAGCATGCAAGCTCCATATCTACTGATACATCACGTTATCCAAGACTAATCAAAGTGACACCTGCCCTCCCCTGCACACAAAGTGTGCAACCAATCCCCCGACAAACGTTCCTGAATGAAGGCTTCTTCCCAGTTACTAAAATGTTGTCAATGTCAGCAAAACAATCCAGGAACTATTTATGAGACAACTCACTGGCATTTGGGTTTTGTTGCAAGAATCATTCCTCTTCTCAGACACTCACAATAAAAGATGATTTGTGCTGGCTATGAACAGTCAATATTGACCAGTATCACGAAGCTATTGGGCTGTTCCTGCACCAGCTGATCAAACATTGGCAGCAATCGTGCACAGGAGCGCTTTCAAGCTCATTGGAAAAACAGAAGAGATTTATCTCACCGAATTGAGAAAATGAGGTTTTAACTGCTGAAGCATAGCAAGCACTAAACCAATATAAAGTCATTACTCTCTTCTTCCAATATGCATATGACCATTGAAGCCTTCATCTACACTCCACTGCTCATTCTGTCCTCTGACCTAAACATAATCTCCATGTTTCATGCCCTTCTCTAAGGAATACTCACTCAATATCTTTGCCTACCAAGGCACTCCTATTTCATCACATCACATTTGGCTTTCAGAGCAGCATCTACACACTGCAACCCAGAGCAAAAAAGTCAGTTAAGTGTTTATTTTTAGGCCCCGTGTTGCATGTGACACTGGGTTTTTCATCTTCATTGCCTAGTTTAAAGTCAGGAAAGACCAACGTTGATCCGGAGACAGTAACACTTAACAGCACTGCAGAGATGTGTGACCCTCTAACCAAACACTCAGATCTGGCTGCACTGTCAAATCTCCATCCCTATGGGAGAAACACACAGTCCACGGCAATGAGGGAGATGTCACTGCCCATCCTGCACCCAAAGGCAGGCAAGAATTTGTTGCATTCCTAAACTTCACATGCTCCCTAACAATAAAAGCACTTAGGAATTTAAACCTACTTGTTCAGAAAAAGGCGAGCAATTTTTTCATGGCAGAATGACCTAGCACATCTTTTGTCCATTTTCATATGGACAAATATTTCCCTATAAGACAATGTTTTTCCTTACTGAAGAGATATATAAGTGAGATGAAGATCACGAATGGACTTTTGAGGTGGGGAGCACATTTAACACATGGCCTTTAGCACTCATCAAATTGAGTTCCAGTAATTGCAATTTGAAGGAAAAAGCTGACAGTGACTTGACATGGTCTCCTACATAAAAATGCACCATATTTCCTTTGTGCCATACCCTTATTCACTTTGATGTATTATCATTCCCTGCTCCTCTTGATTGCTTTTCAAAAGCCATCTAAATTCATGTGAATTGGTAAAGGGTAATTATCCCTATGAATAATTAGAGCATGCTAATAAATGCAAAATAGGATAAAATGTTAAGTTTTACCAGCACTGACAGTTCTTGTTCATGATGTCCGCTCTAGTAAAAGGGCACTTACTGAACAGTGACAAGGAACAGGGAAGATATCTGCATCCCTACTGCAATAGCAAGGAGTTACTCTGTACAGCAAAGAATGACAGAAGCATAAGTCCTGCTTTTTGTCTAAAGAAAAAGAATGGATGGTTTCCTCTTAGCAAAATCTCATAGGAATAAGTGTTTACTAAAGATATGTGATGCTACCAAAAAGAGGAAAAAGAGATTTTAAGTACTACCATGAAAAAAGATACTGGCAAGAGGAAGAAAACGGAAGGTAGTACTCACATAGATACTTGTCATTAACTCTCACTGCTTGTGTCCACGCAGAGCTCAGTGCCAGCGAGCACCCAGTCCCTGCAGGGCCGGGGCAACCGGCCAGGAGCAGGAACCACTTGAATCAGCTCAGGCACTGACACCCATCCTTACATCACGGCTGTGCTCCACAGCATACCGTTCCATCACCGGGCAGTACAGCCGGTCCCGCACACGGCCCCAAGTAAGCATTTAACATTTATCACTTCCATTAAATTTTATTAAAATAAATAGCTTCACACAGCGCTATTTAGAGGAACCTCCAGCACGGTAATTGGAGTAAAAGAAACATTTCAGTGCCCTCTTAGCAATGGTAGGAAGCTTCACAAGTAAGAAATAATATAAACAGCAGTTCAGAATTCTCTCCAAGTTGCATTTGCTACCTCCTCAAAGTCACGACAGATGTTCTGGCATCATGATGGGAAAGATGTTAGTGAGCTAAGTGAAACATTTTAAGTTCAGCTGGAGTCCAGCCCACCATTATTTTCTTAGTGTGCTTTTTTAAGAAGTATAACGTGGAACAGTACAATGACTCTAAAAGGGCTATTTCCACATCTTTTGAAAAAAAGACAAAAAAGCTCAAAGCCACACACAACCCTTATATTTTCACTGTCTATGCATATTTCCTTGTAGAAGAAAATTATAAACGTGCTGCAGTCAAATGAGCAAGAAGCAGGATGGAAAATAAGACTCGAGTTAGTCTATGAGGTTGTTGGTTTTTTTAATGAGACAGTAATTACTAAATTTACTAGAGGCTGAAACATTCCTAGATGGTGCTCACTGTTTTCCTGTCTCTGTGACCCCTTCTTCAAATGCTTTTCCCACAACACCTAAAGATCCAGCATTTACCTTCCCTAGGCCTGAGGTCTCGGAATCTGCCCGGAGCTCTGATTCACCTACAGGGCTCCAATTTCAAAATCATCTGAAAACACACCTTCCGCCACAATACTGCAAATGTGTGAGTTGCAGTCTGGATCTGAGCAGACAGGTTTGCACTCACTATTTCAGCCACGCTGTAAATCTGCAAGCAGGAAATCAATTTCCTTATGTTCTACATTTGTAGTTATTTTCTTTAGGAAAGACCAACTGATTATCAGTGGTGGGCATAAATACACCTTTCTGCTGCACAAGTAGATCCACGTATATTCCTACATGCGTATTTAACCAAATCTGTAGCTTAAAGCATGCTTACACAGAGATTTAACATTTCTGGTTTTATGATGTTAAAAGGTGCTCTTGGTAGATGGATTTTTTTCCCTCCCCTAAGCACAAGTTCTTCTCCAAGCTGCATTAAAGCATTTCACAGTTACTTATTAGCATAATTTTGACCTGTCTCGTCTAGAATGGTGAAGCAGACCACAAGATGCTGATACCCACTCAACACAATACACTGCTTAGGGGCAGAACCAGAGCACCCAGCAGGACACCACAGCTCCTTCTCCAAGAAAACTTGTTGGGTTGTTGTTTTGAAATGATGATCAAACACCAGAGTAGCCCACCCAGAGGGAGCCACAACTGCTGGGCAAGTTGCAGAACATCCCAATAGATGGGCCCAGATGGTAATGGCTCAGCACAGAGATGGGGAAGCCAAGGTCACGGCACAGCGGCGAGGAGGCAGTGCGGTGACCAAGGAGTCATGGGATAAGAGGGAAATCCACTATAAATCTTCAGAAGAAAAGCAGAAGGGAGATCAAGCAACCACTTAGAGAGCTTGGCTCAGCCACCCCATCAGGTATTTATATACACACGTAAGATCCCCCTGAGCCTTTTCTTCCCCAGCCCGAACAGTCTCAGCCCTCCCAGCCTCGTCTCATGTGACAGATGCTCCAGTGCACTGCTCATCTTCATGGCCCCACACTGTACTTGCTCTTGTGTGACCATGTGTCTTGTCCCGGAGAAGCCAGCAACTAGACCCACAACTCCAGATGTGTCTCAGCAGAGCAGAGGAGAGGGGAAGGATCACACCCCTTGACCTGCTGGACAAGGCATTCTTAACACAGCCAGGATGCTGCTGACCCACATTGTTGCAGAGATGCATTGCTGGCTCGTTTTCAACTTCTTGTCCACCAGGACCCCCAGGCCCTCCTCTGTCAGCCCCCAGCCTGTCCCAGTGCCGTGAGCTAGTCCTGCCCATGTGCAGTGCTTGGCACTTCCCCATCCTGAATTTCACGAGATTCCAGCCTGTTTCTTCAGCCTTCTGAGGTCACCACTCTGAATGGCAGCACAACCATCTGGTCTTTAAGTCAATCTCACTTGGGAATACACAACAACTTCCTTGAAAGTATCAAATATTTCAGGTGAAGGATTGCCATAAAGATTACTTTCTCCATCAAAGATATACCTGGACTCTAAGAAAAATGTTATGATTTCTCTGAAGCAATCTTCTCCTTACAGTCTTGGTGTTTCCCTGTGCTGCCCCTTCTATTCAAGTTCAGGCTTAGTCTAAGAGCTGATAGGTTTTGTTTAGAATGTAATTTCCAGTTGCTGAGGCCAGGCCACGTATCAATTATTACGAAGTCACCACAGCACACCGAGCACAACAGCCGATGCAGCTAATGAGGCTGTCTTAAACAATATGATAAATGCATATGCTGATGAGCCATGGCACCGCTGCTTTTCCATTTGTGCACCTCCATAAATGATGAGTTGTGAAAGTGTCACCCATCATCCATCACACTGAAACCTACTCATCAGGTCCCAAAAAAGCAATTCGCATTTCCCTTTCTCATTCACAGAGCAATAATGGGTATAAAAGGAGATTTATGCAACCTTCTAATTCTTTGCTAAGCAAAGTAATAACACTTCAGCCCATGTAACTATTCAGTTTTGGAAAGGATGCCTAGTCACTTCAGCACACGGTAGTACAGATATCAATCTGTTTCACAGCAGAATTAAAACAGGTTAGCTTGAATCCTAACTGGTAGAAGTGAAGTATGGTGGAAATGCAGTTCTGGTGCCACGGTTTCCTTTCAAGAGGGAAGTTTTGCTCAGCTTGGGAAAGGCAGGACTGGAGGAAGACAGGCTAACAGTCTTCTACTGCATGAGGAGTTGCCTGTTGTACGAGGGTGGTTGATCAAGTAGTCTTCATAAGCACCGAGGGAAACACGAACATGTCAGCTTCTTCTCACAAAATAAAACTTAGTTTAAATATCAGGGGGGAAAAAAGCAGCCTAATCAGAAACAGCTAACAGACTAACCAGGGAGGATGTCAGATCTCCAGTCACTGCAGGTTTTTATCAGTAGGTTAGATGAGTAACTGTCAAAGATGTTTATCTAAGGATAAAGGAGAGAAATGTTTTTTCAGGGAAATAACATACATTTTAATAAGTAAATCAATAAAACATCAGCTTGAAGGGGAGAGGGCTGAAAAATCTTTTGGGCTAAGCAGGCTTTTCCACAGGGCAGTTAGACCTGCCAAGGACATCAGGGCTACCATGGGCTGCCCCACTGAGGCACCCATCGCTCACCACGCTGGCAGGCTCAGCTGACCTGGGGCACTGGCAGTCCGCAAATCTCCCCTTATAAACACACAAAAAGTAGTTGTTAGTACAAAAAAAGGGTACAGCTAAAGATATTTTAGTGAAATAAACATGAAACTTCTCCCAAGAGTTGCACATGCTGCCTCTCAGATGGAGGGGACATGGGGGGGTTCCTCATCCATCTGAGCACACAAAGCAGCAGCCAGAGCTCCCAAGGCCTTTATCATTTTGATGGCCTTGTGCTCATTCCCTTTTTAGGAGAAAAATCACTTGTAATGGCCTTCGGGGAACTAATTAAGTAAAATGTGCTGAAGATGAGGAAGGCAGCAGGCTAGGGACAGATCACGCAAGGAGGCAGAGTGCATGAAAGAAAACAGCTGAGATCCTTACAAATAATCTGATTTTTCTAATAACACTGGTGAAGTAATTTTAAGATAAAAATTGAGATTTATACTTCCATTGAAAGTTTTAAAAACGTAAATTATGAATACAAATACTATAACTTTGGTGAAAAGCTGGAAGGCTATGTATTAATATTTCCCTAAATAATGTCAGTCTATACGTTATCTGACTATACCTTACTAGGCATTAATTCCAAACTCTTGAATTCAGTGAAAAATCTCCCTTTAACTTGGGAGCCTTTGACTCGAACCAACACTGAAACCAAACAAAACAAAGTAGAGAATTTGTCCAGTCCTGTTTTATTGTCCAAATTAAATGATGTGGAAAAAAAATTTAGTAAGTTGTCAATTTAGCCATAGATTTCATTAATAGTGAGCAAGTGAATCTTTAAAATACATGTTTTTTACTCTAACAATTCTACTGTGCGCATTATTGGATAATTTTCTCTCCCCCTCTTCCACTGAAAAACGTCACAAGACCCCTTTAAACATAAATTATGTCCAATAAGTTGCCTCCAGCTAGGATATTTTTTTAACTGCTGGATAAAGAACAGCTGTATTATACAGAGCTATAATTATGTTATAAGGAAAATATCATCATCGTGGAAGTAGGATTTTCTATTTAGATGCAAAACTAGCGAACAAAATCAAACCCTGTTCTAATAACAATGTACAATCTTGGTCTCCTTTTGATCGTTTCCACATTTCTTGCCTGATTTAAGAGGAGACGTAAAGCAGACACGCTCGTTTGCAGGGCTGCAGGGATTCAGCCAAAGCCAACGCATGCTGATCAGCTACGAAGAAAAAAGGATGTCAGCAGAAATCTTCACAACCACCTTACAGCGTTATCCACCCTGCCCGAGGGACACAGCCACTCTCAGCACTGATTCCCCCAAGACAGAAGGAACAGAAAATACAGTACTATTTTATATCTGCGGTGGCCTGATGAGCTTGGCCTTGATGCATACTGAAAGCTCGTGTTTACAAGAGATGCTGCAAGTTCTCTTTTCGTACTGCTATTCTGCATCCTCTCTGCGTTTCCTCCTCCTGCTTTAAGTGGTCCTCTGTACTCACTGGTACGTCGTCATTCAATTGATACTTATAACGGACCACAAGAGAGGCTGGGGGACTGCAGAACATACCCCTATCAACAGATGACCACCAAACTGTCAGTCAGAACTGTAAACTGTGTGATATACATTAATAATTTTGTCAAAAAAATATTTTTCCCCGTGGAGCATCATATCTACGCTTTTCAGCAATATTTACAGCCTGTTAAACAGGAGATAAAAGGGGAGTAAGGAGGAAATCAAAGAGCTGTTATTTGTCTCTAGTGAATTTCAGAAAAATTCTTATTAAAAATCTCTTAACAGCCCAGGCAGCAACAGGAAAGAGACAGCACTTGAGAAAGATGAAGAAACCATGGGTTATAACACGAACACTAGTTTCAGCACGATAAGCAGTCAGCAGTTTTAAAAAGCCCAGTGCCAGAAGCCCATGTTCATATGATTAATATTAAAGATCTGAGCTAAAACAGAGGGTTCAAAGCATATCGTTATTGCTGGCATGGGGCAACCAGCACAAGAGTAGGAACAGCAGCCCATTCCCACCCTGCTCCAGCAGCTGCCACAGGCACGAGAAGCTTCAAGCCATTTGGGGAACATCTGTCACCAAAACTGCCAACCCAGTCACTTCGAGCCATAGACTACAGCTGGACAGTCCCATGATGCTCACAGCCTGGGGCAGTTCTCCACCATTTGAGCTATACAGCCACTAAGGACACATGGAGCAACTCTGTGCTACTTAAAAGCAAGCCAGGGAGCACAAAGGGTCCTGGACCACCAGGAGAGGAGTCAGTGGCACCACAGGGTGCCAACTGTCAATCCATCCAGCCCACACATGCCACTGCCCAACCTGGACCACTTTACAGTGCTTCTCTGACACAAAATGATGTCAGGAATACTTCTCAAACAGACCTTTAACTGGCCAAACGCAGCTGGAGATTATATTCTTGCACTGAAAGACCCAGGCACGAACCCCTGATCAGGAATATTTGGGTTCAGCTCACTGCAGTGCTAACAAATAGCCCTTTGACTCCCACACCACACTTTGATTTTCACACTGCACATCAAGGGACCAGCAGGCACCACGCACCCCAACAATCTGGTTCACCACCTCAGCCCCTGGAGGTAAAATGAAAGTGTCCTGTCTCACACTCACATTGCAACACTAGTTCACCACTACAGAAAATGTTCAGTTACTATGGTGACAGGAAATAGAAAAGCTAAGATTTGTGTAAACACAGGTTTTCATATGCAGATTGCAGTATTCTCTAGTTCCCGTTCATACTGATTTATGAATTTTCAGTTATTCAGCCAGCCAGCAAAACTCAGTGATTATTTATAAATATAAAAGTTAAAGTTCACTCCTAGATAAACTACAACCAAAAATAAGCCTGAACTTATCATATATTTTATTCACAATGACTAATTCACTCACCTCCAGTTATACGCTGAAACCTAGCCATGCTAATTTTAATTACCTAATTTAGGGGCAACTCACTCTTCCCTGTTTCCCTCATGATAAATTTGTTTACATACGTATGTCCCTGCTTTCTACCTTTTGTGGAAAACACACAGTAAACAAGGAATAGAGGCTTTTAGTGAATGCTTCTAAAATCCACTCTATTCAGCTCTGAACTGCTGGCCCGAGGGTGAAATCAGTACTGATTCATAATGTCTCAGATCTTTTTTAAGCCGCAACCAAGCATTCATAGGAAAACGAAAATAGGCTGAAACAGTTTTGGCTACCAGTTGTGATGGTTTTCAAGTACCAATGTCTTGATGCCAGTCATCCATCTTCTTCCTTTTTTGAGCCTTTTCAAAATTGATTTCCAGGAACACACAGAAATAGGAGTCTTGCACCCCAGGCACCTGCCTACTTCTCTTGCCTGTTTTTCTGCATAAAACCTGTCAAGAGATGGCAGCTTCCAAGAAGAAATCTAACCATAGAATCATATTTGGCTTGGGTTGGAATGGACAGTAAAAGCTCATCCAATTCCAAACCCCTTGCCATGTGCAGGGACACCTTCCACTGCTCCAAGTCTCATCCAACCTGGCCTTGAACACCTGCAGGGATGGGGCATCCACGACTTCTCTGGGCAATCTGTTCCAGTGTCTCATCACCTTTAAGGTGAAGAATTTCTTCCTTATATGCAATCTAAATCTACTCTCTTTCAATTTAAAGTCATTACCCCCTGTCCTACCACTCCATGCCCTTGTAAAAAGTCCCTCTCCAGCTTTTTTGTGTCCCCCCCTGGGCACAAAATACTGGAAGGCTGCTCTAAGGTCTCCCCAAAGCTTTCTCTTCTCTAGGATGAACAACCCCAGCTATCTTGGCCTGCCCTTGTATGGGAGGTGCTCCAGCCCTCTGATCATCTTCATGGCCCTCCTGCGAATTTGCTCCAACAGGTCCATGTCCTTCTTATGTTGGGGGACCCTAGAGTTGAACGCAGTACTCTGTCAATTACTAAATGAGTTTCTGGAAGTTTAAGCATCAGCTGGACTCTTCCCTAGGTGATCCTAGTTCCAGCCACCAAACAGCACAGAATACACACCAGAGCAGTATCTACTACCAGCCCTTCCAGACAGTTCAGGTTTCTCATCTTCCCAGCTCTTGCACGTGTGTGTGCATGCTCCTCTTAACACTAAGAGCTACAACTGCACCTTGTTCCCAACCAAGCATAGCCAAGAGCTCATCCACCCACTTGCGCACTGTTGGATGCACCACACATCAGCACCCACAGAAGCCACTGCAGCTGCTACATTAGCACCCTCCATCATATCGCACACTGCAAACACGCTGCAAGGCTCCGTGCCGGCTGATGCGAAGATACAGTACTGCAATATTTTATCTCTGTTGGTTTTACACAGGATTTGTTACTTCAAACATTAATTTCCTCTGTCCGACGAAGAGCACACATACAAACACGCATGCAGCAAGCCATCATATGGCTCCAGACGGTACCGGCGCATCGGGAACCCTTCAATAACTCAGCAGCAGCAATAAAGGGCTCATATTATTCTGGCAGTGATATCAGGCAGTCCACAACCAGATGGATGTATTTGTAAATAAGGCAGATCGGTTTTGTCAGGTTGTAATTGGTTTTAGAACAAGCAATTCCCACGATGACAAACAACAATTAAATACCACAGAGTTCCCACAGTGTGCAACACTGAACAGGTTTTACAAAAGGGACAAAAACAGAGAAAAGCAATGGAAGCACTACCAATGATACAGTTTCATCCAGAGATGGGCCTTATGATGCCTAGACCTAGGAGAATGAGAAAGCTCAGCAGCACTGTCAGGGTGTTTCCAGAAGTAAGCAGGGCCTCTTCCACCACCTAGATGCCTGGTGCCCATTCCAGTTGCAACCAGAACCACAGCAAACACCTTGGCAATTCAGAACCTGCAAAGATCATCTGTTCTTCCATATTGGCAAGTCATCTAGTTGGCAGGGTTACGTGATATAGTTAAGCTACTGGGAAACATGAGAGTCTTCACACAAAGATGCTATTGGGGATGAGGAGTTGAGTTCTTTCCAGCAGGCTCTGGACACATGCAGTCTGGTAAAAAACCCTAAAAACGTTAAGGACTAGGTTGTTGAAGATTTTTTGTCTTTCTTGCAAAGGCTCATTGCCATCACGCTCAGTAGTTTGGTAGCCATAAATGACTTTTACTATCATTGTGTGGTACACTATGGATAAGGACACCGCATTAAACACTCACCAGTGACAACATGATTAGTCTTGGCATGCTGATAAGACTACATGCACTGGGAACCAACAGGGTAGATGGGATTCACACCTGGCTCTCACACATAGTCGTGGGACTCCTGAGAAGACGACCTGTGACTATCCCCATGACAAACCATCACTCTCTTGCAGAGTTTATGACTGCAGTTTTGTGCAAACTACCTGTCAGTGAACCTCGGTTACCTGCACAATGACAGCATGCTACAACTGATAAATACCTCATTTCACTGCATTCAAGGCAAACAACCAGCCAGCATGTTTAATAAACCGGCTTAAACACTCCAAACACCATACTCCTTATGAAATCTATCAAGGGATACCCACTCCAAGAATGACAGTATCATTAACTTCATTCCCCAGGTGAAGAAGCTTTGGTGCAAAGAAGCCTCACCACTCAAAGCCACAGCACCAGCCCACTCTCAGGTCTGGCACCGGAGTCAGGAGTACAGACCTGAGTTACTGTCATGCCCTCCAGCATCAATGAGATACGTCAGGCACATCCAGTGCTCCCCTTGTTTCCACAGTGTCACAGCACTCAGAGCTATGATGTGTTTGGATGCAGTAAGATGCACAGCTAGCTGCACGTTTCATTGGTTCTGGAGTGAAAAAAAACATTTGCCACAAGCCATTAGAGCCCCAGCATTACATCTTTCAAGGGGACTGGAAGCATGTTTGGATCTGGAAGTGGAAAATGGCAAATGTTCGTATTTATCCATCTGTGTGAAGCAGTTTCCAAGAGAGGATCTTGATTTTTTTTTTGATTTTTTTTTTTTTTCAATCTTCAACGAAAGTTTAATTCTGAAGAAGTTCTTCTCTGGTTTTGTGACCTGCAAAATTATCTCCTTCCGCCCATTGCCTCGGGAGAGGTATGCCATCTGCTATATGTTCCTCTCCCATCTGACACAGATGTCATCTCATCACATTCAAAATGCATTTGTAAAGCAGTAGGGAACTACATCAACAGCACAATCCACGAGATGTATGAGAGCATGCCGTATAATTAAGAGGAGAGGCAAACTGTGCATTTCTTTCTCCTCTTCTTCCCACTCACCCTTAGTTTTGAGCCAACCTCTTACATGAAACAGATTATTGTAATTTCAACAGTGTATCTCAAACTGCCATCCCACAAGAACAATGACTATGTGAGTACTCTTTTTGTTATGGTTTCATTTTCAGAGGTTTGCAATATGACATTTTCACTTACAGCATGTTTGCTTATTGTCTCTTTAGGGACTGTAGCAAGAGCAGGTCAAGAGCACAGAAGCACTGTGCAGGAAAAACTGCTTTTAAAAACATGAATCACTCAGAACATCACCAAGCAAGGATGTTAAAAGAAACAAAAAATGCCTTGGAAGAACCTGCTGCTGAGTGTCTGCTTCCCAACTCACTTTATGTACTTCAAGTTAAAAATGGTTCAACACTGCTATTTTTTGGTCACTTGTTTTGCCACACCTCCTCAGGTTCTTCCTGAGCTACCCAAAAAATACAATTATGTGGAGATCCTGACTTGAGTTTCATTAATTACAACAGCAGAAGCCCCATTTGTGGTAAAAAAAGAACAGGGCGATGTGAAAGTCCCTACGAAATGTCTAATAGAAAGTAAAATGAATGACTAAAGGAAAGTCTGCAAAATAAAAGGTTAATCTTGCAAGGTTTCTGTATGTGGCTGTTACAGTCATATCAAAGAGCTCTGACTGAGATGTCAGTCTTAACAGTTTCCCGTGGGTGCAACACGATGTGCACAGACCTTCATACTGCTCTTGCAAGCTGTTTGTTGTAAAACGACCTGTATGATAACTTTGTCTTCTCCATCTCTCTCTGGCTGATGTACATACCCAGCTCTAGCCACAAAACTAAGTTCAGCTTCCCTAAGGTGTGAAATGAATGGGTTTCCATCGCAGAGTAAGGCTGTCCCAAGTTATCAGTACTTCTGCACAACATGTAAAGGGCTTGCATTTTCCTGCCCACAACGGATGTAATCTCGGATTGCAGCTAGTTTTCTCCTGGAGCTGCAGTACATCTCTAAATGTAAAGTTATGCATTACTTGCACCTTGGTAGTAAAAATCCACCTGTTTCTGCACCACCGACATAGGAACACATCGTCCTGCCCTAAGGAGCCACCAACCTCACTTGAAAACAGGAAGTGGCAGTTGAGTCGAGCAAGCAGGCAAGAGGTGGCCAGGGACCTCAGCATGACTTATCACCACAGATCAGCCGATCAAACAGTTTTCTAGACCTCACAGACAACCAAGCTTCAAACAGATGGCAGAAGGAGAATCACGCAGCACACACACACACACACACACAATACCCAATTGCTGTGGCAGCACAGAAGACAATTCTGACCAAAGCACACAGCCGATATACAGGTGATTTCTGGTCCTCGTGCAAGATACAGAGTTCAAGAATCTGACTTTTGTTCCTACTCCTAGCTACCACCCGCTTGCTTGTGCCTCTGTGCCTCTGCATCTCCCCACCAGCTGAACAGGCAGAATGCTCCTGCCTGCCTCTCGGAAGCACTGGCAAAATAAAACCACCAATATTTTTAAACATTTTCAAACTATTATATGGGTATTTACAGAAGTGCCAGTGTTATTTAATCCAGTAGCCTCTCTCGGAACATTGCTTTGATGCTGCAGGGGAAACTATAATGTATCCAGCCAATTGTGTAATGCTCTACACAGAGATAGAAATTGTTTTCTGACCTCCAGCAATCACACTCCACCCTGAAACATGATATTTGATTGTGCTGACCTCAGCATGCTTAACTGTACATACTATTGACTGTAAAAGTACTCAATCCTTCTGAAAATATGCCCATCTCCAAAAAGAAACAATCATTAGGCAATTGTGCAAAATAAAAACACATCATGATATGTCAGCCTATACTTGGTAGAGTTTAACCCTGTTGAGCAGCAACATACAAATAACTTCCCCATAAGCAACCGGCACTGTCTTCTACAGTACATTAGTGCTGAGGTACTCAATGCAACAACTAACAAGGTCTTTTATCTACAAGAAGAGATATACCAAAAGGAGGAGACCTTTGCCAGACTTCCTACCACTGCCCATTTTGGGAGAGTGGATATAGACACCACCGTATGAAAAGCAAGGCGAAAGATTCAATGTGACTCTTTTCTAACCTTGCAGCACGCATCGCATGATCCCTCATATAGGCAGGGATTTTGGCACATGATCTCAAGGGCATGAAGCATGCCAAAGCCAATGGGAGGCATCCCACCCACTCAAGACCACTCGCTTCAAACCCACAGCACCATGTTTGATAGCAGCCAAGTCATATTTTCAAACAAAACTATCTTTTGGCCAGAGCAGGACTTTCCCACCCTTTAACAGTCATTTAGGGCATGCTGTCCCTCCAGAGGGGTTAGCATGTCCTCCCAAATAACAGAGAAAAACAGCTGCCTACAGTAACATTTTCATAGAAGGTCCAATACGTCTTCATCAACTAACAACATAGCTTTTTTCAGTGAAGGTCACCACTGATAAGCGGTCTATAGTATCCTTCCAGGGATGCCGTTGAACAGACATCCCCATCCAGCTTACAAGGTCCAGAGACACAACTCCACAACAACCATGGGTCACATGGTACAACACCAGCATAAATCTGGAGTAACTAATCAGCTTTTGAGGACAAATAAAAGCAGAAAATTTGGAGTTTAGGAAAAAGCTAAATATACTCTCTGATCTTGGCAGGATAATCTTGCAGACAGTACTTCTTCCTTCACTAACTGACCAGCTAAACACAGTGTCTCTCCATACTCTTATATAGCTTTAGTCTATCACTTCCCATTAAGGATACAAAGTGGTTAGCAAAGAAAGTCAACAGCACCTTTTCCATCTTGTCTTGAATACAGACCACTGTTTCACACCGCATTCCCACTCCAGGGCTGTGCTCCCAAACAGGGGTCATCTGCACAAAGCTTTGCCTCCTGACCATCACTGCCTAGCAATGCAACTCTAACCCTAAAGTGCTCTTGCAGCTTTAATCCTGCTACAATGCCAATATTGTAAAATAACAGCTGGATTTTCTTCTCTCCAGATGAGATAAAACTCTGTATCTTTACAATTTCAAACATTAACAAGCTGTCTTCAATAAAGCATCCTTTAGGCTCTTCCCAAGAATCAATTAACCTTTTTTCACAGAGAGAAAATCTTGAATTTGTTAGAGCCTTTGCCAACACAAGAGCTCTAGACTGCCACACCAACAGTTTGATCTCTAGTTCTTACTCTTTTATGAGTTCATTTGTAATCTCAATGATTAAGATATAGCAGAGTTAAATTTCCATGAAGTGAAAAACAAAAAAGGTGGGAGTGGAAGGGATTCAAATGCAGACATCAACTTCTTCCCCAAAACCAGTTCATTTAAACCCATTTGGTCACTAACATTGTACAGCAAGTGCTACCTATTACTTCTTGCAGTAGGACCCTGTCTGAGCCAGGAGCTTTAAACATCACCATCAATATAAAAAGTAACTCATTCCCCAGCGTTCCCTCAGATCTCAGCTCCTGGCAGACTGTAAGCTTGCACAGACAGAAGCTTTTCTGAAAAGCATTCATTTGATCTGGGTATGCCAGCTTTCACCAAACATACAATTCTAGTGACCTTGGGTGGAGGAAAGTATTTTCATTCCCAAGCAGGAGTTTTTATTCGCATGAAACAATTATTGATTAATCAGTGCGTCTGACAGAAAAGCATTTTGTGCGTACACACACATACAAGGCAAGCAACCCAAAATTATCGAACTGCTGATCTTGAGCTCAGAAATCTGTTCTTTAGGTCATGTTCTCTAAAAGAGCTGTTCCAAGTAGCAGAACATCATCTTAGGCTTTAACTACATCACAGAACAGCCTCAAGACCACAAATAATTCTTCTAACAACTAAAGCAAGAGCCATATGGATAAAATCCTCACGCTAGAGAGACATAGCCCCAAGCATTCCCAAGAGCAGTGGCATCCCCTCTTCTCTATTTGTTTTAGAAACAGGACACTGAGACTCTGAGCCCAGAAGGGACAGAGCTAAAAAATCAAGGATGCTCACCTAAGGAGCAACCTCCTCTCCTCTTTTATGTGCCTGATATAGACAGACAGCAGCAAGAAACTGTAGACAACTTATAGCCATTCTAACAGAAAATTACCAAGCCTTCCTGCACACCTGTCACTGCTACTGCCACAAGACAGAGCAAGATTTTAGAGCTTCTTTGAGAAATAAGACATATGATTGACTGCAATCCCTTGCCACGTACATGACTGATCCTCCCAAAGGCCTAGGTGAAAAACTTTTCTTCCCCCGCCCCTCCCCATTAAAACCTCTTCTTCAGCTCCAAAGGAAAGGAGAATGATAGACATTAATGCAAGTTCTTTTCTGGAGCTGTTGGGCACAGAGAGGCTGCAGTTTTCCCAAACTCTCCAGCTCACAGAATACCAGCCTGCAGCACCAAATGTCTTCATGGCAAACCTCCCGTGAAGGTCGGCTTGGCTTCGGCAGTCAAGAAAGGACATCAGTTAAGCTAACAGTTTTTTCATTCAAGGAGGCACAATGTTTTAAGGCAGTGCACCAGTGCAAGATGCATAAGCAAGAGAATCTCACAGCCATAGCCTTCTCCCAGTTTCCAGCTTCCTGGACCCCCCAGTCCCTCTGAGGCCAGAGGTTACCAGACTGGGAAGCTCAGGCCAGCACAGACAGACAGACGCATCACTCTACAGCCACATCCAAAGAAACATATGAATATCAGCCAAGAGGCACTGCTGTTGCTTCCCTCTGATGAGGCTGTGTCCCATAGAGCTAAATCTGGGGACACACCTTCTAGAAGCGGCTAGGATGGAAGCACCACTTTCCATAAGGGAATTGTAATACCACACCTTTTTGCGAATCTGTGTTTTTAAAACAAAGGGGAAGATTTAAAAGAAAAACGATGATTTAACATGAAGGGGATGATTTAAAACCTCTCCCTGCCATGGATGGAACCCTAACAGCTGCCTCCTCACTGATGAGTAATGACAACACTGGGATAAATAATGAGGCTGTATATTCCCCAGCCTGGCATGTGAGGGCTGCTGTGCTGTTGATGGAGCTATTTTTCACATGACCTCTAAAACCAAGCTGTTGACCACTCACAGTCATTAGACGATCCCACAGCACCGTGACAGCAAGACACACTTCAGCCCTATCACACCAACTCAGTCTCAGCGCAGGGACTCATACTACAACCACGTAAACTCCCTCAGTAATTTTATTTCAATACTCTACTTCCTCTCCTAAAACTGTGTTGCAATACGCTGTTCAGCAGCTGCCTCTTCCCAAATTACTACAGCTGTCCCTTTTCTCACCTCTGGAAGGCATCAAAATAAGTCATCTCAGGCCAGTTTTTCAGAGAAAAGTTTACAAATCAGGCTCTTGGAAACATAAACAGCTTAAAGTGCATCCAACAACCGCAGGCACAAAGCAGGAGCACTGGGTGAGGACTAGAAGCCCTAAGGAGGTCATCAGTGACAGGTATAAATCATTATTACCAATCACTGTGTGGGATCGTGCTGTTTATTCGTTTCTATGTCCTCCCTTGCTGCTATGATACATACCAATAAAATACACAGAGGTGGGGCACACACAATAGTTATTAGTAAAAAATACTTCTCTTTTTAAAGAGGAAAGTTTGCTGGCAGGTCAGAAAAAGCCTCCTGGGATTAAGTCAACATTCAGGATTAAAGAGCCACCCAGGCTGTAAGAAAGGGAAGATTACTTCATGCTAGTTTTGCTGGAGAGCAGCATGAGAGACAACTGCACGCACCACTGTGCCCCTCTCCTCATGATGCCAGGCATTACCTGCACGAGCTGCTCCGTCACCAGCCACCTGTCAGGAGTATAAATAAATGCCTCTGGAGTTGGTAAATGCATTTCAGGAGGTGATTGCTGTTGCTGCTGTGGGTGGTAGCTTGACAAACAGCTACTGAAACAAATCCAGATTCAGGCAAGATAAAATTTAAGAGCTCGACCAGGAGGGTTTCCCCCCCACTTTCAATGGGGCAACAGAAGAGAAGAGTAAATCCTGCTCCTGACAGGTGCCGAAACTGCAGACAGAACTTAAAATATTACACTTTACAGAGGCTTATAAATATCCGCTAAGCACCTGAAGCACATTTGATGCTGCGCTCTTACAGCCCTTAAAACTCTTCACCTGGAACCAGGACTAGCTACAGGCTATGAATAAGTGTTGTAAGGGGGTTTTACTGTTATCAGGAAGAAGAGTAGGTTGATAAATAACATCTGCTGCACCCACGTACCTGCCAGCTATCAGAAAAGAAAATAGCTAGACTTGGAAGGATCAAAACACCCCTCTTTTCTATCAAAATGCAGCGGCTGGCTCTCAGCAGAGGTGTCAGACCTCAACTCCTGCACACCACCAGACCCCTTCCCAAGGACAAGCCACAGTCTCTGGGCTGGACTCATCATCCAGCATTGCTGACCACAGCTGTTGCAAGATGGCCCAGAGGTAACAGAGAGCCTGGAGACCAAAGCCATCCCTGCTGGAGATCACGCACAAAAAAGCCAGAGGAGCTGCCAAGGATGCATGGACCCACATGGGAGAGGATGCTTCAGCCACATGCACACTGGGCTTCAGCCACACACTCACTCCTCCTGGTCCCCACATGAGGCCCCAAGGCAAGGGCAGGAGTCCAGGGACACAAGTAGGCATCCAGAGCAAAGCCCAGAGGAGACCTCTTCACCACTGCGCACTTCAGAAGCGCAGCTACTAAAGGCAACTTCTGTCCCATTGTGAGGGTCAGGCCACGGTAATGGGCTTTAACCCAGAGCTTCAGCTTTCCCCTCCATTGCCACACGGCACCTCCCACACCCACAGTCCACCTGTGCAGACTGCGGACATACATTGTGCAGCTGAGGACATACACTGTTAAAGAATCTAAACACATGCACGAGAGAAATGTCACAGACGTACAGTAGTGGATCCAAAAGAACTACCACTTTCCTCTCTGTGGATGTGAACAGTCCCCCAGCACCACAAAATGCTGGGAGACAAAGCCCAAACCAGCAGGAAAAGCCAGCGACAGGGATTCAGGAGAAGCAAGTCCTGCAAAAGGCTCACGGCTTATCCTTTGGCTGCTCTCTTTGCCAGCTTTTCCATCTTTAGAAGAAGGCTTATCCTGCCAGAGGCACTTCCATTCTGCCGTGTCCGACTGAACAGCTTCAGCTGGGGCCAAAGACCTGTGTCTTGTGAGGAAAGAACACTTTAGTGATGTCACTTGTCTTTTTTTTTTTTTTAATATCACCCCACATTCTGCCAGGCTCCACACAGCACACAGGCTTTCAAGTCCCCATCTCAATGGGGCCGTGCATTTAAAGACTCTTTTGGTTTAGCAATGTCTTGACGTGAAATAGCAGCCACAGTGCCTTGGCCTTCTACCATCTGCACCAGCACCACGAGGCCAACTGTCCAGCCCCGATGAGGCAACGCCCAGCGCTGTACTCACACCCCTGCCCCGGCTGGCACACAGAGCTGGCAGCATCTGACACAGAGCAAGGCACACAAGCACAGGTGTATACACCTTTCTGACCAGCTACCACAAGTCAGCAGCTCCTTCTTCCCTCTGACCACAGACAAGCCTGAATCCAAGGCATTTTAGGAAGGTCCATCCCATCAGCAACTGTATGGAGCTGCTGATGGTCAGCTGTGTGCAGGAGCCGGCTGATTCAGTCCAACCATCCCGGTCTCTTCTGCCAAAGCGCTCAAGACTTCAGCTTAGCAGGAAAACATCTCTCATAAATTCAATTTATTTCCATTAGAGACTGCCAATTAATCTTTATTATGAATCACATATATACTTCTCTGCTCTTCTCTGCACACAGCCCTCCCAGTCCCCATGCACAGGGGTCTCATGTAAAACCCATCTGCCAGGAACACACTATCAGATCCCACTGAGGCAACACAGAGGGTAAGTGGAAGATCACAACAAATAAATCTATATGGCAATTAACTGAGTAAGGAGCACCACTGAGCAGTTATTAGGAAGTCTCGCAGTAGAAGTTAGACTGGATCCACCAGGAACTGCTATCTGTTGCAGACAACTCCACCAAAGCCAACGGAGCTACGCCAAGGCATGTCTGCTGGCTCTCAGGTAACACTTCCCCACATTCTGCTAAGGAGGACAATTAGGCCAATGGAAATCTTATTAGCTGTTTCTGTGATTAATATTTGGCAGTTTCCAACCAGCCCACTCAAAGAGATGGAAATTTCTTCTCTTTTACATAAAACCATTTTATTAAATAGGCTATCAAGTTTCAAGCCTTGGTGCCTCCTCCAGTTGGGAAAGAAGCATCCCTCCTGAGCATGACATAATCCCAGAAAATAATTAAAGTATGGGAATTTTCCTAAAAACTCCTGAGCAGAATGGGAAGAGAACAATAGGAAAGAAACGAGAATAAACTTAAAAGAAGGGACGCAGCTCCTGCAATAGAAAAAGTAAAACAAAGCTAACAAGTAGTGATAAACTAACCTAAGCTGTAGTTCTCCTATGAAAGTGGGGAAAGACGTTGGTTTTATTTGGCCCCAGGTTTGCAAGCCTTTTTAATGATTTCATATGCTAAATCTATCAAAACTCTAGTTCTGTTATGAATTTACACAGCAACTAGGAGTCCTAGAAGTGCAAGAAATCATCCCTTTACCGCTATGCAGCCAGGTGCACCATTTAAAGACTACCATCTTTAGGATCACCAGGGATGCTTTTTGCCTGCCAGCCATGTGACAGGAAAAGATGCTATTGACTCATAGCAGTTTTCCTGCCAACAATAATCAAACTGATCACACAATGACCTGAATTTTGCCAGGGTTAAAGCAAAGCTCCAGGAAGCAATATGAAGTTAAACAGCCAATCAACAGGATGACCAATTTTCTGCAAGATTTACAATGCTGTACCACAGACAGTTGCATTTACATAATGAAAACTGGTTAGTTTTGCTGCATTAAAGCAACAAATCATGCATTCAAAAGCAATGAGGAAACAACATTCATTTATCTTTCTGGCCAGAGAGACCGATTAAAATTGTACGTCTGAAAACTCTCGCCTTAAATTGTGCATCTAAAGATCTACTGTGTTCTGTATTCTGCAAGTAGTTTTAATGTGGCAGTTGTAGATATGTGGCCATATCCTTATTGGCATTTATTTTTAACGCAACCATTCCTGCCTGCAAATCTAAGAAAGACAAATAAAAAAAATCCTGCCTCCTAAAAGGTACCCTTACTGTTTTCTTTCTGGTACTGTCAAGGGAGCATCTGCTGCCAATCCTGGGGCCAGCTCTCTCCTCTCCTGACAGCTGAAGAAGGATGCAGATCAGCAGCAGAAGGAAAAGATGAATCCACGGCACAATAACTGACAGGAGAGCTCACCCCACAGGAAGGTGCCTGTCAGCAGTACGTGTGTTCAGGAGAGGTCACAGCGAGAGGTCCTCACGCACAGGCAGATGGCAAACCCTGCAGAGAGCTGCAAGGACAGCCAGTCTGCAGCAACCACAGGCAGCAACAATGAGACATTTCCACTCCTAAAAACAGAGTGGCACTGACCCAAAGCCACAGGCACCTCGCATCACTACCAACACTATGTGACTGTGCCCCAGCTATCAGCCCCCCCCCAGCAAGTGTGCGCAGCAGCCGGCACTCGCACGGACCTGTGCACACACCCTCTATCTTTACAAAGCATTTTCAGGACAACTCCTTCCCACCATGTGCAGACACAATTCTCCAGGGAGGGAAAGAAGATACAGCGTCATTATGGCTGATAAATCACTCCTGTGCACAAAGATTATTCACCAGTTAAACTCTACTTACGCCAATCATGTTCCCCACACAAAGCGCAGACTCATCGATTTTTTTGAACCGAGTCCACAATATCCCGGAGCACAGGAGGTCAGAGCAGGGCTTGGCTCCCACACTGCAGTTATTGACAGGCTGCCTCCAAACTATTCAGGGCCTTTGCTCAGGCTGCTGGGGAGTAGAGCAAGTGCTCTGCTCTAAAAGCCTGAGCAAGAGAGCTTTCAGCAGAACATTCCTAAAAATCAGTCTAGGAAATAGCCTTCCCCCCCACACACACACGTTATTCCAGCTGCCTTTGGGCTCCTCTCGTAACACTTGGGCAACTTAAGGGGTTTTATGCACTTCAGGCATTGCTAGATGGTTATTGCCTTGCGGGAGCCCCAGGCTCCGGCTGACGCCTCACACCTTCCACGCTGCGCTGGCAGATCACACCAGATCACACCAGCCAGCAATGACCATTTCCAATCCCCTCTGACATCTGTCTTTGAAATGCACTTCAAACACACCTCTGTAGTGAATTACTTTGCTCTCCACCCACGCTGATGTATTCCCTGGAGTTCACACACAGGGTTTTCCACCTCTTTCCCTACTATTTTCTTGGCCACACCATGAGGTCCACCACTGTGCTGTGTTCAGATTTCAGCTCCATCCTCCATAATCAGACATCACTTCTTCAAATTCTCATAATTTACCATCTTCATATGTCAGCTCTTCTGTGCCAACATTATGTTTCCATTAGTCCTCCCCTTTCTTTCTTCCTCACTATTTCTTTTCCATTTTAGTCTTTCTCTGGAAATGTGGGTGTTCTTCTTCACCAAGGTAGTGGGGGTTTAGATAAGAATAGAATAACAACTAAATCCCTGAAGGAAACCAACAAGTACCTGAGATAATGAGGTGGCCTACATGAAATCCCATTTGGTTGAATCAAAAAGAGATCAGGTCTTGCAGAAGGGGAGCAGAAGTGGAGGTGGGTGTTTATGGCCACTGCCACAGCCTCAGAAGAAGGTTTAGATGATGACAAGCCCTCCCTGACACTGGGTTTTGCTGACACTGACAATGAACAGATCTGTCGCATTTGCACACACAAAACAGGGCTAATCAGAGAAAAAGCCTCGTTCCCTCTGTGAAGCATCCTCAGCAGCCTGTCCTCCTTGGGTCCCTACTAATGACCAACCAGTGACGTTTCACTAAGCCTTTCTGCCCAGTTACATTTTCTTCCCCTATTTAATGGTGAAACACAGGCTACAACAGACATCCACATCAATCCCTCCAGAGTTGGATGTTTATCTTTCTCCAACAGTTTAGCAACATGGGAAGGTCAGACCCACCCCAGTCTGTGCTGAAAGGTGATAGTGAGGGTGACAGCTGTCAGGATGGAGACGCGAGCACCGGAGCCCCTTCACCTCACCAAAGTCATCCCAAGTCCACCTTGGTCCTGTGACAGACTTGATGCATCTTGGAGACAGAGCTGCCACCAACCTGAAGGCAGAGAGGGCAGGCAGCAGGCATTGGGATCTGACTCTTCCCACCTCACCCCAGCCTCAGGCACAGTTAAACCCTGATCACATTTGAACTAATCTTTATTCAGATGAAAAAAGAGACCGAGTATCCTAAATCAGAAAACGGACATTTCTGGAGGTATAATCAGGGACAGAATAGTATCAAGGAAATTATTACCACCTCATCAGCAAACTCCGTCTGTGTTACAGCTGCCCAGAAAAGCAGCCCAAAACGTGATCACTGTGGTGCAATAAAACACCCTTACACATAACCCCAGCATTAACAGTCTGACATATGGAAACCATGAGGCTACAGAAGTCGGGCCAAGAATGATCACGGCAAATGAGTATTCCAGTTACAAACAACAATAAGAAAAATACTGGAGATGTCTGCAGCAAAGCTGTTGGAACAGATCAGACCCAGTCCCGCCTTCAGATACCCCTCGCAGCCCCAAGCATCCAAGGAGCAGGAACCACCTGGCACAGGATACTTTCAAGATCACAGAAATGTGGGACAGTTTCCATGAATAATTGCAAATCCTCTCTCGTAAAACAGAACAATACCACAGGCTAAAAGAATATTTCATCTGCTTAACTGCAGGGTGCAATAACATCAATTTGCCCAAATTACACACAAGCAGAAAGGTAATTGGCACTGAGCAGAGCATGTTGTGACTGTTACATCACTCTTCAAAGCCAACTACAAAAGACTGAAATGCAAGAAAGTAAACAATGGCAGGAAATCAACAGACAGCCCCCTCCCCAAAATCCTTCCATCTGGCATTGCACTGCAGCATTTCAGCAGCTGCTCTGTCCAAGCCGTGTATGTGCAGATAAGATATCACTCAGCCGAGCTCAAGATCCAACATGCTAAGCGACCTCTAGAGAAAACAGGAAAGCCGTTCAGTTTGCACATTCACAGGTTAATATGCAGAAAAGCTATTTCATATTCTTAATTAACTCTGTCTTAACCAGACACTTAAACGTAACAAAATGGTGAATGCATACCTGTATAAAGGAAAAAAACAAAGGGAGATCAGAGCCAATTTTACATAATTGCAGGGGCACTCGATGGGGGCAACTTAATGAAAAGGCATTAAGGAAGCAGTTAAGTATCCTCAAGCTGAAGGTGAGGAAAAGGAATTGTCATCAACTAACAGCATTATGAATTTTTGCAGCAATGTGTAACTTAAAAACTGAAGATGTCAAAAAACATCACTTAATAGTTTGCTACCGATACGAAAAATCCTATTTTTGTAATAGATGGCTACAGAGACTGTTTTTCTCTGCCCGTCCGCACTCACTCTGACATACCCAGCCCTGCATTAGATTGCAGACATCTGTGATATTCCAGAGGGCACCAACTTTTCCATAATATATCTAACTGCAATAAAATTCACCTGGAGCCTGATACTCCAGGCTTAGTGCTCTCGACAGACATAACCTTTATTTACAGTCTTCTCTAATATTTAGAAATAAAGCGGTCTGCTCCAAAAGTCTTCATCCCGCAGCACCGGGACTTGCATAATAATGATGATGCCCCTTGAAATCGCCGGGCTTGATGCACGGCAAAGTTCCTTACATAAGACCTGCAAGATCAATGTTCCTCCTCCCCGGGGAGGCCTCGCTCTGAGCCTTTCACAAAAACACGGAGAGGAGGCAGAGTTTCCCTTCGCTTCTACGATGCAATGGTCACCCCTGAACGGCCGGAGCTGTGCTGGGAGGCAGGGGCGCTGCCCCCCTCCAGGAGCAGAGAGACAGGGAATGGTTTGGGTGCGAAAGGACCTTAAAGCTCGTTCAGTTCCAGTCCCCTACAAGAGCAGAGAATCAGGGAATGCTTTGGGTGGGAAAGGACCTTAAAGCCCATCCAGTTCCAACCCCCTGCGAGATCTGAGAACCAGGGAGTGGTTTGGGTGGGAAGGGACCTGAAAGCTCATCCTCTTCCAATCCCCTCCGAGAGCAGAGAATCAGAGGATGGCCTGGCTTGGAAAGGACCTTAAAGCCCATGCAGCTCCAGCCCCCCGCGAAGGGCAGGGACGCCTCCCACCAGACCACGACGATGCCCCCGCAGCAGCCTCGCCGCTCCCCGCCTCGCACCTTCCTCCCTCCACAGGCGCAGCCGGGGCTGCTCCGCGTTCCTTTTAACCATTCATTTAGCCGTTTTAGCCGAGTTTCGCCCCGCAGCCGGCGGGGGGTGCGCCCTGCCCCGCCCCGCACACAAAGGCACCGCAGCCCCGCAATGCAGCTCCCGCACCTTTGACTTGCGCCTCGTAGTCGGCGATGATCTCTTTGTCCTTCTTGAACTTGCCCTGCGATGACATCTTGCGGGAGGGCGCGGGCTCCCACGCCCGCACCGCCGCGCACCGCACAGCCTCACCCGCCCGCCGCCGCCCCGCCGCCGCCGCCCGAGGATGCCTTCATTGGCGGCGCCGGGGACACCGCGCACCGCCCGGACCTCGGCGGGAGCCGCAGCGCCGCGGGGACCGGGAGCGCAGAGCAGCCGCCAGCCGGGGCGGAGCCGCCGCGCCGCTCCCGCGCTCAGGTTGCGCGCGGGGCGGGGCGGGACCTCTGAGGGGGCGTGGTCTCTGCGAATGGGGCGTGGCCTCGGAGGAGGACGGGGCGCCTCTTCTGCGCTCAGGTTGCGCGCAGGGCGGGGCGTGGGCGCAAGGCGCGGGGCCACGGTGAGGGGGCGGGGCCTCTGGGGGAGGGGGTCTGGGGGCGGGGTCCCGAGGAGGGGCGGGGCCCCGCTGCCGCGCTCAGGTTGCGCGAGTTATGGGGCCTCGGAGAGAGGCGGGGCCTCGATAGGGGATTGGCCTCGGACAGGGGCGGGGCGGTGGCACCGCTGCCGCGCTCATGACACGCCATGGGTGGGGTTCGAAGAGGGTGTGGCCTGGTAGGGGCGTGGTCTATGTATGGGGCGTGGTCTCAGTATGGGGCGTGGCCGCGGAGAGGGGTGGGGCACCGCTGTAGCGCTCAGGTTACCGCGAGGGGCGTGGCCTCGGTGGGGGTGTGGTCTAGGCGAGGGGAGTGGCCTAGGGGCACGGCGCTCATGCTGCGCGTGGGCGGGGCCTCGACGGGGCGGGGTCTAAAGGGCGTAGTTATTATTGGGAGGCGTGGTCTGTGAGAGGGCGTGGTCTATAGGGGAGGGGCTCGTCCCGTGTCCTCCCCCCTCACCCCCTCGGGTGGGCCGGGGCGGTGCTGGGGAGGGGTGAGCCAGGCGAAGGCAGGGAGATCGGAGACAGGGAGGGACGGAGCACACCATGTCCCAGCCATCACATTCCCGTTCTCTCCCTTCACCTCGTTCTGCAGCCTCCCAGGAGCTGCAGTTCACGGCTATGGAGGCTGGAAATGCGCACTGTCATAAAACTGATAAACTCGCCATATTACAGAAGTACATCAATCCATAAGCTGTTCCTCAGAGGCAGAAGTGTCAGATATTATGAAGTTGACAATGAAACAGAGTTGGCAGCTGAGGTATGCGGGCAGCCTGGATGGTCCCAAGATGAATGGAATGGCCTTCAGTTGCACCAGGGAGGTTCAGGTCGGACATCAGGAAAAATGTCTTCACCAAAAGGGTTCTCAGGCACGGAAGATGCTGCCTGAGGGCAGGTGGTTGGGTCCCCATCCCTGGAGAGATTTAAAAGGTATGAAGTGCTCAGAGATTATGATTTAGTAGTGGACAGGTACGGTTGGGCCTGATAATCTCAAAGGTCTTTTCCAACCTAGTGGTTCTATGATTCTGTGTCCCCCTCAGGGAAAAGAGCTCTCTGGGACTGTGCCTGCAGGACCACTGTGTGCCCCATGCCCATGGCACCCACGTCCTCACCACCCCACACACCTCCTCATCACCTCTGCGAAAGCACATCTGATCTGTACCTAGAAGCCAAAAATTCAGCCGACATGGATTTACCAACATAAAAGCAATAATGAACATGAGCACGGAAGTGTTGAGAGGTTTATGGCACACATTTAACTCAAAGGCTGTTCAGCTCCAGCCGGAATATCTTCCGACTGGTGCTGCCTTTTAAAACTGCATTGGAAATGTTCCAGCTGCCAAAACCTGATATTCAAAGCAACAAACAAAAGTTTGCTTTTGCTCTTCTAGGCCCAGGAGCAGGCCCAGCCATAAAAGTCCATTTTGAGGACAGAAACTCCTGCTGCTTTGGGTAATCCTTACAGCACATCAGCATCTGCAGGCTGGCTTGTGGAGGTAGTGATTTGTTTTCCTTTCTGTTAATCCATCATTACATTAATCTGGGTCCTGCTTCCTTGCTCAGTTACTGAATTACATGTATTTTATGAAAATCATGTTTGGAAAACATGCAGTGTGCAAGGCTGTGTTCTGCAAATACCCTTCTGTTGGGACCAGGCTCCCCAAGCACCGCTGCACCACTTCTGCTTCTCTTAAATCCTTCCCTGGAAACCTCGCTTTTTAGCACTGCGTTTTCCCTCATGAGGTTTGTTAGTGTGGGGATCTGGAAGGAAAAACCAACTGAAAACCAAAGTGATATCCAACCAAACTGCTGAGCGAAGGTACAGATTTTCAAGTGAAGACACAGTGCAGCTTGCAGGGGTTCCAGAGCAGCCCTGTCCCTTGCTGCCCTCAGCCAGGTGAGCAGAGACAGTGACATGGAGCCCATGGGAGTCGGGCACCAGCTTAGGGGCCACAGCACCTGTGAGAGCAACGTCCCCTCCCTTCAGGCTGGAGGCCAAAAGCTCCCCTCACTGACAGATAAATTAGGGGTGTAAAATTTGGAAAATCTCCTCTGCTGTGGGAGCACCATTTCTGCAGAAACAGGGCCTTACACGTGACTACAACACACACGTTTCCTGCAGAGCCACTCACATGATCAGAGTGTGATATAGGGAGGACCAGGGAGCAGGTAGGGAGAGAAAACTCCTTTGCCAACTAAGGGTCTGATCTTAATGAGTTCTGCAGTTTCACCTGCAAGCTGTTTTGAGAGAGGGGCTGGACTTCAATAGATCTGTAATTTTTTTTTGTTAACAATTAGGAAAAAAAAAAATGTTCATCCTAGCAGAAGCAGCAATTTTAAGGCTCTTTTCCAGGGGTTTTCTGGTTGAGTAAGAAAGAGTATTTGTGCTCCAGTGTCATGAAAAAACCCACACACTTTTGTCAGCAATGAGTTTTCAAAGCAGCATGTACTATTTCTTGCACTGGCGATGCGGGTGGATGTAGCCATTTGGAAAGCCGGACCCACTGTATGGTTTCTCTGTCCGGCCCCAGCTACACTCTGATGACTGCTCTGCACAATGGATCCTTTTGTTGGTATCTTGTGTGGAGTGAATTCAGGATGATTTGATGATTCACAGCTATTCCGACAGCCTACAAAAAATAAACTAAGCCTATTAAACAAATAGTTTACCTAGCCCTAGCAGGCAACACAGAAGAGCATTCTGCATTTCCAGCAGCCATAAAAAGACCCATAAAGGAGGCAGACAAAGAAAGCACTGCTGGGGTAAGAAGCAGGCATTGCAGAGCACTGAGGCTCAGGGCTGCAAGGCTGAGCAGCCATCACTCCCCGAGTCCCGCAAGGACTGAGATGCTCAGAGCCTTTTACAGAGGGAGGACAGACAACAAGCTGCTTTAGACACCGACTGGGCATGGGGAAAAATAGAGCATAAGTACCACAGGGTAGAAAGGGGCACTGGAATGGTGTTTATAAGTGTGGATTAACTTACTTGGCAGAGACAGAAGCAGCCCAAGATCTAGTGCTGATCTCTAGGACAGCTGCACTGCTTGGATGAAGCAGGGCGATGCACTGCTCCAACAGCCCAGGGTTTGGAGGGCTATGGGAGGTGAGCAAGCAGGGATAACAGTGATCAAGGTGTGAAGTGACAGGGGGACAAGCAAATGATTCAGCAGAGCTGCTCTGCGGGATTCACTTTGTGACAGTGTGCAGACCCACAGAGCAACCAGAGTCCCTGAATCACTGGCTGCAGAAGTAGAGAGGCAAGCTGGAAGTGGCAGGGCACAGGACAGCCCTGGAAAAGCAGAGGTGTAGTGTGCAAACCCCTGATTTGATTGAACTGGGATGACTGGAGGAAGCCAAGTCAGGAGAAAGAGTAAGAATTTAGGAAATGATAGGGGAGGGTTGGGTGCAGCCAGCACAAAAGAGACAGGAGGAAGCATGTGGAGAGAGAAAGAGGCTGTGAGTAATCCTGGGGGTGCACTGAAAGGGTGCAGGAGAGAGCCAGGTGCTGGACCTGCTTCCCTGGTCTGGCAGTGGGATTAAGGAAACATCAGCAAAGGAGTGTTGACACCTCAGTTAAGGACAACTGAGAAATCTGGAAATAAAATCAGCAGTTGCTGAACTGGGGTAAAGAAAAGGGATGAGAAGAGGGGAAGCTGTTAGTTTGGAATGGGGAAGCCAGGAGGCTGTGCTCACTCTGTGCCCAAAGATGTGTCCATCCACCAGCAATAAACCCTCAGCAGTGCAGGGAGCATGCTGGCCCTGCTGCTTTCTCTGGGTTTGTTTGCATCACCCATCAATTCCCTGAATATTTTGTGTGAAAATATCTCTAAAACACAATTCAGTTTGGTTTGTGCAGTTTCACAGCACTGAGAACAGTGAGATAGAACAAATGAGCCAGAAAGCAGCAGAGCACATGATTGTTTAGTAGAATGGACAATGCAGAAGGCAGACAAGGAGGAGTCAAAATGCTGTGTGCAGGCAGGTGGCTGAGAGAGAATCTTCTCTCCAAAATTTTGCTTAGGTTGGGTGAGGAATTTTTGGTGGTGGCTAATGTAACAGCTGATATAGAGAAATGGAAAAGAGATCAGAGATCTGCCAAGCTCCTAGCAGCACTGAGAAAGGGAACGAGAAAAATAACACAAATTTGTACAAAATGGGAACATGGCGAGATTTTTGTTGAGAGGGATTCTATCCAGAAAATCAGACCTTAAGAGAGGAGCAGGTTGAGCAGGGCTAAGAGATGATTCCAGGGGTTAGATGCAAGCATGAAAACAAGAAAATACTAGGCCATTGTAATTGAAGAAAGGAGAAAATGGGCGTGTCTCAGGCATAATTTACTGGCCGTAATGAATCACCTAAAAAACAAAAGGTTCAGGAGATAAACCTCAGTCCGCTACAGAGACTCCATACAATTCTCTCCATTGATGTGCTGTTCCTCTGTTCCATTCATACTAAATGTTTATCTGCTGCTCCAAAAGCATGAGTTTGGTAGTAAATCTTGCTCTACATAAAGACACAGTTTTTGGCAGAACTACTGTAGTGGCAAAGAAGAATAATAACAAGCATTCTGCAAGCCAAGTGACAGTCCTGCAGCTGTCGGGCTTGGTGGGATCCAACAGCGATGCTGCTGGAAACCTCTCGCTTCCCAGCCCATGCCCCACAGGCATCAGGGCAGAGGGCTGCGTCTGGTGCTACCCGCAGACAAGCAGAAACCTGACTTTCTGTGAAGAACAAACAGTGTCTGCGTTCCCAGCCAGGGGAATCTGGGAAGGGGCTGAGATGCTGTATGTGAGTCCCAACCCAAGCTTGGGTTTAGTTTTATGGGAAAAAGACCGCTCGGGGCTTTATTTGGGGTGAGACTGGAGGGAGGATGCCAAGGAAAACTGAGAGGTGTCAAAGAATGATCATCCAGGAATATTAGGTTTCTGGAGAGGGTGCCGTTGGGACATGAAAAGAGCTGTCGTATACAACTATGGTGTATAATTTCTAAAAATGAGTAAAGCTAACTTACATAACAATTACATGAGAAATTACATGGGATAATGATGTTGTGTTCCTTTGCAGCAAAGACCGGGAGGGTTGGGACCTTACAATTTGGAGGCCACAAAAAGAAAACAAACAGAAAAAGAGAAGATACTAGATAAATCCCAGTGGCAGTTACTTCTCTTTATAACATTCACAGGTATTAGTAGAGTAAGTACCAAAATTTTCTAATAGCAAGATGTGTCATAGGACAGATTTTTATTTTCTTGCCAGATTGGTTCAAACATGTGGCTGCCTCTGAGGTCAAAGGTGAGTATCTGAGGATGTTAAACATCTTTCATCCACAACAGACTGACAACAGAAAAAAAACCCCAAATGATAGTGAAAATATATAATAGTGTCAGGATTTTCTGCTATTCACGTATCAGTAAGCATAAAGAAGCAACAATGTCTGAAGAAAAATAATCCAATCACAAATTAATGATCTTTAATAAATATCAAAGTCTAAGATCATTTGTGGAATTTCTACTTAAAACAGCTTTTTAAAAGGAATTATTACATTGTAATTCACTTTGTGACACTTTCATCATAGATTTTTAAATGCGGACTAGGATGGGATAGGATTTAATCATAATAAATACTTCAAGCTTAAAGGTATAGAGAAACCAACAGTAACTATGGCAACGTGGTCACTCCAGTAAGGCTAATGCAGATTATTTCCAGGGCAGTAGCCCTGTGTGTGCTCAGGAAGCAGAGGTAATGTTTGCTTAAAGCAATTCCTAAATTAAGGAAAATTCTTTAGGCAGAAGCTGTCTTGCAGTCTTTGTTTCCAGCGTCAGACTGTAAGTGTTTCATGATATGCTTAACATATATGCAGCTGCCTTGGAAGAGTATGCAAATACTGTTTACAGAGAGATACTCGTGTACTATTCCCATAAGTCAGGCAGACCCTCTGGCTACATCAGCTCTATATCAACGCTCACATTAGTGACGCTTTGAAAAGATAGGCTGGGTGGGATGCCAAACCTCAACTGATGTGGACATTGAGCTGTTTGCTAAAATCCTTCACAACTCCATGCAAGCATTAACAGCTGCAGCACTGCCACCAATTATCCATCCAGAGTAAGGCAGCTCATGCTAAGTGACTCCAAATCTTCCTTGTTCTTTTTGCCTTCGAAAGGCAGAATTCACCATACCATACCTTGGTTTGATGGACATGGAGAAGGGGGACAACCTTTACCTTTGATGTGTTGCAGGACCCATTGCAACCTATCCAGGAAGCTGCCATAGACCCCTACTTGGTGACAGCAGCTATTCCACTTTAGGCTCAGGAGTTGCCAGGAGACGTGGGCTCTTCCTTGGGCTCGTGTGACTGCAGCAAACTGCTGAGAGCAGCTGGACTCAGAGGGATTGCTCATGCAGGAGACCACTCAGCTTCAGTGGGATCATCTGTGGAATAAAATCTACATAATATGAACAAAGGAACCAGAATCCAGCCCTGGTGGCTTGTGTGCTCTGCACATATTGCAAGGCACTAATATAGCTGAACTGCTGGAAAAAGACTTCCATATACCCGTTTCCTTGTGTAAGAATAAATAAGTTGGAGACTTATAATATGGAAGCTGTTTGCACTGCACTGCATCATCTTTGGGGGTTTGCACCTTACATTCTCTTTCCTGCCAGCAAAGTGCTGTTATCTTGTCATATTAACAAGTAAGAGAATTAGTTCTGCCTCTGTGCCCGTTTTTGTCTGTGTGTAGTGGTGTGCCATTTTAATTTGGCACTGACATAGCTATATCAACGAACTCTGCCTTTGCACCCAAAATAAGTGCATCCAAAGATGAATCTTGATTTCCATATGCCTTAGGATTTCCATGTGAAAACTCTTGGGAGGCTATAAGGCATAAGATATTCTTGAGCCATTTGAGATGCTCAGATGAGAAATGTGTTGCATTTCTCGAGGATGGTACTGGTATGGTTCCTTCATCAGATGTGGAGCTGGAAGAACAAACTAGCAAGCAGATCTAGGAAAAAGCAGCCCCTTTCTGCCTGTGTTTCATATTGCAACTGCAGCAGGATCTTGACAGCCTGTCTACTACACTCAGGACCTGCATCACTGACTAAAGTTCTGACTCCTAGGCATAAGCTGTGGATTCCTTCCCTTCCCCTTTCCCACCAGGAGACTGGAAATATCGCTTCCCAGCAGCCTCACAGTAAGCAGCAAAATAGCCAAAACCTGTAGTGGCTTCATTACAATGCTTGAGAGGCAGAGCACTCTTCAAACAGCATCGGAGAGAACAGTGTTCATGGGGCGATGAACAAAGATAAGCTGCAATTGTAAAGGGTATAAAAGGGAAATAGAAGGCATCATTGTCACATCAATCTATGGGCTTTCTTATACTATGCATCTTTTCCAATGCAGATGGACAAGCATAAGGTGAGCTGACCCAGACTCCCTCCTTTCATAGTTCCGGAAGCAATGCTTAGTACGAGCCACAGTGATAAAGCTGGTGGCAGTATCAGGGGCCCATCTGTGGTGATAGCACACAGAGTTGTATTAACACAACACTGTTGAGAATCTTTTGGAAAAATGATCTGCTGTAGACAGTACCAAACAAGACTTGGTGCAGCAGATCTACTATAAACAGCCCCACCATCTATTCTCCAGGTTATTTACAGTTCACCTTCACTAATGACCACAGGTAACAAGCTTATTTTTACTGGGTACTCTTAGCAAAGAAGAACTTCTTTGCCTTCCAAACAGTTTGCATAGGAGGATGTAATCTGGAAGAAAACATGTTCTTTTTCAGGTAAAGCATCCAGGTAAAGTTTACTTTTTATTTTCATTTTATTTGGGCTTCAGACAGCTCAGTCATAAGTAGAGGAGTGTCTTCAAAAAAACTGAGTGTAGTATCTTTGAAGATATTAATACTCAGAGAAGAAAAAGCGCACTCTAAAAAGATGAGCCCACCTAGATAGCTGTCTTTTTCATTGTTATCATTTTTAAGCCTTTGTAGTAATGGTAGAAACTAGCATTACACTGGTCAATAATTCAAGTTACTGTAAGAAATGGGAATATTTACCTGTGACTAAAAGTGCAAGGTATTATAATAAACAACTTGGCAACAGCAATTCTCCCCAGTAGCTATAATTCTCCTGTAAAAGGCATTTGAGTCACATTCAGCTCAGAATTTGGTGTAACTATGCAAGGCCAAAGTTGAACGGCATGTTGCTTAAACAGTTGTGAAAGGTCTCTTGCTGACAGTTTCCTGCTAAAGATCTGTAACCTCTTATTTCCTCAGGGAGATTACCAAGACCGTGAGGTCAAAGCTGCACTTTCATTTCTCTGCTGTGATCTGCAGATTCTGCTGATGCCTGCGCAGCCACTGCTTCAGGGAAAGGGCACCCAGCGCCCACTCCAATGGCACAGAGCTCAGGGGGTCAGGCGGTGCTGAAAGGTGGCTTCAAAACATGCTTCTTCAGTGCAGGAACTTCCAAAGCAACACACATCCTTCCTCTGTGAGAGGAATATTCACATCAGTCCCTTGCAAAAGGTGGGAGAGTCTGTTGTCCCAGGCTCTTTAGGAAGGGCATCACCTGCACAACGCTGTCAGTTGCATCTAAAATATCCGAGGTGTACATTTGAAATCCAAGTCACTTTTTAACTCCTATCCATAGGGCACCTAAGAGTCTTTTGCCCTACATTACTTAAGCCCACAAATAAGTGCACAACAGCTTTTGGGGAAGAGCAGCAGGGACCTTGTTTCTCACTCATTCCTTTGCTCAATTTCCTTAGATTTAATCATGTACTAAAACCACAGTGGCCCAGACTTCTGCTTGTGCTGTCCCTCCTGTAGACATCATGCTGAATCTGAAGCTGCCAGAGCTATACTGTAATTTATACTCCTGCTAATTAAGAGTAAAGCTAAATATGTAATCTTTCATGTGTGACAATCAACTCCCTTTCCCTGTATGTCTTTTTTTCCCTCTGTCTCCAATTTTCCCCATTCTGTCCCTCCCTACAGGCAAGGATTCCCCGACCCTGCACTCCCAGGAGAAGTAGCTCCATCACACAGTGTGGTCCCAGTCCTGCACCATCACCATTTCCTCATCTGCCTGCAGGAAAGGGCAGCTTCCACTGCACAAGGCACTGCTATGCCACCAGCCAGCCCGGTTTCCCAGGGTTTTCAAGGCTTTGGTATAAACCTATTTATAATAAATTGTCGCAGCTGAATTTGTAGTTTGGATGTGATTTGATCTGTGCTTTTCTTGTATAGGATGGTGCTTTTCTCCCCTGATTACCTGCTCCAAGGAGTCCATCACAGTTTTAACAGTCATCTACATTTTGCGTCAGCCAAGACAAACTTCATTGGCCATTCTTCCCCTTTGCACTCATTTTCTGTAGCGATGAGAACAGTTAACCCTGTGTAGAGCAGTGCCCATTGCACGTGGTTCGCAGAGACAGTGGTTGAAAGCAGAGCAACAGAACATTTGCTCCAAATGTTCAGCCATGACTGCCTCTATGCAGAAGTTCTTGACCTCCGACAGTTGAGGGTTGGGGCTCTGAAGATGACAGTCCCACCAAAGACTATGTGGGTCATTTGCCAAATTGTCTTCAACCATCGTGTGGTGATTTTGTCTATGTAGATGTGAAAGCAGAGATACAGATTCAGTGGCCTTCTCACGGCCTGCCCTACGAGAAATAAGGACTGTGCAATAAGGGAAAAGAAACTGAAATGCAGTATTTCTTTAAAAACAGTTTTAACATTCATAAATTCAGATGACCTTTGTTACAGTAATTTAGATTATACATTTCTGATCTACGCCATTGGCATAAATTGAACTTTGCCAAAACCAAACATGTTAAAAACTGCTTGTTTCTTTTTAAAGAACCTTAAGGCTTTGTGGATTTTGATACAGAATACAAGTTGTGACTTAAAATACATGATGTCCACATGTGAAAGAAATACAGCCAAGAAATCTATAGTATATAATCACCTACTGAATTTAAATAAGTTAATTTGATTTAATTGGTTTCTAAGGGAAAGGAGGAAAAAGCGACATAGGAATTCTTGTCAGAGGAAGGCATGATTTCTATCTGAAATCTAACACAATTAGTGGAGTAGGATTCAGTTACTGAAGGCAAAAAAAGAAGGCAAATCAAGAGTCAATTGAGTTGCTGCAAAATTTAATATCTCGCTGTCATCTTTGTTCTTAGTAGAGAGTTGCTGTAGCAACAGACCAAAAAAAGAACTTGCACTAGAGGAGGAGCTTGCTGCTCTTTTAGCAAAGTCTTTTTATCATCCCTGAATTACTGTTTATGAAGAATCAATCACATCCAGCAGTATCAATGACTACAGATACAGGCCAGATCCTGCAGATATTAAGCCTATGACACAAAGAATTGTGTTTTCAGCTCCTTTCTGTAGGTTATATGATGGCAATTTTCTTTTATAGGATTGAGCCCATTTTTATCACATGAAAGATGCAGCTATTCTTTGATCCATTTACATCACCAGTGGCTTTGCACCTTGCAGATTAGGCTTGCTTGTGACTACACAGTCTATAAATAAGAAACAGATTTTCCTACCACTTTCTTTCCAGACAATGCAGATGGCACAGTAGTTCATGAGGACAGGGCACTGGGCAGGAGACTACAGCAGCTTCAGAGCTAATGGCCACAGCAGCTTCAGGGCTTGTTCCACAAAGGAGATCTTCCAGAGCTGTTTTTATCAGGTCCAACTGAAACCAAAGAAGCACTCCAGCGGGTCAGTGGCTGTCAGGCACTGATTTGCTTTCTGACATTTGGGTCATTGTTATTTATTGTTTTCAATTAATTTAGTCACACATGATCTCCATTTCTCCATCTGCAATATCAAACCCACTCATCTCCCACATGCCTCTGTGAAATGGCCCCTTCACCGATTCGCCTCAGCCCAGTGGGACAATCACCCTACCAGCCTGGGCATGATGGTCCCCAAACATCCCTGCAACAAAACAGAGTCCCTGCACATCACAGCACATCTACCTCACGCGATGCTTGATTTTATTTGCCAATAATGCACACAAATAAGGGTTGAGAAACCTCTTTCCTTCACAGCTCATGCCTTGTTGGGGCCAAGCATTTCCAACAGCAGTCTCCATCATTTGGCAGCACTGAGGGCATGCAGGAGGGCATGGGGCCCACTGGACCAGGAAGCGAGCCTGGTCTGCAATAGCAAGGTCTTGGGCATATCCCTGTTTCCTCACCTGTAAATGGAGCTGGCATTCTGGCTTTCTTCTGGTGGCATCCTCTCATCTCTGTTGATGCAAAGCCTGTATGCGAGCTAGCTATCACTGCTGTCCCACCTGTACTAATGAGCACCATCCACTCGCTGCAGAGGGGCAGCCTCTTTTTTTTTTTTTTTTTCATTTCTGCTTTTAAATTTCACCCTCTTCCTCCTCACTCCAGCTTATTTATCTGTCCCAAACAGTGCCATGGAGCACTCTGTTATCAGGAAAGCAGGATCTTCTGCAGCCACGGAGGCCCCTCTCAGCAAGCAGCTAGGATGCCAGGCTGCCCAGCACCCGTGGCTCACAGGAGCAGACCGTGCCACAGCACGCCACTCTTGCTGAAGCAAGACCAGGCTGCCTTCATCCTCTGTCCCCAGAGGTAAAGCACCCGCCTGCCTGTGAAGTTGCTGGAATGATGACTGGAGCCCTACTTGCACCCTGGTTTGCATTTCTTGCTGAAACTACTGAGATCAGGTGTACTTCAGGCAAATTATCTACAAATACCTGCAGCTGGACCCAGGTGCTGGGGAGGAGGGGACACCACACCACACAGGGACACCCAAGCCCCTCGCCTCTTTGTTCGGTGGCAGCAGCCTCTGCTCGCTCTTGCATCGCTGGGGGCTTCCAGCAGGAGAGGGGAGAGGAGAAAAGGAAAAGCCTGGGAAACTGAGACTGCACTGTGCTGCTCACACAAAGCGCTATTGTTCGGGGGGCTCAGAGATGCATTTTAGTAGGCCAGCCTGTCCTCTGCAGAGCGTGGCCCCGGAGCGGCACACAAGCCAAAGGGAAGCTGCATGCGGGGCCTTCTGTCTAAAGTGACAGCGATTGATGAAGGAAAAGGGGCCAAATGGAAAACACGCCTTTCAGGGAGAATTTAGCCCTCTCATTAGAGCTGAATACAGCTGGCCAAAGGGGCCTTCTCCTGGAGAAGCCCTGGGCTTCAGCCACATTCACAGCTTCATTGTGAATTCCAGCACGACAGTGTCATTTCCTGAAACAGAGAGTGGAAAGTTTTGGGTTTTTTTAAGCACCCCTCCTCAGTAACACATGCCTGAGGAGCGAGCCCTTGCTCTCCTTTGCACAGCTCTCCAAACCTGCACAGGGAAGGGAGGGAAAGCAGTCAGCACTTCTTTTTCTTTTGAGAAAGAATTATCACAGAGGATATTGACCACCTGTTTAATTGTTATTATAATAACTTCATCTCTTAGAACAGAGGAGACCTTGTTATGGTTTTGGTGCTGCTTAGGACAGTGAAAAGCATTGAGAAAGGTAAAAAACATGAGAAAGAGAAGTGCAGCAAAGAGAAGAAAGACATCAAAATGAGAAACTTCTGTGTTATTGACCATCTAACCACCATAATGGGTTGGCACAACTAATTACACAAGGTTCACGTAACATTTTCACCTCTCCTCTGCCTAAGCCCTACCTGAATCACCTGAACATCATCTCCCAGGTCTGCTCCTGCCTCTACAGCATCTTCTGCACTGCTTCCAAGGGCCAAACACCATCCCCTTCAAGCCACTCTCTAAACCAGCGCTGAGGCTGCCAAAGCAATGCAAAGCCACTGCACAGAAATTAATCCTAACCAGGAGGAGGCAGGCAGCAGTTCCTGGCACAGAGACTTTGGGTGCCCCAGCTCAAGGCTGATACAGGCACTAAGCGAGCGGTAGGGCCAGGGGTTTGCTGCAGCTCCCATGGGGCACGGCGAGCTGGGCTGAGCCAGGCCAGTTGAGCATCCCCCACCCCAGTTCCCACATCCTGCATTCCACATCCTGCATCCCTTCTAGCAGCCTCTGCCTGCTCCCCAACCTGGGTGGGCCAAACCCCTGCACCCCATCCCATAAGGGGCTCTTCTAGTTGCTTCCCAAGGGACTAATGGCTTCTCCTGTCTTCAGTCAGATCTTTACTGAGTGCCACCAGTGAAAAGACCCTGCCAATTGCACACCGAGGCAACAGAACCCAAGGGTTGTCCTTTACTCATTTATTTTCTCTGTGCACAGCCCTGCTCTATGCTGCTCTTTGTGTTCGTGCAAGTGGAGTTTCCACAGAAAACTCAATGTTAGCAGAACCCAGGAGCAATACTAAACTGGGAAACCTTCAGGTGTCTCAGAGACTTGGAAACAAGTTGTGCCAAATGGCAAAGGACACAACTGCTCTGCTGTAACAAACCATTCACAATGCAGCATTAAGCAACCAGCATGCAAAGAGCAGCTTTGTGGGGGCCAGCACACCAACCTGGAAGCAGGTGAAATGCACCCAAGGAAGGCTGTTCAAGAGCCTTCCCATCACTCACCAGTTGTGCTAATTGGGTACAAATGCAGCCTTCCTTCTGCATCCCTAGAAGTCAGGCTAAGTACTAGGCAGGTTTTACAGCCTGTGTCTCTGCTGCTGCAGTCAGACAAATGGTGTCCGCAGAGCCTGTTGGTGCCCCTCTGCAGCACAGATGCACTCAAGCTCAGTGATCAGAAAAATATTCTTTTCACAGCTTGGAGCAATTAAGGCTCCTTGCACTGCCCAGTCAGAAGTCCTCACTCACAGGTAACACATGTGGGTTTTTCCTTGCAGGAAAGGCTCGCTTCTTCACTGCCCCACAGTTTGTTTAGTTGGTGCCGATAGGTGAGGTGGGTGCACAGGGGCCTGAGCAGCTGCAGCAGCCATGGACGTCTTTCACACTGACACACAGAGCAGCGGCATGGAGGTGGGATAAACTGGCCCATGCACCACAGCTGCTCCAAGAGACGGAAAGGTTTGATTATAAATTCTGAGGTCTCAGTCATGTAGTATTAGCCCACCTGGAGGAATGAGGGTATTTTAGGAGCTCAGGCTAGACACAGAGAAATGGTTTCAGTGCATTATTCATGACTATTTTGTCCCATGGATTATCTGCCGCTGGGCACATACAAGAAAACACTAACACTTCCAATTACAAGTTGATTCCCAAGTTCTTGTCTTCAGTATTAGTTTAACAGACAGGGATTTTCTGATTTCCTCCACCAACTCAGTTGAATGCAAAGTAGCTTAGGATAATCACAGCTACATGAGCTGAAGGGCTAGTGTGAAAAGGAGAACAGCCTGCACATTCAAGGGCTGCTCTCCAGGCTTTTGTTGCAAAGGCAGACAGAAAACTCTTCAGTCTGCACTGCTGCAGCACACTGTTTCTAGCAGTTTTTGTTTCCTCAGCTATTCCCTTCTGCTAAGATGCAAGTTACACCCAGACTTGCTTTGTAAGGTAAAGGGAACTATTGGTACAAGGCATATAACAGTGCATCTGCGTTTGTATTTTCACACTGTAAAAAAAATGAGAATACTGGTAGTTATTGTTATTATACAGTGAGGTCCCAGAATTAATCCCATTGTGATGGATTGGCTTAATATGGATAAGAGAAAGAAGAAGAGAAGAGAAGAGAAGAGAAGAGAAGAGAAGAGAAGAGAAGAGAAGAGAAGACTGAAGGAAAAGGATCAGAGTGGTAATGCAAGAAACAAGAAGAAGAGATGCAGAGGTAAAGCTGAAAGTAACAGACTGCCTGCTCCAAACCTGTCAGCACAGGCCCCATTCTCAAGGTGAATGCAGAATAGCCCAAATCCATGCCAGCATGCAGCCGCAGCACAGGCAGGCTTATAGCAGCCAGCTGCACCGGCAAGTACACCCTCATGCAACAGGAGTGAACTGGGGGCGTACCAGAGCCTTCACTTTGCAATTCATGATGAACTCCTACACAGGACCCATTTAACACATTTTGCAAATCCTTCTACTTGGCTGCAACTCCATCCCTGGTGCAAAAGCAGACCAACATTAACACATCAGCACCTTCACATCCTGAAAGTGCAACCAGGAGCTGTGACAGAAGGCCAGCCTGGCAAATCTGCAAGGGAGGGATGTGAAACTGAGAAGATTTGGAATGTTTTCTGAGTGCAATACCAAGATGTAAACTTCTTAGTACTCCTCCATTCACAATAAACAGCTTTCACAGGTAAGAGCTACGGAGACCTTCTGTCCAACAAGGAAATGCCTCTGTGGAAGCAACTACATCCATGCCAAGCCTGGGCCACAGCTGGGCATAACCCAATGCCCATGGTCCGGCGCAGTCCTCAGTGGTGTTCCTTCTGCCTCCTCAGCATCGCCTAAACATGGGTTTTCTTCTCATGGCTGCCCTGAGCAGATAAGGCAGCCTCTTTTCAAAAACAAGCTGCAAGGAGAGTGAAACTTTTTCCTCAGCTCTAGTGAAGGAAACATGATTACCACCAAAGGCTGGACAATATTAATTATATTGCTTGATCAAGAGCAGCTGTTAATTGATCATCCCAAACTCAAACCTGGCTGTTTCCCATCCAGCTCCCCACTGCTGGGTCAGCCACTGAAAAAACCAGATTGGAAAATATTCAAGGATGTCCCTGAGAGTAGGAGTGGATGAAAAACGCAGGAGAGCCCAAACCTGCAGCCAGCACCAGGCTGTGTACTCCATGCTTTCACCAGAACCACAGCAAGGTGGGACTACAAAGACAAGCATATTTAGGGCACTATTGGAGTCTGGATCAAAAGCCACTGAAGTAGATAGATCATCTCACATGGATTTCAGTTGGCTTTGGGTCAGTTTCAGATGCATTTGGAAGAGGGTCTTTGAGAATTGAATACACTCCTACAGCCCAGATGTATTTGGATCTGGCTGAAGAAAAGCCAGGCTCCTTTCCAGCACGTACCACCACCAGCAGGTATTGCTGGCATTCCTCCCTAATGCAAGTCAAAGCCTCTGCTGAAAGCAATGCTGCCATTGTGCTACAACAAAGTTGCACCACAAGCATGGGGGCCTGAGAAAGCACAGGGGTTTTGCTGTTGTCCTAATAAAGCTGCTGCTTTGAGACCAGAGCAGTTGATCCTCCTCCTGCTTTAAGCAGATTCAGGGTTAACCTACACTGCAACCTTACTGTCAGGTAGCTCTGCCCCTGTGTCCTGGAGACATAACCCTGTAAATGGAAATCCTGAACCCAATGGAGTCATGCTGATAGAGATGTACCTTCCCATTGAGAAGAAAGACTATTTACCATAACAGCATAAAAGAAAACTTTGCTGGAACAGCTAACACAACATAAGCACTTTGCTAATATATGCTACATCAGCATGTCTGTAACTGGCCAGCCACCATTCCTGGGTCTGCAGGAGGGCTAAGGCAGATGTGCAGGGCAATAAGATGTCACCATGCCCAAGTCATATGCTACCACCCTCTGACAAGCGCCACTGGATCCCACCTCAGCTGTGAGCACAGTGACTCTCCTTCCACTTCATTGTAAAGCCTGTCATCTCTAGCACACTGCAGCTCCGGAAAACTCTGGGGCTCTGCGCTGGCACAGAGTAAGGGCTCACAGACCCCATGCTGCTCACCACCACAAGGATGCTCCTTCTGGCATGGGAATGAGAACAGCCAGCTGGTGAAGAAAGGGGTGGTATCTTAAAATGCCACAGTAATTAGCTGTGGGCACATCTGTCTAAGCCCTGACTGTGATTGCCCCTAATTGTGCCTGCAGAATGCAAAGTGACTTCAGAAGTGAAGCAAGGACAGCAATCTGGTTTTATGCCTTGTTTTTAAAACTGTTTTCTTCCCTCTATTCCCAGCATCACCATGCTTTGGGTTTGAAAATCTGTGCATAGTGAATCTAATTTGATTTTTATCACTTTTGTCTCCCTCTTTCTATTTTGCACACTACATTAGGCTTTTGTTCCAATGCAGTTAAAGGCAGATTTACTGTGAGATGAGAAGCTGCCTAGCAGTGGCTGGCAGAGCTTCAGAGTAAAGGCAAGTGTCACATAATAGATATGCTATTGATAAGCTGGGGAAGCTTTCACAACAGGGAGACCCAGAAGAGCAGAGGTTTTCAACAATAGCTGTAAAACCAATTGTATTTGAATGGGTTCTTCTGGCTGGAGAGCTGAACTGTGTAAAGAGGAAGCACTGTGTTCGCTAGAGCTGCAGCAACTCTGTGGGACTGTGTCAGGAAGGCTCGGAGAGTTCTGACAAAAATAGCAGCCCTGCTGTTGTTCAGTTACACCCTGATGTTTGGTTTCTCCTTTCCCTTTTTTTTAAACTAACCATTTGTTGACTTTGTGCTTCTTGTGAAACAGCTTGTTTGTCATCAGAGGTCTGGCCCCGTAGTCCTCTGAAATGGACTGTGGGTTTGCCCCAGCAGAGCTGTCCATCACACCTCCTCTACACAGACTGGGCCAGTTCCATTTGCGATGCCACTTGATGAGGTGCATGTGAACCCCTCCTTTTAGACAAGATCAGGAATGTCTCAACATGTTCTAAGTATAGCCACGATTGCTTTTTCAGAGAAAAAGCTGCACTAATTTGTGTTGGCACTGACTTGGCACTAGTTTCTCATGTGCCAATCACTAGGATATATTTCCTTTTCCTATCCTATGCCTAAACACTGCAGTAAGAAAAATCTGTATTATAGTGACAGTGGCTTATCCAGTAGTTATTATTTAAATGTATACAGATTCATAGATGCTTAAATGTAGTTAGACTCAAATGCCACGAGGTGGGAAACAGGAGAAAAGATATTTTGTCACAAGATAATAAAAAATACATAAGAAATGCTACTGGTTAAACAATATTAGAATTTTTTTTAAATATGCTGCAGACTTTTATTATCTGTGTTTTTCAGTCTTAAGGAAAAAGACCACTTTCCCAAAGCAAGCAAAACTACACTCAGAAAGGGAGTCCTAGAGAATGAAAAGCTGGGCCAGATCAGCCTTGATTAAACATCAGGGTGCAGGAGCAGAAGGGTTCAGAACACCGTTGTTAATTATTCCCCTGGCAAAACAAAGGTGCTGTTACTTAATGAGATGTATGTGAGCAAATCCTGCTCCAGGCTGAGCTGCCAGAGCCAGCAGACAGTCAGCATGGTTTCAAGCCGGGTTTAAGCAACCTACCATCACAGCATTGCAGAGAGTCGTGCTGGCCTGCTGCCTCCTCACCCCTCCTCTCCATCCTCTTCCTCCAGCTGGCATCGCCGGCGGTGCAGCGACCTCGCTCCCTGTGCTGCTCTGGCTGAGGACTAAACCTACCCAAATTTTAATTCACTGAAGTTAAAGAACCTCTGAAATGGAAAGTAACAGGGCATGTATGCTAGTGGCAGTGTTCCCAAGGCACAGAAGACCTCTCAGGACTACGCTACTCCAAAAAGGAAAACTTCCATTTTCTGAGGGGTCTCCAAACACAGCGCCCAGACATCAAGGTGCTGACATCTCTGAAAAATCAAGAGTAAGTGCTCAAATTAGCGGTCTCCAACAGCAAAGTGGGAATACAGCCTACATAGTTTGGGTTTCTACTTCAAACAGTAAGATGGGCTTTTTTATTCATTTCACTACTAGAAAATACAGCAGAAAACTTGACTCCTGCATCAGGTTTAAGAAGATCTATGCCCTGTCGGACTGGAATTTCACAGCACTGCAGAGGTGTGATACCCAGTTAGCTCTTACCATAAAAACACATCTCTTTTCATAACGACATAACTCTGTGTTTTGGGGCAGCTGTTCCAAAGCACTGGCATTTAAGGGATATAACAGTGGATGCAACAGCTCCATAATTTGAGGAGGAGAGTAAAACACATGTGTAAGACAGGAATTCACCAGTGCTCTGCCAGCTGTCCGTGTGCCCAGAGTCAGTGCAAAGTGTTGTTGTCAGATCTGACTGGCAACCTCAATGGTAATGCAAAGGACAATAGAGCTCGCTTGCTCACAGGGATTCAATGCCAGTATCGTTTGTATGAAAGGCAACATTTTGGGGTAGATTTTAATTTAAAATTACTTTAAAGGCTGAGTGAAGAGAGAAGAGTTCTTTCTTTTTTTAATTTAGAATACTTCAAAGAGGCATTTAGTTCTTGAGAATGAGATAATCCTGATAATCCTGTCCTGAGAAAATGAAAATCTGAACAGACAGGATGAGATGAGAGGAAGAAAAGGCACAAACTCGCTAGAAATCACAGAGCGCCTCACGGTACAGCCTAAAACTGGTCCCAGGCCCCCTGCTTCGCAGTCTACATATTCCACTTTAAGCTGCCCAGGGCAAATGGCACTTGGCGTGTTCTCACCAACCAAGTCACTACATAGCAGCAGATACCAAACAACCAATGTACACCAATTTAGCTGCACCTGGCTACAAGGCCAGTGTAGTCTGCTTCCCACGGTGGCCTCGCTGGTGGCTAATATGAAGCCTCTTGGTGCACTGGCCAGGCTAGGTAGTGGGTCACATTTTGAGTTGCTCAGGAAATGCAGTGAGACACACAGAAAGCACGGTGCTGCCGGCTGCGTGGAGCAGGCACTGTGCAGCATGCTGGGCTAGAGTTGGGTGGCCCCAGGACTGAGGCTAATGCAGACCTTGGGTGATCAGTGATAAGAAATTAATCTTTTGTTTCAGTTTTGAATTGAGTTTCCCCTGCCTCAAAAATTCCAGAGGCAAATCCTGAAAAATATAATACAACAACACAGTAAGGCTCAAATGTGAAAGACAAGCAATATCCTGAGCTGCTGTTGTTTTAATTGTAATTTTGTTGTTCTAAAGGGAGCATCATGGCTTTCAAGGAGTAACTCATGATTTTCTAATACTTGCAGTCTGACTTTCTGTATGACACATCAAATGTCAACCAAGTCATACAAATAAGCCCACACTTCATTCTTGTCACAAGATGCTAACTTACCTGCACTCAGAATATTATTTTTTCCACCTTCTCACACTCACTCACTGTCTCTCTCTCTCTCTCAAATAACTCAAAAAGAGCTACTTATATAGCTCTTTTCATGTCACAAGGCTGAATGACCTATTCAGTCCCTTCTTTCTTTACAAACAAGTTCCTGGGCAGAATGCCCCCAGCTATGCGGGATCTCACAATCACATTAAGCAGCCCCCTTCTATAGTCACCCAACAGTACCACCAACCTTATCATCTAATATTTGCTCATCTTCCAATTCTCTTTTCACTTAAAAGTATGCGTGGAACTGGGTGTTTTCACAGACGTTTTGTTTGGGATTTTAGTTAGTTTTTCCCCAGGCAGATATGCAGATAGCCTAGAAATGTTTACAGAGAAAGACTAAAGGTTGTCTCTGGCAGTAATACTCCTTTGCCTTCTACTGGACTAATGAAAACAGTGCTGGGAGATGTGGTCCTTTCTCAGTCACCATCCTGGCAGTTGCTGTCTCTTGTTTCTGTAAGCCTTGGCATCCTTCCCATGTCCCCTTTTGCTCCTGGTCTAGGTTCTTCCCAGAGCTGTTTCATTGCCAGCATTTGGCTTCCAGCCCTTGGCATGCACCTAAAAGGAGGAAATTGAGCTGACACCAGCACCAGAGCTTGCTGCAGACTAATAGAGAATATGCTGTATGCGCACAGACCGGGCCAGAGCAGAGGGAGCACTATTTCCTGAGAAAATCACCCAGCAATGTCACTAGTTTCATAACTACCAAACTCGAGCCAGGCCAGAGAAGAAGAGCATGCAAATCACTGCAGACCTTCAACTGCAAATGTTTTAAAAATGCTACAAAAACTCTGCACCAACACTACAAGATTTTTGCTTTAAGATATTCTACACAAAATTAAATACCATTAATCCACAAATGGCTATGTAAGTGTGTTTCACATTTGAACGCGAAAGAAAAGCTGTTGCTCCTTATTCCCTCAATTGTCACTTCTCATCCAAAACATCTTCAGTACACAGAGTATCCAGGTTCAGAAAGAAGAATGAAGGCAGCAGAAATAGTGACTGAGACCTTCATACTCTCCTACAATGTGAAAGCATAAGGGAATCACCAGGCAAGGAAAGCCACAAATTCAGGAAGATTGGTGCCTTCCTGAAGTTCACGTCCACATACTGATTTAGCCCAGAAAATAATGCACAACTGATTGAACAACACTTTTCAAACCTATTGGGAGCCACATGCAATGTGCTGTAGTATAAAACTGCAGGTCATTTTTCACTGCGGTCTTCACCAACATGCAGGAAAGCTGGTCCCAAGGAACTACCTCACATACATTAAATAAAACATATATAACACGTTGCAAGTCTAGTTTGCTACCAAGGCAAACTGCAATGCACACATTAACGGGTGCAACTCTATGGAAGGATTTTTATGCCCTCCAAAATCTTATAAATAGGACTCTGGGTGAATGACCTGTATAAGCAGTAAATTGTATTCATTACTCCAAAAAGGTCATCTTCTGGGCCTATGAAACAAACTGAATGATCCATCATGTTTCGGAATTCCAAAATAACAAGTCTTGATTTTCTGGCTTCATTGTTTTGTAGCTAAGACAAATCACTGTCTTGTGCTGAAGAGATTCCCTCAAGCACAGGGCGAGGCACAGTGGTGGGGCAGCATTAGAAAGCAGGACTGCCTTGCCAGAGGATTGGTATTCACAGACCAGGAGACTAACACACTAGGAATTACTGTGACAACTGCAAGTATTTCACATGAACCGCATTTGATGAAAAAAGTCTGCTTCTAACAACTATGTAGTCATGGATATAGAACAAACAAATCACTAAATTGCAGAAAAACAGTGAGAAAAATTAAACCTGGAGTTTGTTCTAGACTCTGCTCCCTGTAGAGTTGCACAACTTTCCCAGTTTCACTTTAAAAATACCTTCATAATGTAATGCCAAATAGCTGGGGCTCAAATGAAGTCTGGATTACCCACAGCTGATTTCACAGATTGAGTTCAACAGTATCTAACTCAGAAGGCATCTGCCCTCAGCCTCTTAAAAAATAGAGTGCTGTAGAATCTGTCAAGTAATCCGTCAGATACCTGCCTAAAAAGAGCACTCATCACAGCACAACAATGCTAAAAAGTTCATATGTAAACCAGAATATGTAAGGGATTTGCTTCTGGGCTAAAAAAAAACGTGAAGAATTCATACAGATCAGTGGGGCTTCATGAGACCCCAATGAAAACTGGAATGGAAATGTAATTATCGAATCTGCATTTTCATCTTATTTACTTAATCTTTTTTAAATTATTTTGGATGAAGGTAAGATTCAGAATTCACTTCTTTTTGTAGAAGAGGAAGGTCTGTCCACCTACAGACATATGATGCACCCAGAACTCTCTACAAGTCACCATGTGAACTGTGCAGGTACCGAGGACCAAAGATACTGCTGCTATTGGCAGAGAGCAAATAGGAGAAAATGCAGAGTTTATGCTTTGCTGTTTCTCATCATGATGCTCTCTGCACAACTCTTCCAAAAGAGGAGACTGCATCACAAGCAGGCACCTTCCCAACAGCAATAGTAAACATAGAGAAGACTGATAAAAAGGTCACTCAGCCTGCAGGAGTGGAGAGTCCAGTGGCAAGGCACATGCAACGAGTCAAGCCACAGCTTCCAGCAGCAACTGCCAGAATGTAGAATAAATACAGTGGAAAGGGAGTGGGAGGGGCAAAAAGTCACAGATTTTCCTCAACTGCTCCAAAAGCTTTCCAGCTGGGCCTTGCGGGCAGCTCCCATCTGGAAGGCAGATCCTGAGCCCACGCTGCAGAGGGCTCGCATCCTCCCTCCTCCCTGGCTGCCCCAAGGAGGTTAAACAGCAACTGTCCTGGGTGCCCTGCTCTCAGATGTGCTGTCTGTTCCATTTACTGTCAAGTGCTCAAAAGGAGATAACCAAGGCCTGAACACTTTCTTTGGGCTTTTTAATTAGTTTAAGCCAGCATTTATAGAGCAGTAATTCAAAGCCTTTGATACAAAATGCAACCAGAGAGCACCGTTGCAAAGTCCTTGCATTGCTGTAGAAGCAACGGTTGAAAACGGGAATCCCACCGTGTAACAGACATTTTCAAACTCAGAACAAACACAGGTAGACTCCAAAACCACTTACGTGTGGGTGGTCTACTTTTTTTAAAAAGCAAGAAATATATCACTTTTTTTTTTTTTAAATGGTCATTTCCCCAGTTCTGTCTCTTTAAAAAAGGGGGGGGAAAGATACTGAACTTTTTTTTTACAGAATGTTTTCAGAATTGTTCAGAAGTCTGGCAGCAGTCACAAAGTCAGCTAAATCTCTTACTGGGTCCTCTTTTTATTGTGCCTAGATATAGAACAGAAGTTTCTTGTAGTATCACTACTTTGAATCCTCAGAACCCAATACTCCTTTCTTCTTCTGCCTCATGTTCCCCAGCGAGGTGAAAGCACACTGACTATTTTCCACTTCTTACTCCCTTCCAACTGTCTTCCCATGTGCAGGAGTCAAGTACTCTCTCCACATAGAAATTTCTTTTTAAGAAAGAGCAAATCACAGATGGAAGCATCACCTGATTCATGGTATAGCTTTCACTATTCTTCATGTACAAACACACTGAACAATTATTTGTAAAGACAGGGGGGGGTTTATCCAGCAATCTAAAGCACAAAGGAACACCAAGTTAATGCAGATGTGATGTGTCTCTCATGCAAGTCTTCTCATTGCATGCTGCTCTCACCTTGATTACATTCTCTGTTTCATACATCTGCAGCATTCAAACCTCTGTTTGAATGTCACGATAATATTTTCTCTTAAAATGCACTTTTCTAAATGAGATTTCTGATTCGTGCATGCTAGTGCTTCTACAGGTAAAAAAACTGTCAGCAAATGAACATAGTTCACTGGACCAAATTAAGTAGTTGCCATATCCCATTAGAAGGCATTGATGAATTTGGATATACCTTGCACGGCAAATATTCTCTCTAGTTCTGTTATCTGTGTTATACATCTCACAAAGATTCAGTCATTTCATTCATGGAAACCCCCTTTCAGAATGACTCACAGCAAGACCAGCTTCCTGTCAGCACGAACTCTGTCACAGGCACTCCTGAGCAGCTCTTCTACTCTATGAAATAAAAAGCAGAGCAATATGATTCTAAAATTATATTTTTGTGCAAAATACGATTCAAGTAGGTGATCAAACTGTTTGTTTCACATTAAAGCACAGTGCAGACTTCCCACTTAAAAGCAGCTATGTTCAAAATAGAAATGATTTTTTACTAATCATCAGTTTACTAGATTTTTAAAAAATAAAACCCAAACACCCAGACTCCTCAGGAGGTCTTTTAAGTGTGTGCCAATCTTCTTGTGCCAATTGTTAACAGAAGGATTTCTATTTAGTATCATAACTTAAATATTCAGTGTAGGATGTATTTGAAGAAATCAGATTACAATTAAACTAAACTGTTTGCAGGCATATTCAGCTGCCACGCCCTTACAGATTATAGGCAGACTAAGATAATTCTCAGCAGAGTCATTGTCACAAAGGTCACTCAAGTTTCTGCCAAGCTCCTACTGTTGAAGAAGTTGTAACTTCCCAGTAAAGTCAATGGAACCTCATTGTGCCACACACAACGCTATACGTAGTACACAGGACTTATTAATTCCCAATATATACACCATCTCAAATGGCAGTATAGTCTATCTGAAATGCACTAAAATAATTTTGCTTTTTCCTACCACAGAAATGAGTAATGATGAATTGGAAACAATTGACTAGACACGAACAAAAGTCTGAAGTAACAGCTTTTATGTATGGACAGTTTTACTGACAGGTGCTTATTACAATGACTTCAGAGAAAGAAAGCGGTCAAAGCACATATGTGCCACCGCTTTGAATATAACAGCCTAATTCTATAGAAAAGAGGCTGAAACAAATTTTTCTCAGAATATCAGATATAACAGGATTCCTGAGCATCAAGATCGTTTGAATGTATGTTTTAACACGACAGACATTAGAACAACAGCTAGGAGTCTTACAAATCCTTGTGTCCCCATTAAAGGGTAGCAGACAGTTTAACAGCAGGTAAATTAGTAGAATTCTTTTGATTTGCATTATATTATAGATCTTGTAAAATTCCGTCCTAGAGAATAATTTAAAAATACTTTATAAGATAACTTTTCTGGAAAAAAAAATAAAGGAGACTATAGTTTTATCAGACTCTGTTCTAGCCTCTAAGTGATATTTGGCAGGTCTTTTAATATGCAAGCCTCAATTAACTCGCTAATAAATTAGCTGTTAGGAAAACAAAGCTTCACGTGAAAGGCATTAGTAAAACAGAAATGCAAACTATGAAGATGTTAATCAGTATGTGTGGTATCTCACGGAATTTGTACATTCTCATAGCATCAGTAACCTTTGGACTCAGAAACTAATCAGACGCATCAAGTGTTAACAGAAAAAGCAACGATGCACATAGTGGGGCCACAACAAGATTATCCACTTCCTTCTGAATTATGCCTAACAATTAAAAATTCAGAATTAAGAATGAGGAATGAGACTACTAGGGAACTCCTTCTTCACAGGTCCTGTGTCAGCAAGACGACTTTAGATACCTATCTGCCAGGAAAGTCTCTTCCACCTCCTGCTCCTTTAGCCTTAGCACGGTTGAAGAGTAGGGAACAAACGTCTGGCATTTAATCTCAGTATTTATAGCTGCAGTTTAAAGGAAATAATGTTTTGACCTTTGTGCCATGGACAAAGGCAAAAGATTATTCCTTTGCTCTTAGCCTTATTGTATTTTTAAAATGTGTTATCCTTGCACACACTTCCCCCACTTCATCCTCCTTGTTTTTGGGGAAAAGACAGTTCCAGTTTGGTCAGATTCTTAGAAATCATGGTTTTTTAGACTGTGCTCCTTTCACCTTTTGAATACTCTCCATTTCTTGGAAGTGCAATACTCAAAACTAGAAACAGCTGAGGCCGTGTTAGAGCCAGCGTGAGTAGGCAGGTCGCATCCTCTGCTTGCCGGTCGCACCCTTCAGTTCATGAAGACTGCCTTTTTTCCCAACATGGCACTGCTGACTCACACCCAGCTTGTGATCTGCTGTAGCCCCAAGTTTCCTCCCAGCAGATCCACCCCAGCAGTGCCAAATCACCACTGCACCCTGCACCACTCCAGCTCTATTTCCTTACTCAAGAAGAGCACTCCTTGTGCACATCACTGCTGACCAGCATTCTGTTTTTCAGTTCATTTCAAATCCAAATCCTCTCCTCCGATGCTCCTGAAGTCCCTTCAAGCTCAGCATTATCTGCAACCTGAAGAAAGCCTTTTCTCTAGTCTATCATCCAAACCATTAATGAAAATATCAATCAAAGCTAGCAAGGCAGGAAGGTGTAATTGTGGGATGCCACATAATGTGGACGGAGAATGGTGCAGACTGCGCTGGATCATTATACAAATGGATGGAGTAGCCTCATGTATGCATTTCCACCCCGCATCCATGCTGGGTCACGTAGCCTCTGTAGCTGGTGTCTGTACAATACAATCCATCCCCTGCCACATGATTTTCATGCATCTACCGTGTGACAGACAAGGACAGTGCCTTCATCACAGGATTAGGCTACACCAGCCACACCAACACACAAAGCCCACTCTGTTGCATGATTAGCACTCACATTTCTTACCAGGTAACACAGGACACCTGCTCTGGGATCACTGAGCAACAGAAACACCCTGGGGAAGGGAAAACCAGGAGCAGATTTCAGGCCAAAATAGTGTGTTCTGGAGTCCAAATCACACAGGTGGCTCACAGGTTAGTAACACAAACCTAGTATCACATACATAGCCTAGGCAGCTCTTTTCTTGAAGAGTGTTGTCAGAGTAGAGGGACTCAAAAAAAGGAGAGGAGAGATTAGAAGAGCAGACAAAAGTGGGACTGATTATCCTCAGCAGCAAACAAAGAAGGTATGTTACAAAAAAGTATACTAAAAAAAACATTCCAGAGACTAAAAAAAGAAACTAAATTTTAAGCTTCATGGCTGAAATCAGCCTAATTAGTAACAACTGTGAGGTTTCCTGGCCTGCCACAGAATCACCTGATTCTGGAGAATAAAGATGTTTACAATGACTTACAGATACAAAAATTTCATATAGGACCAGACTGTTTCAGTGAGAAGAAATCATCCAGGTTCAGTTTCCACTTGAATAAGGTTAGCATGGATATTTCTGTTAGGATGGGGAAGGGTATCCCTCACAGGCATAGTTCACTCACCTCTGATAAAAATAATTTCTATCAATGAAAAGACCTTTGCTATCATGTCCAGGGAACTGTTTTGGGGGGGTCTCAAAATTGTTCATTTCTCTTCTACAAATACCCAATAGTCCCCTCTGGGAAAAACTGGCATCCAGCTGTACTGCCTTCTGTCTAGCAGTCACCCTTGGAGAGGCAGATGCATCCTTGGTCATTCGGAAGAACTTTCAGTGCCACCGTTTCCCCAGAGCAGGGGAAGGCAGGATGGCTGGCTACGTGGACCATAGTTTCATACAGGCCACGTGGCTCCTCAGTTATCTCCTGCACCCAAGCAGCACATCTGACAAAGCGCCTTTGATGGCTAAGGCAACCACAACTTCAAACAGCCAAATCACCATATCCTTGCTAGAGCTGCAGAAAGCTACAGAAGATCAAGTGGTGAAGCTGGAGAAAAGATAGAGCTCTACAGATTTAAGTTTAGCAGAATTTATTTTATTAGAGGACAGAAGGAGTGGCAAAATTTAAACTAAAAAGTTTCCATGGGCTTTACTCCTCTCTCCTCCCTACAGCTATGATTAGACCAACTGATAATATTTTGCCTTCAAAATTCTCATGAAATAATTAAACAGATTTCAGCTTCAGGAATGTACACATCCTGTGACAGCACATTCACTAAAACAGCCAGAGGCTGCAGTTTGAACAGTGGTAACTGGGACAAGCAGATCTCCAATTTAGATTCTCATTATTGCAATTCCCTTTCAATTAAACGACTTTCTTAAAGTAGCAGACGGAAAGCACAAGATTTGCTTCCTTTAGATCCCCCACCGATTGGTGGCAACGGCCTCTTTCCGCAGCCCTTCCCTTGTGTGTGGTCCCCTTGATCAAGCTGCTTTATTTAAAACACATGAATGCAGTCTGCTCAGTCTGAAATGCTGACTGAAGCTGAAACATACATGAAAAACCCTCAGTGGCAGGAAGGATATGAAACTCCTTCCGATTTGGGCCTCTCAGCAGGAGGCAACTTTTTATTGTACTCATGTACTCCCACTGCATGAAAATCCGCTAGCTGCTGACGGCCAAATAATGTTTTGGTAGGAGCAGAGGCGGCGTGCTGGGAGTATGTTCTCCTGGCCACACGGTGGGGGGAATGTGTCTGTCCATTCAGACAACAGTGGAACCGGCTGATATCCACAATCTGCATGGACTGAGCCACTAAGTCCAACACTTCGGGCTGGATCTTTGACCGTGGCTCCGTGGAAGCACTCTGTGCACCAGCACTGCACCTTCCCATCTGCACCAGGACATGCTGCTACGCTGCACACACTCAGGAACACAAAGCCAGGACTTTGCTGCAAGTTCATTAGCACACAAACCCAGCACCAACAGGAAACTTAAACAGTCTCCTGATGAAAGAATCAGCAAATTTACACGGAGCGTGTAATAAATTGAGTGCTGTGGACAATACTGTAGCTAGCATAATGCCATTTACAGGAATGCACCAAGCTCAAATACTTTTTTCCCAGCCACATGTGCTGGCCGTACAGGCAAGTTTTTACTGATGATGGAAGGATGTGACAACCCAAAGAAACTAGGAGACGCTTCTCTTAGCAGCCACCTGATGATGCTTTGCTGTTTCCATTAAAAACTCCTAAGGAGACAAACTTCTGTCATTAATGAAAAACATCTTACAAACATAGGCAAGTCCTGACAGTGCCACAGCAGATCCACTGCAGTCATTTAATAACTTCCTCTACTGACAACAGTGAAGTCTGGGTGTGTTTTATGGTAATTTATGCAGAGGAACTTTCATTCTGCATCATCGCAGGCAGGGAAGCCATTATAGCTGTTGTCCAGTAAAGGCAATTTCAACAATAGATGGATTGAACATTGCACAAATCTGCCTTGGGTTTTGAACGATGGTGTATTAATGACCCTGTTTACTCAAAGATCCTATCACAGAGCATCCTATCACAAGAAAGAAACGTGTTTGTGTATACTGCTCCTTCCTCCCTTTCTCTTCCCCAAGGAAAGTGAGCCCAGGTACATTGTGGTTTTGCTTCCAGGTATGTTAAAAATAAGTTTAAGGATTATTAGTTTTCCAGTCTTCAAAGCCTATGCTAGCTCAGCAGGCACTTTGACAAATCTCAATTTTGTGGATGTCAAAGCAGATTCAAGACCATGAAGTTGCATCTCCAGCTGGAAGAACAAGAACTCCTGAACTGTGCAACTACTTCTCTTGCCACCCCATAGGCCACTGAGACAGCACAAAGGACTGGATCCCATTAGACCTGTGTGACTGGTTTGCCGCTTACCCCACAGGCTATCTATCCACAGTTCATTCAGATGTTACCAGCACCATTTGAGTTTAAAATCCCATGAAAAATTTGAATAGTATTCATCTTTGCCCTTTTTCTAATTTCTGTGTAAGAATCCTCTCTTTACCAAGTTATCTCAAAGTAAACTTTACTGTCAGTTAGGAAGAAGATGCTTGTAGGTTAAAATTTATCTGAACAAATCCCAATAAGTAGCCCTCATTTCTGGAGTAAATGCATGGCAACTTTCTGTGTAGCAGTGAAGCACTGCAGAACAAGGAGTAAAACCAGTACCAGAAAGCAGGCAGCAAGAGTGATATTTGAAGAGGAAGTGGTAAAGCTATCACACCAAGTCCTCTGAAAGCGGTATTTTCTTTCAGAGATTACAGAACCAAAAGCCTGATGCCCTCACGTGTTTTTCACTGAAAAGCTTTCAATACTGCTCATAACATTTTTATATTGGAAGAGCAAACTTTTGATTTCACTTCTCAATGCATATATTTAAATACAAATCTACATGCCCAGCAAGTTTCCTATTACTCCTGAAGGAATCAGAGCCACAAAGAATGACAGCACATAGATCAGTTCTGTCGAGCTCTTAAAGGCAGTTGGCAATGCACACTCATCACAGAAGAGCAACCACTGGAAGTCCACTAGAGATGTGTGTTACCGATGATTAAAGCCCTGAATTGGCAGGAAGTTTAAAGCAGGATTTAATTCCCTAATCTGAGACAGTCATTCATGACACCCCAGAAGCAACAATCAAGAGCAAAAAAAGCCTGATCCAGAAGTCAGGAAATCAAGGTTCTAGGCCTTATGGAGCCTTGATCCTCTCATTTGCAAAGAGGCATTTAATCACCATATCTGAGTAAACTAATCTCGGAGTCCCAAGGTCTCTTTTCCACGTGAGCAGTTCCTCACCTAAGGAAAGTACTCTTCTGCACCCTGGCCGTTCCTGGTAGAAGCACCAACACCACAAACACTGCCCCCAGGAGGCTGGCATAACTCTCATAGAACTACTATACAAATCAGACTAGATAAAATCCTTTTTAGTGAGTCAGGTCTGCTGATGAAAACCTTCTCATAAAGGGAGTGCAACTTAATACATTAATTAAGAAAAAATACAAGTGAGACAATTTGCAGTGATTCAAGAAAGGAAACTGGGAAAGCCACAGTTTGGGGTCCTTTTCTCAGCCTTGTTATTGATAAGTTGCATGATCTTCAGCAGGTCAAGCCTTGGCCAAGACCTGGGAGCAACTCAGATGCATCAACAAGCAGAGACCAGCCAGGCCAACCTAGAACACCACAAAGGCTATGACTGCTTCTTTTGGAGACAACTTGGCTATTAAGAAATGGAAGAAAGAGGAAGATAATGATTTTTTGTTTATATATCAATAAATGAATGTCATCACAGCAATAAGGACAGCTTTTGGTTTAGCTGCTAACTTGTTGCAGAAGAACCAACTAGCAAAGTTTAGCTTTTGATCTCATTTCACAGTCTTCCTGTCCTTAAGAACAGACCTCATTTCAGAAGAACGCCTAGGACAACTCAACTTGGTTCCAGCAGAGCATGGTTTGTCAGCTTTTTGCTACTCTCCTCTCTTCTGTTCAGTAATAAAGGTATTATCATTGTCCATTTCACCTTAGAAACATGTCTTTCTTTACTACCGATTACTCAAGCTTAAGTTTTGGTCTAATGAATCACTGACATTTACAAACACAATGGAAGTTAACTGACTAGCCAGTGAGTCACTGCTGTCACTCTTCAGATTGATCTTGTTTGATTCCCTCAAGTGTCACAGGCAGTGCAAACTGTAGACATTCCCACTGAACCAGCTCGGCAGTGCTCTATTACCTCCTGGCATATATCAGTCAAAAGGAAATGTCTGTCCATGGTTGTCTACAAGGTCCAGCATGCGTTACTTCTGCTGTCTCATGCCCTGGTTAGTACTATATCATGTCACACTTTCTCGATGTGCAGAATGTCCCCTTCCATATTTTGATTTCCCCTCCATACTCACAGTCTCACTGTGGGTATTACTGTTGCCGTTATTGCTGAGAAATTTTCTGTTCTCAAGAAACAGCTACACGAAAATTATTGCTAGCAATGACTGAATGCACAGCAAAGCTCTCCTCAGGCAAGGAAGGGATGGAAAGCACTGACAGGCTGCATGAAATACAAGTAACTGGAGTCCAGTAACATCCAGAATGTGCTTCTCCAGAAAAAGCTGGCCTAGTAGTGTTCTTAAGTATTAGAAACATTCATGGATATGAAGCAATAATTGAGTTTTACCTCAGGTTTAAACTTGTAATCTGATCAGCTGCAGGAGTTGGAAGAAAGAAACCTCTGCCACGTGTCAGAGCCTGGCAATATATTCATATGGGGAAGGTGAACAAACATTCTGCTGTGTCAGATGTTCCTCTCTATAAAAGATCTGACTTATCAGGGCCAATAAACTGATCCAGCATCAGGAATTCTGCAGTCTTAATCCAGGGGGTGGCTTTTCTGGCTGGAACATCCTCCTATTTATACAAAATCACTTCTCTAGGAGACAACTTGGACTCTAGCCAGCAAGATGCGGGAAAGAACTCTGCTTCAAAGCTTTGGAAAGTAACATCAGGCACACACTGTATTTAACAGACCTATAAAATACTGGTTCCTTGTAAAGAAAGCAGTGGGAATAATTAATCAGGGGAGCAGTTTAACTTGCATGTGAAGGATTCTCTATCAGTTGATAGTTTTATGTAAAGGTCATTTTTTTCAAAACTATGCTATAGGCAAACAGAGAATATAGGCTGGATGTAGGAATTATTGAGAGAAGCTTCATGTAACAGACCTTACCAGAACTCACAAAAATGTCTCCATCCTTAAAACTGCAGTTCAGAGAATTTTACATTGCTTTTAATGCAGTATGCCAAACCCACACAGTTGTAAAATATATCAACATCTCATCTCAGTAGCACAGGAACTTGATTTTTGTCTAAAAGAAGCCACATAGTTCTCATTCTCAGTGCCACTAAGCATCCCAATAAAAATAAACAGCTAGAGGACCTGTTCTGTCAGAATAAAACTGAAAGAACCTTTTCTCTTACATTCACGTCTTGAATTGTCCTTCCAGCATTAGGCTGACTAAGTCAAAACATGCTTTCCCGATAGCTAACAAGAGGCCCGATTAGACAGTTTGACGAGGAGCAAGTTTCTGACATTGGTAATGGACCAGTGTAGGTGTTATTTTGCAATGATGAATAGCCCAGCTCATACTACCTATTTAATAGCTTCAAATTGTTAAAACATAAGTCTGTTTTTAAAAAGCACCCTCTGAAGCCAGGAGACGGCCCTTTGAGATATCACCTATGGCTTCAAGAGAACAAATGTAAAGCCACAGATGATCTATTCTATATTTCTGAAAAATATCTCTCTGAGGCCAATAGTTACAAGTCATCAGAGATGGATTTAGTAGCATTGGAAATCAAACTCACATTCTCCAAGTTCTTCTAAATCCTTGTGTTTGTTCAGAACTGAGCCCAAAGACCAACATCCAGAGCTGCTCAGATCCTTCCTCAGGTCACAGGTTTATGGCAAGAGAGCATGCAGGCTGCCTGCAGTAGGAAGAAAAGAAAAACTGCTAGGAAACAGAATATGGTGTTTGGCATTAACTTTTGGGAAAAGAAATCTAATAAATTACATTTGAAACTGCTGATCAAACCCCATTCCAATTCTGAACTTTCTTCTGTAATTGGTATTGTTTTGCTTTCTATTCTCAACAAAACGAGCCTGATCCAATTAAATCCAGTCCTATTATCATCTAGTGTAATTTTCCCTAGGGGAAGTAGGAAGTATCCTTCCTCCTGTCAAAGCTGAATTCATCTCAGTGGGCTCTTCACCTGCTAATTATCAGATCTTTAGTGATGAATAAGTGGAGCAATTATCATCTGATGGCTGTAACATTAGCATAATTACTGAGTTTTAGTGGAGCTATGGATGAACAGCTCACTGAGCACAGGGAATTGCCACCATCCCTGCTCCAGTGCAGGTCGCAGGGATGAGTGTCCGTACAGACTGGTACCTCCTGAGATGTCAGAGCACTGTAAGGGCATAGGCATGACCCTGCGCTGCCTCCCCTCGCAGCACACCTCTCACTGCACCAGGGTTCAATATAAGGCTCTGCAAGAGCACAACTTAAACTCACTTAAACGCTCCAAGTGCCATCCTACTGAGGTGCCAGTGATTCACTTTTAGCTTCAGACTGCACAGAAAGGTAGGAGATGCGGAAGTCATAATTATTTACAGGAGAGACCCACAGCTGCTTTGCCCTAAATGCCAGCCATGGGCAGCCACCAGTTGGTGGATGAGTTTCATCAGGGTGTATGGCACCTCTGGGCTACTCAGGGTTCAAATACATAAAAGTTGCTGATATTGTTTAAACACCTTTTTGCTCTCCTTCTCAATGGGTGTTTATTTATTTACCACAGCATTTTCATGCCTCATATTTTCACTGAATTACTGCAACAGCCTCACCAGGCTGAAACAACCAGCTAGGACACCCAAAGAGGAGACTTCTTCTCCAGGTCGTGTGGAAGAGGAGCTTTGACAGACCCTCTCCCATCACCCGATTGACAAGTCAAAAGAGAACCCATAAAGCTAACCACAAAAGATGACAATATCTTTCTTTGAGGAGGGTTTGGGGTAGAAGGGAGATACGCTTTGATTTAAGCAAGAGTTTGATATCTCTGAATCAGTTTCCATGGAGAAGATGGAAAAATAAAGTCCTGTCTGAGAATCCTCCCTGGCCTTGGGCACAAACTGATGAACAGCTTCAGGAATTCAGCAGTTCTGTTCATGTCAGCTGACAGAAATTTAGGTATCCACAGCTTTTAGGTACCTACAAGATTAGGCAAGACTTTTCAGTTACTAGAGTTACCTGACAACTGGATTTGGATGCCTAACAACTGACTTGCAGACATTCAGAGAGAAGGAAAACACTTGCTTAAGAACTAAAGACCAGGTGGCTGGAGCCGCCCTGTTCTTCTCTGAACAAAAGACGAGCCCAATCCATTTGCCAGAGTGAAAAAATACAATCCAGATCTGTATTAGCTGAAATAACAGGCAACTCTTTTTCCTGAATGTGCTTTTCAAATGATTTAATTTTCTAAAATATATATTCATTCCAATTCAAAGGAATACTTAAAAATAATTGGATCTTGCACATCTATCCTCAAGGCTTCAGCTACCTGTGTCTACAGGTTTTCAATCACTCCTTCTTTATACCTTCTGTCAATTGGATCAATGGTCTATAAAAATATGCACAAGTCTGGAATACCTTGGGAACCCATTTTTAGTAACATTTAGCATTATATGAATATTCATTTTGTCAGCATTTTTCTGAAACAGTCATGTGCACAGTGCAGTAATTTCCTGCCCATGTGCATGACCCATATACAGGTCTACCCTGGGGATTGGCAGTGCATTTGTTTTTCTTAACGGTAAACTGATATGATCTCTGATAAGGAGATCTAAGAGAGCTCACCAGAGGGAGACTGCTTTATGAACGTCAGAAGAGATGTAAACACAGCAAAAGACTACTATTTCTTGAGTTTCTTCCAATTCTGGTTATCACAGTGAACCCAGGACTACCTTGAGAGGGACCTCAAATGTGTCTAGTGGAGCCAATGAGGTTATCCCAGAAATCAATTCACTCTACTATTTTCATATGTATTTTAAAAGAAGCTGTGCCTTAACAAGCAGAATATAGAAAGCCAGTCATTCTTACATAAATGTGTGATTTTCTTCGCATCCACCAGAAAATGTGTGGAACTGTGTTTATGCTGTTCATTAATTTGGATCTAAAATATTTTGTCACCATAGCCAAGAGATAATCCTGCTCTGTCCTGCAGTGTGGCATGCTAATACAAGGGCACTGGAAAATGTTATATCTTTGTGACTTGCCAGAAACAAAAAAGGTCTCATGCAGTACTAAGTCGGAGGAAGAAACCCATGCAGAACAGACTTGTACTGAATCCAGGTAAGATCTACACAGCTTCCACTATAGCATTGAATAAAGGCAACAGTGTGGTGCTAGTGTTAGCAGTGCTGATTAGCATGCTGATTCTACAGGATACAAAAAAGCCATTTGCAGTTATCTGGTAATTCCCAGAAAGACAAGAGTGCTGACTGTTTCGAGAGTCCTGATCCAATCTGAAGTCAGTACTTATAATCTGCTTATGCTTTCCTTCCCGGCTGTCTCACTGGCATTGTTACTTTGGTTCCTTCCCAGCCATTCTGCCAAAGCCATTTCAGCCATCATTTCTAGGATGGCTGAAATGCTTCTTTCCATTCAAGAACATTTCAGGTAATCAAGTCTGTGTGCCCTGAGGTTTAACTCATAAAGTCTCCACAAACTACTTCAAATAAACAAGTGAAGAAAATAGCTCCTCTACTAATGAAGTTAGGTGCAGTATGTCTGGAATGAAGGATGCTTGTTTTTTCCAAGCGATCCTCGGGAAGCACTGTGAAAACCCATCCTTCCCAATAGCCTCCAAGAGCACAATGAGACTATGGACAGGTGAACCAAAGAGACCATGAAAACTGAGCAACACCCAGGTCACTCTGCCAGACCCAACACATGTTGCTGCAATGACATAAAGCCCAGGAAATCTTTGGACAAGAGACACCAGAGAAGAACAGGCTGCATGTCATTAATGTAGGCAGGCTTTCCCTGGACTGAACAACCAACATACCTGGAGTGACATGTGGCAGCTTACATGGCACTCTGATATGAAAGCTGATGCCAAGGATATGAATTAATTGTGATGTTTAATTTGGATTAATGGTGATGATATTCAGCCCAAAGTAAAAGCTGGGATGGTCTGAAGCAAAATCCAGACATTAGAAAAGATTAGCTATCTTGCTTTAGAGGTTTTCTTTGATGCAGATTTTGTAGGATGGTATATCATGGATACCAGATCATCCTGTCCTCCAGCTTTTCCATAATGGCCTCCAGTATTTAGGGATCTCAGCACTCCTTAATGCTTTCATAAAAAAAAAAAGGGCTGCTCCAAGAAGCCCCACTTGCGTTTTTCTCCTCATGAAGATCAGGCTCCTCCTTAGGTATCTTTCAGGGAGGACAGTCTTTACAGCTGTATGTTATAGGGCAGATTTGGAAGACAACGTATTTCCTTGCTCAAAGAACTGCAATCCTTGCAAAACGAAGTTCTGGATGAGATTTATACAACACAGCCCCATTATTGCAAGAAAACCATACTGGTTTACACTAAATTAATTCTACAGCTCTGAAATTAACTCAGTATAAGCAGTTTCTCCAGGCAAGGTAGGCACAGAAATAACTTTGTGCTTCATTATTGGAAATTTGATGCCACTCCTAAATTTCTTTATGTCATACTAAATTAATTAAATCAATCAAGAAGTGAATTTTAGTTATTGAGGTCTAAATTAAGCAAGATCTTTGGAACACTTTTCACTGCTTTCATCAAACTGTGGTGTAAATTTCTAGGTGCACATTAAGTTTCTTGCAAGATGAGGCTCCGTCAGCAGAGTTTTCATTTAACTGACCCTTCAGAGGACAAACCTCAGTTTCTCTGGGCAGAGGTGTACACAATCCAGCACTGAACACCTTTATCAGCCTGATATTTTAAGCACATCTTTTATGTTTTGTAGTCTGAGCTTGTCACTCTTGTATTGCCTTAGCACTTATCTGACTTTCCAGAGCAGCTCTGCAACCATCCATGCTGCCCATATAGTTGCTAATTGTAGCTTATATGTTCATGTGTAAAATCTACAGGGACAGGAATGGCAGAGGGTCCCCTTAGTACCAAAATACTTCCAGTAATAAGGGTTTGCATACAGTTTCTCACTTTAAGTTGTTAACTATTTGTCTTGGCTTATCACCTGCTATCCTCAGTTCACACCTTTTCTGACTAAGCTAACCAGTGCTGTAATAAATACTGACTAATTCTTCCCCACCCAGTAACCATTAGGTTGCCAGTTTGCTCCTCTTCTGATCTCTGGGTTTCAAAATAGCATTACTTTATACTTCAGCTGGAGATTCCCAAACACTATACTATATTATCTTTCTCTCCCACACATGAAAATAGTAAAGCTCAAGAAAAAATAAGTAACTCCATGCAGAATGCAGCTGATGAACAGCTTACCAGTTCTTCCTCCCAGCCCACGGCTCTGCCAGCCTTGTGTGGACACGAAGAAAAGCCACGAGGTCTCAATATCCCAGATCATCGCTTTGTATGCCGCAGTGCCCAGTATTCTTGTTCTCAAGAGCCATCTCTTGCTCTGGCATGCTAGCAGGCTGGCACTGCAGTTTCAACCTGCTCCAAGGATAAATTGAACCATGCCAGCCCCTCACCACCAGCATGGAGGGGAAGCTGCTCTTGCAAGCTGTCTGACTGATAGTGGTTTGCAAACACACAGTCATTTCAATCCATCACAGTCTGTGCTAAAAACTCCTCCAGCCCCATGTTTTTTTGCTGAAATTTTACTTGCCACAGTGCATCTTGTCCCAACACAGTGTATCCTTCACACATCGTCCTACAGCCAACCAAGGACTCATTTACTTGATTTTTGCTTTTGAAATTCAGGACTGTTTACCAAAGGACTCCAGAGACTTTCTGAAGGAAACTCATATCTCTGCAAAAAAGGGGAATGGTGGTACAAACCAGTCCGAAAGTGGAAACGGAACTTTAAGAAAGGAAAGTACTTAGTTGAGTCATCTGAGGTATTTTATTTGTTTTCTTGCCTTACTATCTACAGTTAAACAACATTTTTTGGGAAATCATACATTTTGGAAAGATTTGTCACCCAAGTTGCCTTATTTAGGTATGAGCTGAAAGAATCCATCCAGCTGTCTAACCTTCAAAAAAAAAAAAACCACTCAAAAAAAAGCCAGAAACTCAGAATTTCCTTATGTGGAAAGATAGCATTAAAATTAAGAGAAAACTCCAATTCCTCATACAGTGATACAAACCATGCTTTTGCAAAACAGATTTGGAAATTATGCTTAGGTGACTCTTCCCAAGTCACACAGCAAGTCCGTGGCAAACTAACTGTATAGCTGCTGTGCACGTATGCCTGTTCTGAGGTACAGGACAATGCAAGATCCAGATTATTCTTTTTTTCATATTCAGCTTGTATTCCTAATTATAGGATAAGTTATCGGTTTTATTAAGTTAAGTTTATTGTAAATGTTCTTCAGTTATGTGCCAATATTATAAGAAAATTTACTTCAGGATAACATTAGGACACTTCCTTTAGGTGGACAATTGCTATTTCCATCATTCTGTTGATTAGCCCTGAACAGCAAGAGTGAAGAAAAACACGGCATCCTCTGGAATACAGCCTGCTATTTGAAGTGTGCCTTCCAAATGGACAGACCCACTTCACCGTGTGTACAAAATCTTCCGGACAAATGGTCAGCAATGTTCTTTTTCAGATATGTACTAAACCAGTCATGAAATCAATGCTGCCAGCTCATCAGGAACTGCTGTTGTCTGTAAAGAAGCTTAACAGATCTACCCAACAGGTACCTTCTTGCTTTGACTGAATGCTTCTTCTGGGAACTAATTCAATTTCTTAGCTCTAGGAAAGGAGGTTCATAATGGACACAAAAATACAACTCTGTTCTTCAAGATTGTTTGTAATTTTTTCCTCTCCTACCAAAGCACAGGTCTGACATTGTCTATATGGAAAAAATATATTGGCTGTTTGGATAAAGGAGAACACATATGCAACTAGCAGTCTGACAACATGCACTGACTCCCACAGAATAGCACAGCAAGAGTTCTTTTTTCCACCTACATTTGCAACACTATGTCTTAGCTTACGTATTTGTGCAGCACCAACTACCAACACACCTATGGTCTGCTTCTACAGAAACAGATAACACGCAGTTGAAAAACAGGTTTATTTATCTCAGTGACTCAAAAAGGCTTTGAAATATACAGGAGCCATCTATAACCAAGGGATGATCAAAGAATGAGAATTAAAATACCTAGATTCCACAGAAACCATTCTGAGTTTTGCCAAGATCAACTCTCTTCTGTCCCATAAAGCGCTGAGCAGATGCCATCACTGCAACGCATCGCCACATTCCCACTGAAAGCAACCGCCAAATTCTCATAAGGGTTCAACCAATACAGCGATTTCAGTGGCAGCCAAGGACACTCAGACACACACATATTGCATGGGAGGACCATCCTCTAATTCACTGCATGTAACCCTTTTCAAGATAAGATCTTAACAAAAATGTTAGCAAAGTTCCATGTACTATGCTGCCAGTGTGCCTCCCACACAGGAGGATTTGTCCTGAATTCTTAGGCAAAAATTTCTCTTTACACCCACTATCACACATTGGGCAATGCGACGAAGGTCTAAATGGTTTTGCTTGTCACTCACAAAGGTAACATCTCCATCTCTTTAAACTCAAAGATGCTTTGGTTCCACATTTACAGAGCATATCAGGAGGTTTGGGGAGGAAAGGTGCAAGAGAAGCGTGGTGTTATTCTAAAACAGGCTTGCATGGGTATTAGACCAACAGATGTCTTTAGCTACTGTAGGACCTGACTATGGGCAGGAAATAATTCTGCGAGTGGGGGCTCGACAGATTTCAAGAGGTGAGGCATAATAGGCTGATTACCGGTTCTTACCTTTCAACCTGAGACTAACAGGGAAAGGTCAGAGCTGCTGCTGGTAGGCCACATGTATGGAATTAATTTAAATGTCTGGCAAACACCTTCACCAAAATATGCGGAAAATTCTGCTATTTAAAATAGCTCAGCAAGCTGAGATTGTTATCCCACTTGAAGCTCTCCCTTGCTACAGGCGTTGTTGCAGCATAGAGCTAAGCAAAATCTATAAAATTGGTGTGAGCAGCAAGACACACACTCCCTGGTACCCAGCCTGCTTGAGAGCCCTGCTATTGTCCGGAGTTGCGCTACCCAGGTCACTACAGTGTTCCCACGCTGCTCAGCAGCTGCAGAGCCTGTGAGCAGGATGCTCTATGTGATGCCAGCCGGAAAATCACACCAACGCTATCTACAACCTAGAAAATACTGTGGTAAAGGTGTAGTGTCACAGGCTACTTCACCAGTGACACAGCTTATGGGGAGATGCAGTTTGTGTATCTGCCATTACCTCTGTATCACACAGAAAACATCTTGTGGGGTACCAGCTGCGGTTTAGAAGAAGATGCAAATGTGCTCAATTGGCTCTCTCTGCTTTAGCTTATTTTTAAGTTCTCATCAGACAAGCCATTTCACAGAAACTTTCTCCAGTATGTTTATGACCCAAATTCCATGGTTTTAATTCTCTATTTTCAGACTTGAATCACAAATTAAAAAAAAAAAAATGGGTGGAATAAAATCCACACCTTCCCTCTCTGAGACACACTCTCACACAGATACTTCTCATGTGAAAGCAAAGTGATGCTTCAGGAGGCTGAAAGGCAAGAACAGTGCTTCGGGCACCCTGCTTGCTATCAAAATGTCTCAGCGGAACTAGAATCTACCTAGAACAAACCGAACAGTGCTGTGGCCAGTATATGCTGCAGCTGTGGAAGAACAGGCTGCAGGGACAAGTTGTGTTTCCAAGTGATTTGGAAAAGAGAGGAGGAAGGAAAATAGTGGCTCTGTGGCTTCACACAGGTCATTCATCTATGGTCGTGGAGGGGAAGGTGGGGATTTAGGGTGGCCTGAACAGACATTTAGCAGCTAGTTTTTTATTGAAATATCAGTTCTGCTGCTGGAAACACACCAAAGGCGATAGCTCGAAGATCAAGGGAATGCAGTGTTTGTAATGACAAGGGAAAGCAGGAGTGGGTACACAGAATGTTGCCACCCAGGGAAATGGGTCCTAGTGATACCAAAAAGGCCAGCAAATGAACTCTCTAAGACTCGTGTTGGGGTTTTAGAAAGCCAGCACCTGTATCAGGGCTGGGCAGCGTGAGGGAGCGATCCCCATCAGCCGTGTGCAGCCAGGCAGGAGCTGCGACAGAATGGATTTCCCACCTGTGTGCATATGGACAAATTTTCCCGAGAATCTTATGCATGTTCCATTACTTTCCAAGTACTCATTTTAATGTTTTTATGAACTTCACAACACTCAAACCTCTCTTTGGCCCCAGCGCTGCCTGACCTTGCGTTTGAGACAGGGAAAGGCTGCAGACAGGGGCGATCCCAGCAGAGACACTGCTCAGCACAGATCATACCCAACACGAGGCGTTCTCACCTCCAGAGAATGCGCAGCGCCTGGAGAAACGCTGCTGGAAAGAAATAAACTTTCAAAACCCAGAATTATTTAGATGAAACTTAACTCTACTTTAGCTTAAATAATAACGAATGCACTCTCTGCTCCAGTCCCTCCTTCTCGTCCCAGAGGCAGCCGCCAGCGCCACCGCCAGGCACCGGGGGGCGCTGCCCACAGAGCGGCACCCGGACCGGAAGCGGAAGCGCTGGTGGTGACTGCAGCGGAGCCGGGCGGGCGGGAGGACCGGAAGTGCCGGCAGCTCGTGGCGACGGCGGGGCCGGGTGGAGCTCCCGGCGCGGCTCGGCTCTCACCGCCCCGGCGGAACATGGCGGAGGCGGCCCCGGCCCCGGACGAGGAGGGCGCGGAGCTCGCGGCCCTTATCGGCGCCACCGTGCCCACCGGGTTTGAGCAGACGGCGGCCGCGGAGGTGCAGGAGAAGCTGGGCTCGGCCTCCAGCATCAGCAGGGACCGGGGCAAGATCTACTTCGAGGTCCCGGCTCGGAGCCTGCCGCAGGTCCGCGCCGGCTGCCCGCCCCGTTGCTCGCTTCCCATGCCGTCCGTCCGTACGTCCGTGTCCCCCCCACCCCGGCCCTTCTTCCCCGTCGCTCGCCCCCGCTTTCCCATCTCACTCAGACTTGTCGCTGCCCGCAGCAGTGGCGGTCAGCAGGCCACCGTGGTTTTAATATGAAGGGCGGAATGCCAGCTCGCCGTCAGCGAAACACACCGTTTAAAGGCAACCGTTATCAAAATCAGTTGGAATTTTTCCTTTGGCTCGCTCAGCCTCCAGAGCACTATCCCAATTTCTCTTGGTTTTGCAAGGGTAGATGATGTCAAAGATGGAGAGCTGGAGTCAGTGCAAAGAACTCTTCCTTCTGGCTTTGCACATAAAGTGATAAACCCCATGTAAGAAAAAAGTAGAGAAATGTGGTCTCTTAAATCTCAACATAAAATGACAGAATTCCAGTTACAATATACACAATCCCCTAGACATGCGTGGTCAGTAATGTGCCTCTGCGGTGTCTTGTTTCTTCCAGGTCCATCGTCTGAGGTCAGTGGATAATTTATTTGTTGTTGTTCAGGAGTTCAAAGACTATCAATTTAAAGAAAACAAGGTGAGTTACTCCTGACTTTCTAATCAGTTATGTGTTCTGGAGTGTTTTTTTAATTCAGTTTCAGAAAGTATTCTGTTTTATGAACAAGTTTCTTTTATTTGTGATGTTATCCCAGTTCCTTTTTCCTGGCTCATGAAATAGAAGTGCAGTCATGCTGTTTAATGTAATTTCTTAAGCAGTATATCTTTCATATGTAAAATCTGGGATGAGAGCTGATAGCACACTTCTAGGTCACACTTAGACCCAAGACAGTAAATTATCACTTTGGTCATTTCATCTGCTGTTAGCTGTTTATTTGACAAGATAAATGATTAAATACAATGGGTCCTGTGACTTGAAATGCAATTCAGTTTATTTATGGCAAAAAAATGCATAAAAAGCTGTAACCTTTGCTTAAATATGTTACACATTTAGAAAGCTAATTTGAGAGAGTTTAAAAAAGGATACTTTTGAAAGGGATGGAATGACCTCAAAGCACAATTTTTTTTCTATTAAAGGAAGATGCTCTAAAGGATTTGGAAGATTTGGTTAAAAAATTGCCTTGGACTGATCCGTTGAAAGTTTGGGAGCTGAACAACAGCTTGAAAAAGAAAAAGACAAAACGCAAAAAGCATAACCTGCAGAGCACTACAAGCAAAGAGAAGTTGAGTGGTGATGGGGAAGAGGAAGGAACAGATCAGAAGGACACTGGTAAACAGGAGGATTGTGCCCAGAACACTGCAGGGGAAGAAGCCGCTAGTGGCCAGGATATAGAGAAGATACAAGAAGTGGCATCACAAAATGACGAGGAGGAGGAAGATAATGAACAATCAGATGCTAAAGATGAGTTGCAGGCGGGTTCTGGGAGTGAGACCAAGGCAGGCGATGGTGCAACAAGTGAAGGAGAGGCAAAGGTGTTGAAGTTCCGTGTTACATGCAATAGAGCAGGAGACAAGCACTGTTTCACATCAAACGAGGCTGCAAGAGACTTTGGTGGAGCTGTGCAGGAGCACTTCCAGTGGAAAGCTGACATGACTAACTTTGATGTAGAGGTACGGTGTAGTGCCTTGGAAATACCTGCATTTCAATTGTACAAATTCTTTATTCTGATGCTTAGAGATCTCCGGAATGCCTTCAAAAGATGACTTTCAAACTAGAAATTGGTAATGCTGAAATCACAACCTCCTTGGAAGCATTCATTTCATCCATGCACTGTGTGTGCATCCTTGCATCCCACCGCTTGCTAGTGCTTTGGCTGTCTGTAACAACAATCTCATTTGTGGCCCAGTGTGGGCACCTTTCCTTTCCCTCAGGTCCCTTTTCTACTCTGCAAACACTGTTGTCTTCTCAGATTAACCAATTAACATCACTACACCCAGAGCAGCTGAGCTGGTGCTCAAAAGATTTCCCTTCTCTCTCAGCTAAATCAAAAGCCTCCTCCTATACCATTTGGTTTCATTCAAATTTAAATATAATGTTAGTGCCTTCTGCTTTACTTATAACCTCATTAAATCTTTTCTTAATCCCTTGTGATATATCAGTGTAAGTTAACAGAAGATATTCCAACTAGAAGCAGTAGCTTGTGGCTGAAGGGGACAAAAAGAGTTAAACATTAACTGTCTAGTGTTACCGGGAAAGCAGAGATTTGGAAAGGACAGCTCATAGGCGTGGTCCACCCATGGTGTGGGACCACCAATTTGAGGGGAAGTAAAACTAAGTTTTTCTTGCAGGTCTGTTAAGGGCTGGACTACTCTACTATAACAATATTTTCGCCTTCCAAATAAATATGGTGGAGAGAGTCAGGAATATGATTTTTATTGCTGCTTTTGAGATGATCCCCTGTGACTTGCAGGACTTACCTGACTTCTCCTCCATATTTATAAAACAAAGCTTTCTTTAAAGTCAGCATAATGGTAATAGCACTTTATGAAGTCTTGTGTAAAAGAGTCTCTGTGAATAAGGAAATGCTCATTCTCATTCCGTGTGAATCAGAAAATGTCTGTATGCTCTCCTGAATTTTGTCCATTTTTGCCATTAAAATGGTGCATTGATTTTCTTCCAAGAATGCTCTTTTACACGTAGTTCCTGTTTTTTAAATTACCATCTAAGAGTTTCATAAATATTTACCAGGTACTATGAAACACTGTGTTACTCTTGAAATTTAGTTCAATTTTTTTTCTTTAGGTTCTTCTGAATATCCACAACAATGAAGTAGTTGTGGGCATTGCATTAACTGAAGAGAGTCTTCACAGAAGAAATATTACACATTTTGGACCCACAACTCTTCGTTCAACTCTTGCTTATGGCATGCTTAGGTCAGTGTGCTATTATTCTGTTAAGTCATTTCGGTTCAGAAATTCACTTCTTCTCAAAAGCCATTTCTATTAATTCTTAAAAAAAAAAAGGCATAGTTGCTGAAACAATGTGCTTTGTGAATTAACAGTGGATGTTTTCTAACTTAGTAAAGTAAATATTTGCTGTGTTTCGAAATACTGTATCAAACTCTTGAAAATATTTTGTGGTATTGGTGCTTATAAAGTGCTGATTAACAATGGAAAAAATAATCACATAGAAATTCTTTTGTTAATAGGGTAGAGTCAGAGTGATTAAAATTGTTCTGTTTCTTTCCTTACAGAAATTCAAATTTTTAAGACTATTCTCACTAAATCTTTTTTCTGTTCTGCAGACTCTGTGACCCACAGCCAACAGATATTATAGTTGATCCCATGTGTGGCACAGGTGCAATACCAATAGAGGTGAATCTTCCTTTATTTTCAGCTTAATAAAACTTGACAGTATCTGCAACTAAATAATACATGTAAGTTTTCTTACTGAACAGCCACCTCCAAAAGTATCTCACCAATTTTTAAACAGATAGAAATACACTTTTGGTAAATGACCTCATTTTTCTGCCCCGAGCTGTAGCAGGGAGAACCTAAATCAAAAAGTATTTTGAGCTTCTAAGGTGCATAATAGCTATAATAGATAACTTACAGAATTTGAAATTCATTGACATCCTCTTCCAGTTTTTATGTTGTATTCTGTCATATTTGAGTAATTCTTATGTTTGTTTTGTTTTAAAGTAACCAGTGTTGGTGCTAATGTTGCTTATTATCAATATTTCTCCTCAGGGAGCTACAGAATGGCCTAGCTGCTACCATATTGCTGGTGATAACAACCCACAAGCTGTAAAGAGAGCAGCAAACAACATCGGTTCATTACTAAAGAAAAGTGAGAAGCAGGAAAGGTGAGAAATGTACAAGTGATTTTCCTTTCCATTGTATGTAAAGAAATCCATTTTGTCTCAGAGTATTTGACTGTCTTGTCCATAGTTTCCGATTTATACTTTTGCTAACATGGTAGACCTCTATTTAAAAATATCGTTGGTAAACTGTCTGAGATAAACATCTTTGCACTTGTAGCAGTACTTCCTCGGGCATACCCTTAGACATCATTCAGTGGGATATTTGCAATCTCCCTTTGCGAACTGGCTCTGTGGACATCATTGTGACAGACATGCCATTTGGAAAGAGGTGAGGTATCACTGTTAACAGTTATGCACTTAATTGCTGCTACTGCATGTGCTTGTATGTCCTGGATTGGGGTTCTCTTTAGTTACTTACTTAAACAGGCCTAATGAAGAAGTATTAAACGTGCAGGTTCAAATTATTAGTAAACATGGTCCTGAATGAGCTAATCCATGTCTGAAAGACGAGCAACAGTTAACTGGTTTTCAGTGATCACAAAGGAGATCTTGACTGATTTTGCAGGATAGGGTCAAAGAAGAAGAACTGGGACCTCTATCCATCCTGCCTTATGGAGATGGGTCGGATCTGCACACCAGGGACAGGCAGGGCTGTGCTGCTTACACAGGATAAGAAATGCTTTGTCAAGGTATGTTCTGTGAGAGAAAATTGAACCTATTCACACATGAAACAAATTGAGAAGAAAATGTAAGCTGACTTCATTACAGACAGTGATCTCGTTTTAGAACAATAATTAGTAGTACTTTATAATTAGTAGTACTAGTAGTATTTATTTATTTAGTTTTGAACCTGAAGAGGCCTTTGATGTTGCAGTCAGATGTGGTTCAGAATAATCAAAAATAATTTTAAAGAAAATTTACTTTTATTATCTTACCTTGGAGTGATCACCACTCTTTGGCTGGTTTTTTTTTGATTGTAGGCCTTGTCAAGAATGGGACACATCTGGCGCAAAAGTCAGACCGTATGGGTGAATGTTGGCGGACTTCATGCTGCAGTGTATCTTCTGAAACGCACCTGGGAAAGAGCAGAAGAGAAAAGATCATTCTGGTAACCTGTATGGAAGAAGACAAGAGACACCTCCAGAATGTTGAATAGCAGTCTGGTAAAGCAGACACCTGAGAGGTCTGTCGGTTCACGATAAAAAGAAACAACCAACCTCTGTAGAAATTGTAACATGAATCAAGGGATCAACTTGAGAGCTACCAGTTATGCTACTACATGTTCTGAAACCTTGTTAATTAAATCACCTCTTTGCTCCCTGCCACCTGAACTGAAATTCCGTAGAGGAATACTTTCCTTTGCCTGAGTCTTCTCTATGATGTCCATTGTATTTTTCAGTTAAATGTTTATTTCTTCTGCTTTTAGTAGAAAACACATTGAGGCAGCTTTGGAGGTAACTGAATTTATTTCTCAAACTGTAGAAATCATATGGGTGTCTTGAAGTGACTAATGAGACTACTGAGACAGTCATCTTGAAGGACTTAGAGGCAGTATCTCTTTAATGTAGGAGTTTTCCAAACTGAAGTTTTCTAGTTTATACCATTGCCCAAATGTAAGCTACGATAATAAACCAGTATCTGCTTAACATGGTCGGATAAGCAAATGCCAATTAGTAAACTATGCTGATGCTACTGTTTTATTTACCTGTTACCTCAACACCTCAACTTAGTGCTAATTGTTAGTAAATGTCTAATCCATATTCTGATGTACCACTGCCATGGGGGAGGGGGTAACACACACAGCCTTAGCATACTGTCTGTAGTTACTATGTGAGAACAGATCTTCTAATGATTTTATTTAAAAGTTCTGGTTTTCAATGTCTACTGTAGACATACCAAGGTGGCAATGAGTTTAAAGTTCTTAGGTGATTTAACTGCTGTAGTTATGCCACAATATTTACAAAAATATATTACCTGTTGAATAGCTTGAAGTTGCAAATATTTTTTCTTCTGTAAATGTACTGTGATTTCTCAAACCTCTTTGCTTATCAGAGGATGAAAACGGTAGTTAAAGAGTTCACCATTTTCATTGAATTGTATTCATGCTAAATATGTGTCTTTAGAGGTGAATTAACAAGTATTAAAGTTTTGGAAGTTTTGCATAGTAGGTAAGTCTTAATTGTATTCCTTTTCCAGTCTGTGTCTAGTAAAGGATAATGCAGCCCTTTATTTATGCAGCCAGTTATGTTCTTGGATGAAATAGTGCATCTGTTTAATTCATTCCCACACTGCATTGTTTCTGTGATGGTTGTGATGGTGTCAAGGTGATGCACACAGTTGTCATACGAGTGGTTGGCTAAATACTCCTGTTCTACTGAACTTTACAACTTAAGCTGGGTATATGACATTCTTGAAATGCATTAACACCTTGGTGGTTAACTTACTTGGTGGTTTCCCCTTACATGCATACCTATAAATTTTCCCAGAAATCTTATGCATATTCTATTACTTTCCAAGGTCTAATTTTAATGTTATTATGAACTTCACAGCAGTCAAAACTCTTGCTAATTTGGAGCTGACTCCAGCTCTGCCTGACCTTGCGTTTGAGATAGGGAGAGCCTCCAAACAGAGGTGTCTACAGAAGAAGAGACATCTGTTCAGCACAGATCACACTGAACACAAGATGTTATCTTCAAAGCATGTCTGGAAAAATTCTGTTTTAAAGAAAGCATGTTACCAGAGGGGCATTCTGTCTAACTTTCAAAAAATACAATTTTTTAGGTGAAACTTAACTCTACTTTAGCTTAAATAAAAAATATTCCACTTTTTGTAATAGTAACTACTTCTATCACACCACTGCTCTTGTGAGAGTCCAACTGGAGTATTGTGTCCAGTTCTGGAATCTTCAACATAAGAAGGAGATAGAGCTGTTGGAACAGGTCCAGAGGAGGGGTACAAAGGTTATCAGAGAGCTGGAGTGAGCACCTCTATTGTGTGGACAGGCTGAGAGAGTGGGGGGGGTTCAGCCTGGAGAAGCAAAGGCTCTGAGGAGACCTTATAGTGACTTTCCAGTACCTGAAATGGCTACAAGAAAGCTGAGGAGGGACTTTTTTACAAGGGCATGGAGTGGTGGGACAAGGGGTAATAACTTCAGATTGGAAGGGGGAAGATTTAGACTAGATGCTAGGAAAAAAAGTCTTCACAATGAGGGTGGTGAGGCACTGGAACAGGTTGCCTGGGGAAGCTGGGGACGCCCTCTTCCTGGAAGCATTCAGGGCCAGGTTGGATGAGGCTTTGAGCAACCTCTAAATGGTTGACCCAGTGGGAGATGTCCTTGCTCATGGCAGAGGGCTTGGAATTAGATGAGCTTTTAACATCCCTTCCAACCCAAACCATCCTATGATTCTATGATTAGATTTCTTCTTGGAAGATAGGTTTTATGGACGGAGTCAAAGGGATGTTTGTTGGCACTGCAGTGAGATGAAAACCAAAGAACGGTTGGTAGGTACACAAATTTACCACGGGGCAAACAAGAAAGAGTGTATTCCTCTCTTGTGAGACTTCATCTGGAGTATTTTGTCCAGTTATGGTGGAATAATCTCCCTGGACCTGCTGGCCACGCCGTTTCTGACACGAGCCAAGATGCTGGAGCACCTTCCCTGTGAGGACAGGCTGAGAGAGTTGGGGTTGTTCAGCCTGGAGAAGGCTCAGAGGAGATCTTACAGCGACCTTCCAGTACCTGAAGGGGCTACAAGAGAGCTGGGGAGGGGCTGTTCACAAAGGCTTGTGGGGACAGGACGGGGGCGATGGGTGTAAACTGGAGAGGGGCAGATTTAGGCTTGATAAAAGGAAGAATTTGTTCACTATGAGGGTGGTGAGGCACTGGCACAGGTTGCCCAGGGAAGGTGTGGCTGCCCCATCCCTGGAGGTGTTCAAGGCCCGGTCGGACGACCCCCACGGGAGATGCCTCTGTCTATGATAGGGGGGTTGGAACTGGGTGGTCTTTAAAGCGCTCCCGGACGCGGCGGGGCGGCTGTGCGCGTGCGCGAGGGGTAACAGCCCCCGCCTCGCGCACGCGCACGGCCGCCCCGCCGCGTCCGGGAGCGGCCGCGGGAATGTCGGTCCCATCTCTTCGCTCCATCAATACCCGCGAGCTCTCCGAGGTCTTCTTCAACAACCGCACCCCCCGCTCCGTCCTCCCCGTCTGGGTGGATTTCGAAGGCAAACCCCGCGGCTATCCCGTGCTGCAGCCGCGCACCGGGCGGCTCATGCACAGCTACCGCGGTGGGAACGTGTGGGGAGAGGGAGTCGGGGTGGGATGGGGAGGGAAAAGCAGCGATTTGGGATCTGCTTGTAGACTCCTTGCTTTCTGCGTCCTCGAATCCTGGGTTCAATCCTGGGCCCCTCGCTACAAGAAATACATAGGGATCCGTGTCCAGGGAAGAGTAAGGAGGCTGGTGAGGGGGCTGGAGAACAAGCCTTACCAGGAGCGGCTGAGGGAGCTGGGGTTGTTTAGCCTGGGGAAGGGGAGGCTGAGGGGAGACCTTATTGCTCTCTGCAACTACCTGAGAGGAGGTTTCAGAGAGGAGGGTGCTGGGCTCTTCTCCCAAGTGACAGGGGACAGGACAAGGGGGAACAGCCTCAAGCTGCACCAGGTGAGGGTCAGACTGGACATCAGGAAAAAATTTTTCACAGAAAGGGTCATGGGGCACTGGCAGAGGCTGCCCAGGGAGGGGGTGGAGTCACCTTCCCTGGAGGTATTTAAAAGACAAGTAGATGAGGTGCTCAGGGACATGGTTTAGCGGCAGACAGGAATGGTTGGGCTCCATGATCCAAGACATCTTTTCCAACGTAGTGATTCTATGATCCAGATCTTTCCATTCTGGATGTCGCCCCGCTGCTCAGTTGAATCGAAGTGAGGGAACTGATTAGCGTGGTTTCTTGCAAAAAAAACACCCAGTAATGACTGTTTTCCCACCTTGTCCTCTTCCCAGGTCACCTCTGGCTGTTCCGGGACGCGGGGACAAATGATGGGCTCCTTGTCAACAAGCAGGAGCTGTTTATAGCAGCTCCCAACGTGAATACAGCAGACATCACGCTGCCAGGTAAAATAGGACTGCGTACATCATGGGTGCTGATGGATTTTGTACTCGATCTCGGAACTGATGGATTTTGCACTTGATCTCTTTGGGCTTCAGTGTCAGGATCCAGGGAGAAATCAAGTACTCAAATAATAAAATCTTCTTGAAACAGGAGGACATGGTGAAGGTTTTTAGATAGAGCTGTGACAAGAGGAAAAGGCCTCAGGCTGTGCCAAGGCGGATTCAGATTGGACATTAGGAAGAATGTCTTCACCAAAAGGGTTCTCAGGCACTGGCAGAGGCTGCCCGAGGAGATAGTTGAGTCCCCATCTCTGTGGAGATTTAAAAGATGGGTAGATGTAGTACTTAGGGATATGATTTAGTAGTGGACAGGTAAGGTTTGGCTTGATGATCTCAAAGGTCTTTTCCAATCTAGTGACTCTGTGATATCAAGTACTGAAATAATAAAATCTGCCTCAAAACAGAAGGAGATGGTGAGAGTTTTTAGATAAATCTGTGATGAGAGCAAATGGCCTCAAGTTGCATGAGGGGATGTTTAGATTGGATAGTAGGAAAATTTTCTCTATGAAAGGAATGGTGAAGCGTAGGAACTGGCTGCCCAGGGAAGTGGTGGAGTCTCCTTCCCTGAAGGTGTTCAAAAAATGTGTAGATGTGGTGCTTTGGAGCATGGTTTAGTAGGTGTGTTGGTGTTATGTTGATGATTGGATTATAATCTTAAAAGTCTTTTCCAACCATAATGGTTCTGTGATTGTGTTGTGTTGATCAGAGCTATTGGCTTATTTTAAAAATGTCTCTGGTGGGGCTTGTGGGACACCCCATGACAGGAAACAGGTACTTTTCCTCGCTATCTAGTATGTTGTGAATAACACTGCTGCATGTTATGCTCTGTACTCACACGCTTGCGGAAGTGCTGTCTGTGTTTAAGGCAGGAGCTAACCAGAGCCCTTGTGATAAATTTGCCTGTTTGTGTTTGTTTTTAACCTCAGTGTTCAGTCTGAAAGAGAGATGTCTCCAGGTGGTTCGCAGTCTAGTCAAACCAATGGACTACAGGAAACTGGACATTGTTCGATCGCTGTATGAAGAGCTGGAAGATTATCCCGATGTTAAGAAGGATCTTCAGCGGCTTTCTCTGGAGAGAAGTGAAACATTGAGGAACGAAATCCTGGAATAACATGATTGCTCACTCCAGACTTTTTAAATAGCAAACTACTGCGTTTAAGCAGGGAGGGTCACTGTGAAACATTCCAAAAACTAATGTATGTATTTTAAGCCCTGAAACATAAAGTAAGTTAAATTGTAGAAAAATTGCTGTGATTCTAAGTCAGATCCAAAAGACTGAACAGCAGGGGAAAGTCCACCAGGTTCCTGATGGCTAAGTTCTGCTCTCATTGTGTTTATTGCAAACTGGTGACTCTAGAGGTATCACACAGGTGTAGCTCAGAGAAATTTTATGTGGACTGACTCAGAACACTGCGTAGGGTTATAAGATCAGGTCATCTATTTGGAGAATATGCATACCAGTAAACTTTCATTGTATTGGTAAGTAATTTACACCAAGGATTAATTTAATACAGACTCTACTGATTGTAAGTGGCAGAGCAACACCAGTTTTGCTTGAATAATTTTTTTAAATGGAATTTACTCCATCACACTTAGCCTAGATTTGCCTGTGAATCATAAAGTGTGGGGGCTGATTTAGTACGCAAGGATTTCCACCACCACCTTCTGAGGACCTGACCTGAAACATCATGTTGGTGGAAAGATGATGTGTAAATGCTTCAGGGGTTTTCTGCCTCTTGGCTTTGTGTTTCCAAAGCCAAGTCATCTCTGCTCTGAGACTGACAGTTTTTCACACAGATTGTACTTTGAGTGCCTTTTTTGTCCTTCATGATTGGATTTTTGCCTAGTTGATCTCGAGGTGATCCCAACCATGTAGACTAGGTCTTGGTTCTGGGACACTCCTTTGTAGCTGCTCCTCCTGCTGCCTGTACAGGTATGGTGAGTAGCGTTCGTAGAAAGTAGGTGCTCAGAGTCTTACCTTTTCCATCGCAATATAGTAGTTCAGGTTGTAGTAGGAGGCCTTTTGGAGAGCTTGGGGCAGTCAAGCCACTAGTGTCAGGATCATAAGGAACAGCCAGCAGACAGTGTCAACTCATAGAGGCCTGTTGCTAGATCCAGATCACAGGCAGATCCATGCTTTGTTACAGGCTAGATAAGCAGAGGGAACACTACCTATATTCTATTCCTGCTGTACCTTGATTAGAATGTGTATTTGTGTGAACGCATACATTTAATTGAAGGCAGCATTGCTTTTAGCAGGTGCATGAATTGTTCTCCGAGTAACAGGTAGTGCTCTCCAATGTTAGAAGCGGGTTCATAAGAGATTATGGCAGATTATTTCCGTGGCATTCATTTCTTTCCAGTTGCACATTCTTACAAACCCAGCTGTGAAACTGAGATCAATCAATGTATTCTGTAAGTATGGAATATCTCCCATTTTTTAGCTTTGTTTTTCTTACATATTTGAAATTTATTAATTGATCTTTGTCATAAAAATGTAAATATGTGGTAACTTTTTTACTCTTAATTCTGTCAAATAATTCACAATGCTTGTGATTATGCCTGTATTCCTGCAATATTCCTGAAAGTCATTCTAGTTATCAGTAATAGTTACCTTTGGACAAAGTTTACAAACTGTTCCAGCCCCCTGTTGCTGCTGAACTTCATTGTGGCTCACACTAAATTGTTATCACAACTTTAGGCAGTGTCTGCGCATAAATGTAGCTACATTACAATTTCTGCTTTTACCACCATTTGCAGGTCTCTTTCAGAGAAAAGTGAGCCTGTGCAGGACTCAGGGGCAGACATCAGTAAATCATCCGGCTCTGTGGCAGAAGGTGTTGCATTGTGCTCCTGCAGGTGGGTCCAACAGACACCTGAGAGGATTTCTCTTCTGTTGTCCACAGGATGCTCTGTGTTATGGTTAATGTGGCAACACTGCCAGCCACTTGCAGAAAACTGGCCTGGCTGAATCTCTAGTTGTTCTTTTAACGTAGGTGTTAGGTCTTAGGTTCAACAGATTTGTACATATCACAAACATTCTGTATATTTCTGATTTTCCTGCGGTCTGTGATCTCTTGCTTTGCTTGTCAGAATAATTTAAATTTATTCCAGTAACCTATGACTTCTTCCAGTATAAAGCCAGTCGGTGATACTTTTCTAGCAGAATGTTTATGATTACTAAGCGATCAGATTCTTTGGATTCCTGAATGTTGGAGGACCGAAAAGCATGTTTACATATCCATGACTTGCCAAAAACAAATATACAAAAAATACTACCACATGATCTCATTGCTCATAGGAGTATCTTTGCTTAACTTTTAGTTGTAACTACTGAATTCCAAAGCAACTGAAGTCCCTAGGTAAAGATTGGCTCCGGATAGGGAACCATTACTTGTGGATGCTTTGTGTTGATGTACTGTGGTTCAGATCATTTTCTAAGGGAAATTTTCTGTCTACGTTTTCGAAGATTGACTTGAGGGTTGTTTGTTACTGTGTAAAAATGAACCAAGGGTCAACGGAAAGACTGACTGATGAGAGTACAGCCAAAGCAGGGAGTGTTGGGTTGTTTCTTAATGACTGTTCAATTCGAATCACATAAAAATACAGAAGCACTTCTCAGAGTAGAGACTGTCCTTCAGCTCTGTGCTGTCATCTGCAGTCGCATATATATGGTCACTCTACCACCTTTATCTCATTGATTTGTGTTTCAAAAATGAAACTGATTTGAGTCTTTTTAAGACTGTGTGTGTTTACCTGTAGAATCCCAAGCAGAAGGTGGCATTTCCCTGGGTCTTTGAGGTATGTTAAGTCTCAGGTCAGGAATTCTTAAAAGCCAGTTTCAGTTCTTTAATTTTAGCATTTTGTTTAAGTTCAAATGCTGCCCTTGCACAGCAGGCTGGCTGCTCTCGATCCCTCCTGCGGTGGCAAATGCCTCATTGGCAGAACAGAGGGCAGACAGGGACTTCTGGATTCCATGACAGGCAGCTGTCTCTAAGTTAGGCACTGTAACATCTGGTTGTTAGTACCAAATAAGTTGTTTGGATCTAGTTTCATGACTTTATACTACCATTTTGCCAACAGTAACTAGCTGCTCTTTGCACAGCCACTAAAAGTAGGAAGTACTTCATTTTTAAAATAACTATTGCCTCTTGCTTAACGTACAGCAAGAAGCAGTCCGTGCTTGAAATTTTATACTTTCCCTAGGGAAGGTAACAAAGGAAATTCTACTTCCATTTTGCAGATGAAACAGGGTTTTCCAAAGTTATGCAAGAAGTCTGGGTGAGAAAGGGACTGAACACAAAGTCTGATGTAGGACCTTGTTCACGCAGCTGCCACCTCTATTCCTCCCATAGATGTTTTCTTGCAATGTGGATACATTTTCTTGTGATCAAATTTTGTACCTACTTAGCTAATCTTAATTCTGACATAGCACTTAAATGTTGACTTTCCTGTTGACAAATCATGTGATACCATTTGGGTTTTTTTTCCATACCTCAGGTTTAAAAACTTGGCAACTTCCTCTCTAAGCTGAGAAGCTCTTAAAAACATCTCTTACAAATAGCTGTCAAGGTTTTATTTTTGCAGACCACCAAGTCACACTCGATGCTGTAGTCGATCCTCTTGCCACAGTCTGAGAGTACTGTTGTGGGTCTGACAGTACTGGTTCTGTTTGGTCTTTTTAACCACGACAGCGATTGTGAGCACATTCACTTAACTGGGCTAGTCGTAACAGTCAAATTATCAAATGCTGGCCGGACCCTGCCATGGACTAGCTTAATAAAAACATTAGACGAGCTCTGTGTTTTATTTTTTTTACTTCGAGGCATTCTAGGAAAAAAAAACCAATTTGATTACATACTGTTTGTCATTGGAATGCAACAGCTCATAGTATTTATCATATCATTTGGTTTTCATTCTTCAGCCAAATCTATGAATCTATGGTTTGAGTATTTCGTCAGAGTGGAAGGTGCTGACAGATGTAAGGAAGTAATTGACATAAGAGCATGTTCACTTAGAGTTGTTAAAGCAGGTGCATAAATGCTATACTAGGAATTTTTGGTCATTAAAGAATAGGAGTGTTGATAAAATACATTAAAACAGATAAACAACAAAGCCAGGTGTTATAGATAGGTTAACTTCTGGAGAAATGATCAACATATACAAGAAAGTGTATTTGTTCTGTTTGGGAGTGCTCCTTTAGGTCAGTGTAAAAATAAAAAAAAAAACACCAAAAACCAGAAAAACCCAGCTTGCTCTGAGACAGAAACATTGGAAAAATGAGATTCCTACGAGTTACTCAGCTAGATTAGTAATGAGTGAAAGCTGTCCTTTACTTATGACGCCTACAGTAAAAATGTAGGTAGTTTTCAGTCAGAGTCACAGCACTGTCTCAGTTGGCAGTCACAGGAGCAGCAGTAAGTTGGGCGAGAGAGGTCAGGACTGGACAGGAAGTTCTCGCTCAACACAAGTGCTGACTGCAGTGCAGTGGAAACAGCTGAAGGTGAAAAACACCAGAGAAATAACAAATTGTCCTGACATACACTTAGTGTCGAAGGGCTCAAGGAGAACTGCTACTGTACTACATATTATAGTGAGTGAAATGTGCTGTAATGAGGGTAAAATCCTGTCAACAGTCAGATCGGCAGCGTGTTTGCTGCTCAGTATTTGCTGGCTATGGTTTTTACTGTCCTCTCTGTTATGTGTTTCTTGAATCTTGTGAGATCTTTGAAATTCTTTATCCCCAGCTGTACAGCACCCAACAAGGTGGGGAGCATGGTTTGTGTAGGTGTTTGGGGCTGGATCTAGGTTTAAACACAAGTATCTCTGCCTGTGTGGGAGACTGAACTGAGAGCTGACTGCCCTGGTGATGTGTCCAATGCCTGGGCACTGCTCCTGACCCACACACATCTCGCTTCGTCGGCCATACCAGCTGTGCGTGACACGCGGAAAAGCGTCTTTCACTTCCATCGTGTGCAACCTGTAATTTGGCAACGGGGCTGCAGCAATATACACTCGTGGGAAGGAAAATCTGATTTGCATTTGGGGCTGAGCCTGACGTCAAGCAGAGCAGGAAGCCGCTTGGTCCTGCCAAGAAACGCTGCCTGTGTCAGTCGGCTCTTTTCCCAGCAAAGCGCAAGTCCGGCCAGGGTGGGGACAGGCTGTCAAGGCCAGCCCCTGTGGGAAGAGGAAGCTTTTGGAGAAAATCCACCCTCCAGAGCAGTCAGGAGGCAGAGGCTGCTGAACGTCACTGCCTGTAACCACAGCCTGTGCCTTGGGCTCGCGCTATGCGTAGCCGCTGCTGATGGCCTCGGTGGGGGCGAAGGGCTCTCTGGAGAGGGACTGCAACACGATGACCCTGCGGCAGCCACCCCTGGCCATGAAGGGGGGCTCCTCCGCGGTGCTGTACATTCACAGCATGCCTGCCTGGGTGCTGGAAGATTTTTGCCGGAAGATGGACTGCCTGAGCGACTACGACTGGATGCGATTTGGTGAGAAGGGGATGGTGGGGCAGGTGGGCTGGCAGCAGCACTGGCGATACCCGTGGCAGTGGGACACGCGGAGTGGCGCACGTTTTGGACATGTGGTCAAAGGGCGTGAGGGTTAGGCAAGGGATGCAGCCGTCCCCATGCAGGGCCTCCAGCTGAGCTGTTTGCCAGCACTCAGAAAAAACATCCTGTCGACGGGGAATTCCTGTGTACCAATCTGTTTTCAGGATCAAGCGAAATGTCTGATTAACAGGTGGAATTCCAGATTTCCCTGTTCCCTTGGCTTCTCCCAGGCAGCCATGCCCCTTCCCCTTGCTCTCTGCTGTCTTTCACACTTTGTTCACTTTTTATCTCCTACTTGCTTGCTTCTTTTCACAACATCCTTTACATGTGCTTAGCTGTTCTTTTTTCCCTTTCTTCCTTCACTTCACATGTATTCCCTCATACTTACAGCCCGTATCTTTCTGGGTCTTGGCCGTGTCCAGTTAATAAGTACAGAAAATGTAATCCCTGAGGTTTTTGTTCTTTTTTCTGTAGCCCAATTTAAGCAATTCTAGCCTGAATCTTTTCTTAGTTGGCCTACTTTCCTTTATTTAACATGATTTAATTTCATTCAAGATGAACTCTACCTGCTGAGTAAACTCTCGCCGCAGTTAAACTTGCTGACATGATGTGGGATCTCTGCAATCTCCAGATCGATCTGTCTGCCTGATGTCCTTTTAAGGTCAGCTGAGGTGTGAACTTCGGAATCTTTGTTTCCACTGGCACATCCTCCAACCCCCAAGCCGTTCTCCTTCAGACTAAGCAATAAGCACATCAGGTGCTGCTCAGCTGGAAGGGGCCGAGTCAAACAGGCACCTTGGTGGGTATCTCCACCAGCCCCTGGATAACACAAATGAGCAGGGCTGAATTTACACAAAATCCCAGGATGGGGTGACAATGTAAGCATGTGTCACAAACCACTGTTTCAGCACTGTGCATCCTGGCTTCTCTCCCCGGCCCCTCTGCCCCAAGGAGCTGGGGCTGCTGACTCCTGTCCCACGGGCTGCAGCAGGCAGGTGGCTCCCCAGGGCAAGCGAAGCCTTTTGCTGCCAAGGGATGGGGAAGCTGTGACATAACTCCATCACAAATACAGGGAAATTCTTAGACATGTTTGTTGTTTCACCATTCTTGTTACTGTACCCTCCTGTAGCCCCTGGCGCTGTAACTCTCTTACGCTTTGGGCAGGAGCATCAGATTTAGCAGGAGCCAAAGAAAGGGAGGTGGATTATACATTGATGAGCAAGCTGAGAAGAGTACAGAGAGGTAACCGGTATACAGTGCACGTTCAGGAAGCAGGGCAGATTATGTAAGGTTACCTTTAATATGCTGTCTCTTGTTCTTAAAAATAGCTACATTCCACCTATGGATTTATCTGTTTGTAGGTAACACCCAGGTGATTCAGTTACTATCTGGTTTACCATAGTATTGGTGTTTAGTCATGTCAACAGGAGTGCAGTCTCACCGCTGGCTTCTGTTACCTACTGTGGGAGAATCACACAAGGAGTTTAATCTGAATATGAAGGAAGATTATGGGGAAAATATGCTGAAAGGTGTGACAACTTTTTCTTTCAAAGGAATTGAAAGTAATTCAGTAACTCCTTTTCTTCGAAGGAATGGAAAGTAATAGTCAAAGGAATTAAAGTAATATCCTACTTTATGAACTGAATTTTTCTTTATGTCAAAATAGCTAATTTATTGTGATCCTTCCTTGAAAACTGTGGAAATGAAAAAGCAAAGCATATCTCATACCTTAGCTTTCCCTGCTTGCACTTGCATGTTTTTTTCTAATTTTTAAGCAAATATCTGTTGTCTTCCACTAGCCTCCTACGTGATAACGGATCAAACAGAGCTACGGAAAATCAAGTGCATGGAGAAGACGGGGATCAGCATAACGAGAGAGCTCATGTGGTGGTGGGGAGTGAGGCTGGCAACAGTGCAGCAGCTCCTGGACCTACTGCAAGGACTGCAGCTCTACCGAGCGGCGCAGGTCATCCTGGACTGTGAGTAGCTGCTCTTTCCTGCCACAGGGAGTCTGCTGCTTCTCAGACCACCCAGTCCCAATCCAGTAATTCTCGCTTGTTATTTGAAGAAAGTTTTTCTGGGAGTCTTATGCTCGAATTCTAAAACTTCTCCACTGATTTTGATTTTCTACTCTCTGAAATAAAATTTGTGGTGACATGGAGGAGGATTCGCTAGTCCCTCTAGTTCATCATCCTACCTCTATAGTGGCCATCCTACATGCTTCAAGAGGTGCCAAAGAGAGCTTGGTTGTGCTCTGAGCCAGGGGTGGTACTTTGAAGCATCAGACAACATTTCAAAACAGCTTAATTTTGACTGTTTTAATTTTTCATACGTTCTTGTTTCTCCGTAAAATTTTGTTGTTATACTCTAGTTGTAAATAAACTCTTACTTGAAATAAATATAATCTGTGTTTCCTATGCAGCCTGCACTGTAAGAAAAAGATTATGAAAAGGAGATTTTTTGCCTACCTACATTGCTATTTCTTTACTCCACTTCATATTTTTTCTATTCCTGTCATATGTTCTGCTCAATCCTTCCATAAATTAAGAAACTGGAGTCTTAGATTCTAACTCTTTGCATGTAATTCTTCTCACGTATCTCCAGTTTGCTCTATTCAGTTTCATCTTTTTTTTGAGGTAGGATGATTAGCGTTTGAACTTAGTGTACCTAGTTAAGGAAAAACATTGCCTTATAGAAATTACAATTCTTTTACATATAATTTTCCTTACTGTTTTTCTCCATTGAAAATTATGTTTAAATTACAGCTGTCCATTTCCGTAAGTCAAATTGTCCTTTAATCCAGCTTAACACTAAATCTTTTGAACCCTGGACAACATATTGTCTTCTTGCATTGAGCTGCCCCAAAAAGTTGAGTGGACCGCTTTTGCCTTTTCACACACAGTCCCACCCAAAATCTGCTTTTTGGAAACCAGATGTTTGTATGAATTTTGCCAGTTGTCCCCAGAGTATTACTAGAAAGAAGAATTACAGATTTTTACATGGCCAGAAATGCTTAGGGAAGTACTATCCAGGTGCATGTGGGAGGCATTCAGAGCTTACAAGAGCGTACGCTTCCTCTGATGGAAATTGTGAGAGCACCATCTGCTTTTCAGAGTCTGTGTCAGGGCAACTGCCAGTGACAGGGGTGGTTTTGAGTTGTGTGGTGAGCGGCTGTTGCAAAACAGCAGCCTGGTCCCCCCGGCAGGGCTCCCAGCAGGCAGAGGTGCAGCCGGCATTTGCTGCGCAGCAGCTGGAGGCGTTTCTTATAGAAAGTCCAATACTGCGTCATGGGTTTCTTGCCATAGCATTTCTTCATGTAGCACTGTTGGTTTTCTGTCATTTTCTGGCATTAGCATCACTTTTAACCTTCATTTTGGTATGCCAGAAAAAAATCTCTAACAATGGTATTCTAAATTTCTTTTAATTTAAATTTCTTTTAAATTTCTGTCTTTTTTTTTTTTTTTTTAAATTATGAAGTACTGCAGCATAAGCAGCCATCAAACTAATTCTTACATCAAACACAATAACCACAGACCCTAATGAGGGCATTACTCAGTTAATATAACTGATTTTGGTTTCGCTCATATGCAGCCTTTTAATTCAGTAGATCCACTTTCTGCCTGAATTCAGTCACAGTATTCGGTTTAGGAGGCCACAACAGTTCTTAATCCTCATTCCTCAGCAAAGCAAAGCAAACTGCGGGAAAGTGAACTCAAATCTGTTCTAACCTGTGTATCAGTAATCCAATTGTTCACTTAGTCACAGTAACTGTCACTTTGAGGGTTCAGTTTGAGTGGACAGGATTGAAAGCAAAATCTTATTGTTTTTTTCTGGTTGTTTGGCTTTTTTTTAATCTATATATTGAATTAATCTGATCTAGATATCACCAATGCAATAAGCCTGGCTCCCTGATAATGGTATTTTTATGGATAGTCTGGAGTAGAGGGTTGCTTCCAATATGCGATGACACTTCTGCTCTGTGCCTTTTTAACATAGTATTTAACATAGTTGATTCCAAGTCTGTAAAGAGAGTTTCTGGGTGCTCTTAGTCTAACACATTATAACCTACCGCACCTTAAACTCTAATTAATTACAGTCCTCACCTTCTTTCTTTCCCTGCCAGAGTGCATTCTGGGATCCAACTTTTGTTTACAGCTGACTTATTTCAGCATATTCTTCTATGGAGTTCATTGGCATTTCTGTAATCCCACTTTATACGTTGTGATTTAACAAAAAACACTGCATTCTCCTCCTGAGAAATATAAAACCTGAAATTGAAAAATTGCTGAATATTTTTACTACTGCATAGTAGCACCAATAATTTTCAACATAGTTTTTAGCTGTCATGGAAAAGGCTATTTTTGTTCTATTAGGTGTGATGCCTTTTCTTTCCCGCATAGGCTAATTTTGCTAATTTTGCAAAAGATGACTTCAAAGGCCTTAGAAAAACTATTTGGTATAACAACTGAGATGCTGCTGCTTTTACCCCAAGGAAGGGGATTTTCTCTTGTCATTCAGGCTTAAACAAGACCATGAGTAGATTTCAAACTGAGATTAGTTCAACATGTTGCGGTGGCGAATCAATCCAAGATAAGCTTTGTATATTTAACTTCAGAGAGCTGTTGCTTGCAAACCACAACATTGCTGGGTTCAAGCTGATGTACAGCACATTCAGTCAACTGCCCCCGTGGAAACCCAGAGCCTGCGCAGTGAATCTCTGGTCATTAGGCCTGGGTCTGTGTGAAAAGGCCGGGATATGGCACTGGATCGTACCCTGAGAGGCAGCATTTTAAAGCCCCTAATAAGATTGCTTGCACAAGGACTGAGTAAGATTTATCTCTGGTGATGTAAAATGGAAAGGATCAGGCTTCCAATCCAAGAGCGACTTCCAGCAACATCGCCATTAAAAATAAAGATACAACACAGACAAAACCAGTCATCCTCACTGCACAAAAACGTTCATCGCCCTTCTGTTTGTCTGACTGGTTTGCTTTTAAATGGTGTGTCAATATTGCTGTAGCTTGCGCCGTATGCACCTGACTTCAGCGTCTGGTACAAAAGGGCATTACCTGCTTTTTCCTGTGCTTCTGTGTTTTACCCTCTTTTTTTGAGCTTTCTGAAAAACATTTCTGAGACTTTTTGGGCTTCACTTGCCACAGGCTGCAAAAAATGAGGGTTTCCCCCTGTTAAAAATAAAACCAAATCAACTTCCTCCAGGCTGGAAGAAAACACGTCGTGATTGCTAAGGAGAAGCATAGTTTCTAAAAATTGTATTTGGCTAATGCAAGTAAGCAGGGGTCTTTATGGTGATTTCTGTGGGTTAGACAGTAAGTAGGGAAAGTAAATATTAAGAGATCGTGGCAAGAAATGGACATGTTACTCAATTCAGTTCTTAAGACACTGAACTGATGTAATAGATCTAACCGACCTTTGTTTTTTCAATACTCTTTGTGAAAATGGGTAAACTATAGTATTGGACTGTTCTGAGAAGGGCTTCATAAGGAGTTAGAACTAATCTTGATTTTGACTCTGAAATCTGTAAAGCAATATGAAAGTTAGATAAAGAGGATTTAAAAGAGGATGGAAGAGGCAAATCCTGTAAAGTGATCAATTTTAGCTATGTTTCTGGATGTTCAATATTAATTTTTATTCCAGATCAATTCAAATAGATTAAATTGCAAAACTACAATGAAATTATCTTTTAAAAAAACTTCTTATTAGTTGGGTTTTATACTGGAGTCTATAGCAAAACTTCATATTAATTTTAAGTGACAGAAAGTCTGGATTATTTTGATGTTCTGACATGTGGAAGTAGTCGATTTTTTCCTGCAATTAACTCAACATGGGCATTCCGCTGTGTGCTCAGTCATAAGCAGAAGTGATTTCTGGGAGTGTCTTTTTAGGTTTAGACAAATCTTTGAAGTCTATGTCCTCAATTTCTGCTTTTTTTTTAATCTGTATCTGAATATTCTTACTCAGATGAGTAAGGCTCATTTTCCTCGTGGGCAGATATGAAGAATACATTGCTTATTCTACTGGGCACCTTAGAAATGGTCCTTAGATCACCATAGTTCTATTCATTCTGACTTAGAGGAATCAGACACAACACAAAGGTAGACATTTTGCTGGCAGATTACTTCCAGGAGATTTCTCGCTCCCTTCAACAATTTCTTGCATTACTCTAGCCCCACTTCTGGATGTCCATAATAATAGTAATTATTATTTTCTTATGTCAGTTCTTTAGTTTCAGTGATGACCTGTTTGTGTGGTGCACAGGAAGTTGTGAAATTCATGAAAACCCTTGAAAATATCGGTTGAAAGAGGGAAGTGATTCTAATTTTAGAGTCTGCTAGGTTAAAGTGAGGAAGGGAAAAGCCAACAACTGCAGAATGCAGTCTGTTGGTTTTGATGAAGGGGCTGCAAAGTGTTTGATAGTTAATTTCAAAAACGTGTAAAATTTGGGATTTCATAGCATTCTGACACATAAACATACTTGATTTTTCTCAGTTTTAGTTTGAAGACCTAATTTCATTCAAACCTGCATTCATAGGTGACATTGAAGAAAGTGGGTACAAACCCCAAACAGAGGTCAAAGGAAAAAACTTGCCTGACATGAACATGCTCATTTCTACCATTATTGTTCTTCATATACTTCTACTGTAGTAGAAAGTACAAACTGTACTTCAAACTGTAGTACACCGGAACTGTCATAGCTTGTCTTCTGTTAAAGTGTTCTATTGAATTTTGGTGTGTTGGAAGATGCACGGATTACAAATGAGACATAGCGCTTCCTGCTTTTTTCAGATAGTCTCAGTGCTTTGTTTGTCCAAAAAAACCCCAATAAGCATAAAGCTATTATCTGATTTCAAAAGCAAACGAAGGCCTTCGGCTCTTGATTCCAAGGTCACCATTGTGCTTAAGATACAAAGCTGATAAAACAGTGTGGCAAAACCCCCTTGTATTAGTACTTGTGCTTTTTTCTTTCATATCAAAATAAAACATTAATCTTTATTTTTAAGAAAATGCTAAATGTACTGCTGATAAAAGGTGCCAGGTAGAAATGAAAGTTTAGAACTAAAATCAGGAAAATGCGATTATCGGGCAGTAGAAAGCCTTTATGCCATCTCTCGTGCACACTGTCTATTTCTAAGCTCTTTTTCAACCTCAGTTTTAAACATACTCGTGGATAAGAATTCATTTGCTTGTTCAGGAGATTTTGACAGTGTATCACAGTATCTTGATTTCTTTTTACTTTATTTCCACCCCCTCGCCCCGATCCTAACTATAGCCTTATCTAATTTTAACAATTCCCACTAAGATGTACACACTCTCCAAGTCCCTTTACAGTGAAACCATCTTTGTACTTCTTTTAACCAGGTTTCACATTGCTTTTTCAGGCCTGATTCTGATATCTTGCCATGCTGTAAACAACAAAGGATGTTTTAGAGCTGTAGTGAATCAATAATTTGGCCTTTAATTTTTCCTTATATATCATTGAGTCTTGACCTTTGACCATATTTATGTTTTCCCTCAATTGTCTCCAGTTTGTTCCTTACTGTTCATAAGTAAAATTATGATTCATTATTGCAAACAGTTCTAGATAAGAAAGTGTTTTCTGGGAATGAACGTGATCATGACATTAAAACTGCGCAATTGAAAATAGTCCTTAAATATTTAACTAACTAAAACCAGTACAATTCTGTCAAACTTCCTCTCAGTCCCTTGACAATTAACAAAGAAATAGATGCCTTCTTTAGGCTGGAGATATTTATGGTTTGAGATCATTGGCTGAAGGATGTTGCATAGAAAATAATAAAATAAATTGTACTGTTATTGCTAATTCCTTACTGTAACAGACTATATATCTCTTGCATTGGTATTTGTTTGAAGCTATCACTTCTTACTAATTTTCAGTAGTAGTTAATGTTGTAAATATGTTTGGAATTAAAATACTGGTAGTATTCCAGCGGTTTAATAACTAATTGCTTCAATGTTCATTTTAATGTTTGTGTTAATTTACAGTCAGTTTCCCTGACTTAGGAGTATTTTCTAGTAACTGATTAGAGTCAGACTGTACTTTCCCTGGTAATATTCATTTTTCCTTTCTTCTTTTTTTGAAGGGACGTCAGCCTCTAATATTACCAGCTCTGAAAAAGAACTGCTGGTGGAGCCACCTAAACAGGAGTATATATCTTTAACTCCTACAGAAAACAAAAAAAGAGAGAGAGAAAATGAGATAAGTCTGTTGCCATTACCAGACTCTTCACATTCGGGAGTATCACCAGCAGATAGTAAGTAAACTAATAGATTCTGAATTTGCTATAACATTTAAATGACTGTATAGACAAGTCTGCTTCTCGTTCGCTTTCAGCATAGTGCAATGAATGTATTGCTCTTCAAAATGGTCGCATTTGAGTATTCACCTTTTTCTTAGCACTGTTTTCTCCTGAGCTGTTTATTCCTAACTTTAGCACACAGCCTTCTGTTCCTCTCTCCTGTAGCTCTCTGGGCTGTATCTATCCTGTGGGATCTCAAGAGGTTTCCCAGGTCTCTGTGAACACTCTGGTCCTGTTGTGGCTCCATACTAAGACTAGATCAGTGCATACATTTCCTGCCCCATGTCCCTCTCTCCATGCAAAATAAATCTAGGCCAGAAGAGAGCCGTCCACGTGCCAGCAGGCCCCACTGCTTGGGAAAGGGAGGGAGCAGCACCACCACAATACACCGTGACCTACCACATAGACATAAGGAGCTCTATTTCCCCAAGCCAGGACTTTGAGAGACCTGCATAGTCATCTTGCAAAGAGGAACCAGGAAAATAGCTCCCCATCTTCACACAGTATTTCACATTTTGACAGCTTGTCACGGATTATCCCTGGTTAGGAAATTCAATAAAATATCCCAGGCCTTCATAGTTGGTCACTGGCTGTTTTATTACATAAACGAAGTGTATTTTTGGTGTTATTTCCATTTCAGGTGCTGTTTCTGAAGGAGCCTTGTGTTCTCTCCCTTTTCCACCACCTCCCCCAAGAGACCTTTTGAAATCTTTACAGTCAAATCCCCCTGTGTCGTCAAGTGTAAAGGTAAATTCCTTTAGTACTTATTGATTATAACAATGAAAATTGCTTCTATGACATTTTCTGTCAATTAAAGTTTATCCCTCTACTTGTATGAAATACAGATCTAGTGAGAAATTGGAGCTTGATTACAATTTGTTTGGACTGTATGTAACACTAATGCTTCAGTTAGATTACTTAATGGTTTGCATCACCTTTTTTGCCACTGAAGGACCAGTGAGGGAAGCTTAACAGTTTTGCGTACTGCCTAGCTGAACATGGATAACATGCTCACAAATAGCAATTACTGGAAGGAATTTCCAATATAGATTTTACAGAGGACTTAACATTTCTGATGTGATCATAGGACAGTACAATATACACCACTGACTAGTCAGAATGGCATACTTAGTTTAGGTTAGTTTTATATTTAAAATGTGGTTTCTGCTCAAAACTGGGCTAAGTATCAAAGTGAAGTCAGGTTGTGCAGAGCCTTGTGCAGCTGATGATTGAAAATCTCCAAGATTGGAGTTCCATCACCTCTCTGAACCTGTGCTCCAGTTCCTAGCCATTTCATTTTGAGAATTTTTTCTCATGTTCCTAATGATTTCTGCGCACGGTCTCCTGTTCCTTCCTCCATATAGCTCTCTTGTCTAAGGTCATCTAGCTAGATCTGTCCTGTGAGTTCTCAGAGTGTTCCACAGATTCTTGGGTATACTCTGGTCCCATAGTGGTTCTGTCTTAGTCTGTTTTCTTTGGCTTATTTTGTTTGTGGTTTTTTTAAAGAAGATTGTGTTTTAAGACTTTTCCAAACTCTTGAACTCTGTTTCCAGAGTACCAGAAGAGAAGATTGCTACAAAGAATGCAGTTATTTCAGAGTTTCTTGAGAAGGAGTTAATGGTTTATTTTCTCAAGGCTGTACCACATTAAGGTTGTGAAAGCTGTATGATTAGGCTATAGTGGAACTGTGATAACTTGCCAGACTGGAAGCAAGAAATTGTTGTGCAATTGATGCCAGATGCTTCAGAAGTAGATGAGAAGTTCTTACCGCAACAAAATACATTATGAGGGAACCTGCTTTCTGATCCAGTTATTTCCTAATATATGCCCCAGCCATAAATAATAATTGGGTTTTTTGTAACTTAAACTAACATAACTTTGAATAAGTATGTGGCCTTTTAAACAAAACTAAGTATCTTCTGGGAAAGGTGGAAATGCAGATTGGTAACTGTTTTCAAGTTTCTTCTACTGTGCAAAATTTTTGCATGAGCAGAACACATCAAGACAGGTATTACAAAGGGAAAACCCTATTTACACAACACTTTTCTCAGTTGCTTTGAACAATCACAGCGATTGCTTAAATGGTGGAAAAGAAAATATAATACCTCAAAGAGGAAAAAGCATGTGAATTTACGTGAGATAAATTTGTTTCTTCTACAAATGTGTAGCCTTGCAGCTCTTCCGCTCCTCAGCAGGAGACAATCACTGATCTCCCCAGTGGGAGTCTTTTGTGGACCCAGAGGGAAGTTACTAACGCCACAGGTGGTTTCAGTGACAAGAACAGAATTTGTGAAGGTACTTTTGCAGAGGTCTACAAAGGTCAGAGGAACAACATCGTATATGTCATCAAAAGACTGAAAGAGGCAAGTACTCCACCTTCTCTTTTTTCTTTGCATATATTATTGTATCTCTTGAACATTAGCAGTTGTTGTTTATTATTGCAAGGGCAGGGAACCAGAATGGCTGCACAGGAGGAGAGGTAAAAATGGAAATTATGTAAGGTAAGCCAGACAAGGTTCAGCAAACATAGGAGAGATGCTTTACTCCTGTGGAAAGTTTTATTAACTCTGTCCATGTGAGTAGCCTGCTGTATAGCTGCCTGCGTCAATGATTGGATCAGAGATATCTTTACACTGGTGTTCTGATTTTCAATTAATTGCTACCTTGGACACAAAGTTGCCATCAGTGATACCTGCCTGTTTTCTTAAGTAGGCTGTCATCTAGAGACTAAAAGATCTGTACAAACACAACACCTTAATAATTACTGACCTTCCATTGCATATTTTCATTTTTCAGATGGAATGCACAAGCCCCGATTCCACACAAAGATTCTTTCATACCGAAGTACAGATTTGCTTTCGGTGAGTGGTTGGCTTACAAATGCAGTATGTGCATATCCTGCACTTGGCCTGTCGTCCATGTATTTCGTTTAAGCCCAGTGTATCTGTCTCCAAGGTACTGTGCTGTTCTGGGGACAAGGGGGCAATGCGCAGCCTTTGCAGGAGCCCTGGGGAGCAGGGTGCCTCCCAGGGGTGCTGCAGGTCCCTGCTGAGCAGATACAGCTGCTCTGCCAGTCCTTGAGATGGTGGGGAAGCTGTGCCTTCTAGAGCTTTGTATCCCTCCTATCTGCTCAGAACTAGGCTGCGCTATAGTGATCTCTCTCTTTGCTGCTAGGTTATCTGCAATCCTGGGCCATTCCGTGCTTCCAGCTGCAGCACACAATTCCCGGTTGTCTTGGACTTAGAAATTTATTACAGCTCAAGAATGTGTTTTTCTGCGTTGCTCTTATTTCACTTGCAAATCATTGTTGATCTATGCCTACAGGTGTTGTCATGTCAACATTTTGCAGCTGCTGGGTTTCTCAGTAGAAACTGGATTGCACTGTCTGATATATCCATACCTGCCTAATGGATCACTACAAAACAAACTTCACTGTCAAGTAAGCAAACAATCTGGGTCTATTATCTATTTGTGATTACAAGTCCTGTCCTGTTATTTTATGCAAAGTGGTTATATCTCTTTGACTTCCTAGGAACAGCCAAAAAAAAAAGTGCCCAAATATCTTAACTGGAAGTACTAGAAGGGCTGCGGCTCTTTTGCAGTTTTTCTGTTGCGAAGTGTATCAGGGCAACAGGAAGTTTCTACTGTGCTGCCTTTAGACTTTTCAGATAATAAGTAATCCACAAAATGTGTCTATTCATATTGTAATATTTTAGTGGATTTCGGAATATCTTCCTGTGGAATCCATCATCGTATTCATTGGTATAAGTGCTATGAAAGTTTTAGAAGGGTTTAAAAGGGAACAGTAGAGATGTCCACACCTACTGAAAAAGCAGAGGATATCTTAGGGCAGAGAAACATCAGAAAAGCAATGCATCAAAACGAGCACTATGCCTCAAGAATGTACAGTACTTGATGCTTTGGACAAACATGATCTTTGCTGCATCCTTATCTCACCTTGTCCTGTGGCAGGTGAAATGTGCAGCACAGTACATTGGAGTATTCCTTGGCCTTGAAATCACCAGGTTCTGCCTTGGACAAAACTTTTGGTTTAGGTCAGCAGGAGTTTTGATTTGGACTATAACAGTCTTTGGTTTTTAAAACTACCAATGTCTTACAGTTTCTTATTCTCTAAAATACCACTTTTTTTTTCCACGCTTCCTTGCAGGATGATTCTGCGCTGCTGACCTGGGAGATGCGAATTAGCATTTCTATAGGACTCCTCCGAGCTGTAGAGTATTTACATAACTCTGGAATCCTTCATGGGAATATCAAAAGGTGTGGGATTTAGCTTATCAGCACTTCCTTGGTCACCTGTTAATTCCAGAATTTCTTTAACAGTAACAGCTGAAAGCTTATGCCATTTGAAACCCATTTGCAGTATCTTTCTGCTGTCTCTTGTTCTATAGGGTGTTTACTGGTTTATGTTTAATCTGCCTCTCTTTTCTAAATGGTGGAAGTATATTCTTTTGAAGTAATTTTTGGAAGGCTTGTTCTTCCCTCTCTCCCTTTCTATGATTCTTTATCCTTTCGTCACATGTAGCAGGCCAAGTGCAGAAAGTTTTCAACACTTAACTTTAAAAGTGTAAAAGTTTAGTTCTTTACCTCAAGTTAAAGCTATTACTTGACCAATATTGTTAATTGTCTTTCTTTATCACAGTTCAAATGTCTTGTTGGATGAAAACTTTACACCAAAGCTTGGACATTCAGGTCTGCGATTGTATTCTGTTGATAAAAAATCAGAATATGCTGTTATGAAAACCAAAGTCCTGCAAGCTTCTCTTACTTATTTACCAGAAGATTTTGTGAGGCATGGGCGATTAACAGAAAAAGTCGATATATTTGGCTGTGGTGTGGTATGTTGCCTTTTTTCCATGTTCTGTCACATTCTTTGGTGCTTCTAGATAGGAAATCAGATATAAAAGCATGTGCCTCGTATAGTTGTTTTGCTGGCAATTTCATGTTATAATTGTTGTTGAAATGCTATTTTAAATTATGTTCACACTCCAAATATTCTTCAGGCTGTGGCAAAACGAGGTGAATCTTTTGAACAATGGAAACAAAATCATTTCTTATTGCAAGAAATTGCTACTGGTGATGTTTTTAAAAAGAACTAGCAGAAAGACTGCAGTTAGGTTCTCAGAATGGTTGCAGATTTGCCACATGAACTGCTACAAACGTCAGCTGTTAATTTGGAATTCCAACTAAAACAATTTACAGTCTATGATGTCACCTGTCTTCAAGTGTTCCCATTTAAATAGGAAGTTTCTCTTTCTCATCGTTTGTTTCAACTATAAAATTTGGACTTGGCTCTGGAGCTAAATCTAAAGCATAGCAAAGATTGTCCATAGCTGGCATTATTAAGCCATCTGAAGTAAAAATGTAATTTCAAAATTGATGGCAGTTCAATATTTCTTCAGTTACAAAACTTATTTTTAATAATAGAATGAATTCAGAACAAATTGTTTTATCTTTCAAATATACTTTCTAGGTCTTAGCAGAAATACTGACAGGGATTAAGGCACTGGATGAAGGAAGACACCCTATTTATCTGGTAAGAAAAAGCAGAAATAATTGATACCAGTAGAAGTGAATGATGTTGCTGTCATAAAACAAATTCTTGTTTTATATAAATACATTTGGTTATTTGCAGTCTGCTCTACACATCCTAAAGAAGGGATGTTTAAAAGCCATATCTTGATTCCATTAATGTCAGTAGCCTACCTGCCTTTAGAGAGAAGCAGAATATGTATTCCCATTTCATGTACCATACTCATGAGTGCTGGCCTGATTATATTAGAAGATACTCCAGAATAATTGTTGTTTAAGTACATGTTTGTTTAAGAGACAAGGCTTTGTGCTGAAATACTTCTGCATGTTTTTTATGTGCCAGTAAGAGGTGTTACGAGCCAAATCGAATGGGGAAACCTGGGTAGGTGGTAACTGCAGTTGCTCATCATCATGTTTATCAAGCATTTATGTATTGCATTACTGTCTGGAATTTATATCCTGGCCAATTTGCCCGAGCTGTGATTAGAATGATGCAAACTGCTTTCACAAGCAGCTAGAACTGGCCAGGCTCACTGAATGCCATTAACACCATCCTCATGAGAACTGACTCCACCTATGTTCCTTCTGCAGGGTACGGTCCCTCTGATTTGTCATCTTGTAGAAGCTTTGAAGGGAAAACGATACTATTCTTACTGTTTCCAGTCAATTCAGAAGTGTTCAAATGGATTCAGAAAATAAAGGATCCTAGGTTTCAGATTTCTTTAATAAATGTTTGAAAAGTCTTGTGCAAGAATGCTGCTTTAATCAGTGTCAATTATTTTCCATTCCTATAAAGGGGCATAAGCCTCAAAGAGCTGAGTCTGCTTTAATGAATTTGATATTAGACGTTTGCAGTGAAAAGCTTTGGCCTTTTCTCTCCTGTGAAAACAAACATTTTTGTCAGTTGCATGAATGGAAGTGCTTAAAGCTTTTTAGGTTTGTAAACCAGCCATTAAGGAGCAATAATAACAGATATATAGCTAGACCTATTCTCAGTGATTCAGATAGAAATAAATGTTTGTATTAATTTTACCTTCACTAATGTTATCTCTTTCCTTTCAACAGAAAGATATGATTGCTGATGAAATTCAAATGGCAAAAGAAAGCTCATACTCCAAAGTAAAAAAAATCGAGAAGCTAGCTGCCAAGGAAATATGCTGTAAATATCTAGACAGGAAAGCAGGACACTTGCCGGAAGAGGTTGCTATTGATTTTGCCTCAGCCATCTGCCTTTGTTTGAGAAAGAAGAATTCTAATATAGCAGAGGTAATATTTTAAATACATGACCAAGATTTTGGTCTTCTTGACAGAAAGATCTAAAGCTACAACTTATTTATAAGTAATGTTGGCATAGGAGAATTATCTGTAAGCAGGACTGTAGGAATTATTTTGCATTCACAGATTTTGTTGTTAAAAACAGGTGCTTGAAATTATGGAAATGGCTGAAAATAAGTTAAGAGAGCATTACTTCTGTGGAAGCATAATTTCTGGGTTCTCTATGAACACTCCAGAAGAAACTGATGATGAGACAACTGGTCTCAGCATGGATGCGCCTTCTGTGGGGGAGAATAAAGAGGACGGCGCGCAGCCAGCAATCCTGACAAGTGCCAATCCATGCACACCTTTAACGGGAGTTGTGTCACCTGACATTTACTGTGGACAAATGTCAAGGGTGCCCTGTGAATCAGATGAATCAACCAGTTTTATATGGAATCCTTCAGAAAGATCTACAGATGAGCTACCGAGCAACGCCTGTAACAAGTCAGAAAATATGTCAGCCTCCGATTACAGGCTCAAGCAGGTAAAGCCAGCAAATGGACTCCAGGAAAGAAATGCAGCGTGCGCCAGAAGTGATGACATCTTGGAAAGAACGTCTACCGCACAGAGCACCTTTCAACAAAGAAATGCAGACCTTGAGTCTTCCTGTTCTTCACAAGGTAAATCTAGATAAATCTGAAGGGTGCACACAGAACGTTCAAAAGCATATGATCTTCAAGCTATTTTGGCAGAATTGCCCATGCTCCTGTTGTGATAACCAGAGTCTTTGTAAAAGTGCTCTAGTATTGTAATAGTAGGGACAACTTACTCTTGTTCAGAATTGCTTAGGTTCTTCTTCCTACCTCTAAACACGTTTCAGTTAATCTTTTACCTTTGGCTATGATTTTACTATTAAATTTGTAAAATGTTTTCTGATTTTCTATCAGATTTTTTCCCTAAGCCAGTTTAACTTTCTTTTCTTAATTTAAGATTATTGTTTATTCCTTAGACAGTAGATGGAATTTTTTTTCTCAGTATTTGGACTTTTTTGTTTTTCAGCATTAGCCAGAGAGACATCCTGGAACATAAAGATAAATGATCAGAAAAAGAAGCTCATGGAAAATATTTTGCTATATGAAGAAAACAAATTAAATAGTTCTGAACTTTTTGAATCATAAATCGTATGAGTTTATTAGCAGTGGCCAGCTCAGTGGAAGAAGTAAGGACTGTCTCTTCATTACAAAGATGGAAAAAAGTGTACCTTTCATGTGAGGTTATATAGCAGATTTGGATCAAAACATTAGCCCTGACTGAAGAAAAGTGATCACACTTAGAAGAAAAAGAAAATATCTGTTCTAAAGTAGATTAAGGCATAATGCATTCTGTAAACAGAAATACCTTCTTCCTTTTCATCTGCAGTATAAAAAGATATGGCAAACACAAACAAGTGTCAAAGTAATTTGCTATCTTTTTGCATTGTATATCAGCAAGCATCTACATATAATGTACATCTTGTTAAAAAACACAGTCCTACAAGTCAGAGGGGAAGCACTGATCAGCAGTTCTCAGTACCCTTTATTGTTATCCCACTGTATACAAGCAGAAAGAAATCTTCAGAGAGATTGCAATAGGTTTCAGGTTTTGTATAAATCTGTCCTATTCCATATAATCTTAGTCCACGTGCTCAAAAACAGTGTATTACCAGAGAGGGGAATATTCATGCACGTTCTCAGATGTATTCTACACAGCTCAATCTCAATTTGGACTGCACTGAACGTAGCTGTAAGTAAATACTTTGAGCCACGTTGGCCTACTTCATGAGCTGCTCCACTACGTATATACATATGACACGATTTAAAGTCTAACTTTGTGTTTCACTGTCGGGAGCTCTAAGGCGGTGTTTAATACTTCAGAAGAGTATTTTTGGAAGATATTTTTTTAATAAGAATCCTTTATGTGTTGTTAAGGTGTTGTGTTTCGCATGGTAACTGTTATATATTTGGGATTGGGGACAAGATTTAAAATGTCTTTGATTTTGTTATAGGTCACTTGAAAGTTGATTTGTTGTATTTATTTTGGCAATAGGTTAAAGAATGGATGAGAGAAGAGCTGTAAGTGGACCTTTTTGTGGTGCCATGCTCACCATATATTCTCAGAGAGGATTCCTTTTGCATATCTCTTGGCTTTCCCCACATTAGCAGCCTTGAGGTCAGTCTCAGTGATCACACTTAAAAGAAAAAAATAGAAACTTATATGCTGTCATATTTATCAAGTGAAAGCCCTCTCAAGAAATCGACACCTTTATTATTATGATTATTTATTATTTGTAACATTGTTAGTACATTCTACTCTTGTGCAGTCGAAGAAATACAGGTTTCTTATGAACAAAAAGAGTATCAGAACACGCAGCTCAGCTTACAGACAGGTGACTACTGTTCCAGGGCGTAGGCAATGGGGCCTGATGGACAGAAATGGCTAGAATTCCCTGTGGAGTTTAGGGAATGTTAAGAAAAAAAGAAAGAGTTTATATGTTGTTATCATTTGCATTGGAGTTGTGTAATGGTATAGTTCTCTTAGCTTTACATGAGGGTCCCTGAGCGAGACCTCGTATCTTGTGTGTTTGCACAGTACCTAGTTTATTTGTAGGTACCATTATGAGCAAGTAAATGTATTTAGTAGCTAAAGACCTGAGTATTAGAATTATCTACACATTTATCAAATTGATTTTTACACTAAAAACTGTTAAAATTCTCTAATTATAAGTGCCTTGGATACTGTATATATTTGCCAGTGTCAGGTTTTTTTATTTACCAGAGTCAAACCAAGAAAACATTGGTACTGACATAAGAAATACTGAGTATATTCAGATTGGTCAATAGAATTGCTTAATTCTAGATGAGAATGAATTTAGATACTTTATGGTGCTGTAAATTTAATATTCATTGTTTTTCATGGGTATGTTTTGGGAGATTCATGGTAAATACCTCTGATCTCCTCCAGGAAGAAATGCACATGGACACACCCCAGAGCTGAATGGAAAAATTGAGTTTTTTTAATTGAGAAACATAGTTAAGACACAGTTCTGTTTCACAAGAATGCTTTAAAGGTTTTGTTCTCCTGCATTGACAAGATTAAATTGTTATTTTTTTGCCTTCCTTCATGTTAGTTTCAAAATATTCTGAGGTGATATACGTGGTCTTATAGAGTTATGTATGTGTGTGATGTGACATATATAAGAGACTGCATAGTCTTACCAGAACGATGCTCTGTTACATGACTTGGCTGTTCAGTATAATGTGTGTTTTAATCTCAACTTGGCAAATTTATACATTACCATTTACTAATACCTTTTGGAATAAAAATCTGGAAAACTGCCTTTCCTTTTAGCCTGCTTTTTCGTGATTTATGGCACAGAAAAAAGTGCCACAGTCCACCATATTTAGTTAAGTTTGCACTCACAGGGAAGCAGTTCAAGGTCTCTTTGCACACACTTAACCCTTTGTAATTATTAGTACAAACATATTTATTCCATCTTCATTCACTGCTAAATAGCTGATTTCTTTCCTTTGAGGTGTCCCTAAAGAAAGATTTTACCCTGAAATTAATAGTTACAAGAACTACTGGGATACAACTCACATTTATTGTTGTTTAGATGCATAATGCATAGTATCCTTTATCCTTAAAACACTGTAGCTCTTTGTCAAAAATGCTGGAAAACTCTTCATTTTTTTAATGCATGAACGCTAGAATAAGGGCACAGAATATAAATTTTTGAAAAGTATTGTTGTTAGAACTATAGAACAGTGCAAGTAAAACTAATTTGGAGAATAGCACCTCCCAAAGGTGCTGTTAACACGTAGAGGCTGAACATCATCCTGTATTGTTCATTGATGGTGTTATCAATTCATTGACTCTTTATTCTATTTTTTCTTGTATGTTTAATTTTAATAAAGTGAATAAATGCATTTGACAGGTTGGGAAAGGCAAAAAAGCAAGTAGAAGAGAAAATAGCATGACTGCATAGCTAAGCCACTAATAGTAGTTCTCATTGTCTAGCTTGAAAATAAGCCTGAGTGTGACGAGGTAAATGTCATGCAAAGAACAGATAATAAGTGTGACTTGAGAGAACAGCAGACTGGCGATTACAGGAAGAAGAAAAAGCACCTGTAATATGCCTTAAGGCACTCCAGAGTGTGTTCAGAAAGTCAGCAGGGGGAATGGTCAGAAAGGAGGTGTCTCTGCCAGGCAAAGTTCAGGCTGACAGTCCCCAGTGTGCACGGGAGTCTTGTAAGGAAGGCTGCACCCCAAGAAGAGTCCATGTCATTCCAAAACTTGAAGGAAGCTGACAATGCAACTGTGTTCAAGCAGACAGAAAACACAAGCAGGTGAACAAATGTGCAGCTGTCCAGTTGTTGTTCTGAAGGACTCTGAAGGACACCCTGTGACTTGCTGAAGCCTCTCTTTGGAGAATCTGCATTTGTGGATGAACACCCACCCCCAACAAAAAGAGCGGTGAGTATGTCTTTGTTGAATGGATGTGTTGAAACAATTGGGGGATCTTAATTGTTACAGTCTTTTTGGAAACAATTAACTGAAGAGGATTACATGGTTTTAGTCTGTTTCTTACTTTAGGAACTCCCTGGGTTTGTGAAGCCCAGTCTAGTGACGTACCATTACAGGAAAAGAAAAAAAAAAGCATTAGATCATTCTTAAATTGGGGAACTGTTGCAATTCAAGTGACTGGATAGTTTCCATTTCCTTAATCTATAAAGAATTAAACAGATAAAGTCATGATGAATATTAGCTGCTTATTTTGACGGTCTCTTGGTTGTTATTTCTGTTTGATTACAGTTTAATCAGTCCTCATTTCGCAGGTGAATAATCATCTCAAATTAGTGGAAGAAGACAACTTTCCTTAAGGGTTTTAGAAAATAAAAATGACACTGCATCCTCTTCAGTCCAGGGAGGTTGGTTACAGCTGAAAGTGAATTCCACGGTGGCTGCATTTGCCTTTTCCCAATGTGATTTTTTTAAAAATATTTCATTCATTATCTCAAATTATTAGTAAGAACAAGACGCAAAGAAATAAGCATATTCAGCTGCAGCAAGAAAAAAATTTTAATTGTGGGCACTTAGGTAATACCGGAATGGTGACTGATTCCAAAATAGCATCTGGTTAGGGAAGTCTGGGTGAATGACTTGGCACTGACACAGGAGCACACTCCTCCCTTTCCTCCTCCCCTGCCACCCTCCCATCCAAATAATATTTGAGTACATAATCAAATATTTGTGTGACTCTGTGAATGGCTCTAAGTCACATAAGAGTGCTTTGTCACACTGTTATCAAGTTCATAAAGGAATATTGTTTTAGGGGATGGTTTCCTTTTCAGCTTGATAATAATCAATTCCCTTTTCTTGCTGAAATCCAAGGAGGAAGATGTTTCAAGTTCTTAATTTATTGGAAACATTATTACCAAGTGAATAGAAACTGGGTCTGGGTTGGTAGAAAAAAACATGTGCTTTTACTTTGCTTTCTGATTTGAGTTTTTTTTGTTGTTAAATCATTCCTTGGGTCTTGGCTAAGTCACATTCTTGGCATTCATTGTATGCAATATTTGGGCTGGGACAACCAGGTGTAGTGAATACCAACCCGCTGGTAACCACACATGCCAGTTAAATCTGATAATTATGAAACTTACTGTTCTTGAAGGTGTTAAACTGAAATTTTCGTTCTTTTTTTCCATTTGGCTTGCAACTCAAATGGAAAGAGATGCCAAATTAAATCTGGTATAAAGTTTTATTTTAAAATTCTCCTGGATAGTTGGTACTTAGGAATGATTTTGCATTGAAATGGCATGTGTTCCATGATGGACACATACTTTTAAAGTCTAGAGATGGACAAATAATTGTACACCAGAAATACTGAACTGGATAATTTCTGCTTCAGCATGCAAAGATCCTTTAATATATCAAACACTTTAAACCACTGAAATCAGGAATGAGGTGCTAACTGCCTCATGTTGATGTGGTGACAGGATAGGTGGTAGTGATTTTAAACTAAAAGAAGGTAGATTTATGTCAGATACAATGAAGAATTTTTATAGGATGAGGGTGGTGAGACACAGAGAAGCTGTGGATGCAGTCAAGTTGTAATTGTTCTATTCCAATTCTTTGCTCTTCGGGCATCGCTTTGCTGGGAGATACAGTGTTGTAGAACCATTCCTGGAGCCCCTCTGTGGAGCTCTCTGCTTTACTTACTTATTCTTCTGCCTCAAAAGCAGACTCCTTGGAAGAAAATAGGGAGCATCAACTTCTAGTCAACAGGTTAGAAAGCACCCAAGACCTGTTTTGTCCCTAATATCAATGTGCACTACTAGGTTATGCCTCCCTCTTGAGGCTCATGTCATATTTGCAAAGGAGAAAATACTGTACGCATTTATAGATCCAAAGTTTTTTCTCTACATCACCAGGAAACATTGTTGGTTTTTTTTTTTGTGGTGCTTTTTTTTTTTTAAGACTATTTAGAAAGTTCTACTCAATAAGCTGGATAAGCAACACAGCATAGTTGCCTGTGCCTCATTTTTTGTTCTGTAGACCAGCTTAGCCATATTTTTTCTTCCCTGGGAGTAGACTGTACTCTACACAACTCTGACAGAATTCTAGAAACAGTGGTCCTAACAACAGTGATTTTATTTTAAGAAAAGATTTATGCAGTATCCCTGGCTGACAGTTTTCCTCCTGTACCACTGGGGCAGCTTATTGGCTGACTGTTTCCATGGAATATGCTTAGAAAACATTAAATATAACACAAGCAGTAGATCTGTTGTGGAAGTGACGATTAGAGTTCAGGGTAAGTAATGCGACTTCAGTGCTCTTTTTGACTCTTCCCTTTCGTAATACTTCTGCAGGTTTCACAAAGTATGTGCCCCCATCCTTACGCTGGGCCGGTCGCATAGTCTTCTAAGAATTGTTTATTCCTTTTTAATCCATTTCCCCCTTCACTTTGAAATCTCATTTGGCTTCTGGTGGATTATAGCACAAAATTGTGTCAGTGGCATCAAAGACACCATCTCATTTAGGGGATTAATTCTGTGACAGGAAAAGAGAACGTCTAATATATATATTTTTTTTTTAACTGGGAGAGATATTAGATGGTTTTCTTGATGAGGTCTGTATTTACAAATCCCCTGGTAATTAAGCTAACTCGGTGACTGAAAGCTGGGTCCTTGTCCATCTAGTTTGTGTAGTTTATTACATAAATTATCTAGTTTGAGCTACTTTTAAACGAACTCACAAAACCCAGCCCCACAGGTACCTGCAGCTCAGCATTAGCTTTATTCCCCATTATAGATGTGTGCAGAAGTATAAGGGATTTCAACTGGTTCTGGAAAGGATTCAGATAGCCTTCAAATGAGTCATTTAGAATAATCAGTGTATTTACCAATGAAAAGAGATAAACTAATGAAATAAGCCTACGTGTCAGCCTGTGATTAACCTTGAACTTTATTATTTTTGGCTCTAGGTCTTGTATTCTTCCTTAAATGATAACCTGTTCCAAAGTCTGCCAGGGCAAACTATTCAGGGTCACATACTTTCTTCTTTAGAGTTGTTACATCAGCAAACAAATAACGCCATCTAGTGCTGTCTTTCTCCTTCACCTTACCTCAAATTTCCATCTGCGTTTCTGCAAAGGTTAAAGATTATTTTGATAGTCCTAATATTTTTCTGAAAATTCTGTTTTGATAATCTGTCTGAAAGTTCTACAGCTGAGGATAAGTAGCTTTCCCTGTGTTACATTCTGTAAGGGCACTTATGCATACGAGTGTCTTATTTGTGTAATGACCATAGAAGTAGCCCTTCAGAAGGAGTTCAGAGAAATATGGAGAGAGGAGCTTGGGAGAAGCCTTAGGAGCCTGAAAAGCAGGATGAAAGCAGGAGCATAAAGTGATTCATGGTTGGAATGTGTAATAAAGATATTAAGACTGACATAAATGTTAAAATAGAAGATTCATAAAGATCAGCTTAACATGGGTGAGTGCAAATGAAGTATGATAGGCTGTAAAGGTAAAAAAACAGACAGCTTGTGGTAGGGGTTGGTCATTTCAATGTCAGTTATCAGCGAATCTGCTGGATCTCAGTTACAGTAATGTTTCTAATAATTTTCACCATGAAAATTGTGATGGTTTTAGCTGACAAAGCAAGGAAATGCTGGGAACTGAGGGCAAAGGAAAAAAAATATTGGTAGTTTTGGAGAAAATGTAACATGGAGCCAATTATATCCATCTTAACTGTGCTCTGGCCAATCTTTAGCATATCTGTGGAGCTGGAAAAATAGTTTTATTTGTGGATGCAGTTTCATTTTGGTTTTTTTTGCAAATATGGTTTAAGAGCTTTCTTCTTTCCTTGGCTCATGGTGCAGCTTTCTGGTTGATTATTTCAAATATTGTGCAGTGATGCTGCAAATCAGATTTGCTAAATGATACGAATATTAAAACACTTCTGAAATGTCTCTGGTATCAGCTGAATTGGTAAAACTGAAGTAGGTACTAACTGTGATAGGGGAGCTGAAAAATGGGTCAAAACCCCCTCTAACAACAAAGCCAAGTTAAGAAACTCGTAGAGTTAATCTTCATCTTGGCTTTTATCTGAAGGCTTGTTAACACAAACAGTTGATAGCACAGAGAAAGCAGGAAGAGCTGCTGGATCCTTCCAGAAACAGTAAGGAAGCAGAAGACCCTTGCATTTTTCACAGCAAACTTGTTTTGTTCTGGGCTGGCCTGAGAATAAAGCTATTTGTGGATTCCCAACATGACAGAGAGATGTGTCCCCTGTACCCTCCAGGCACTTGGCCTTTGGCTCACCATCTTCTGCTTTATTAAAGCCTGTCAGCACTCCAAAGTAGTGAGGAAAATAGGAGTGTAGGATATGAATTCAGATAGGCTGTTGTACAAAACAGTGTGGAGGGGGGTGTTTTTGAGGTTTTGAGCGACCACATTTACTGTTACATACGGACACCAGTGTATCAATAGGAGTCACTCCAGAACTTCATAAATTTAACAAGGAAGATTGAATGATAGAACTTCAGTTCTTATGTGGGAACTCCTTTCAGCCATCACAAGACAAACTTCTATTCTTACCAGGCTAGATAGCAAAGAGAGAAGAATGATGGTGCACTGGGCACAAGAGAGACCACGGTCGATGTTAATCAGATGGAGTAGCAGTTTTAAGTTCTTCTGTGTGAAACTTTGGTTGAGTGTATTCATTTTCTTTCTTTTTCCCCAATCCTGACCCCAAATATGAGAAGGAGGGGATTAGAGGCCCAAAACCACGATGCTTATTCTTAAAAGCAACTGAAAACTTTCACCTAATGCTTATATTTGCAATGAATAAACTGTGTAACTACTCTTTTATCAGTTGTAATTGTTGGGGATACTTCAATCATTACTTGAAACCATTTTAATACATTTAATCTTAACTATGAAGGGATAACAGGCTGAACGGTGCCTTTGCTGCTAAGTAGATTTGAATTCTTCAGTAGTACAACTCATAAAATTTAAGAATAACTTTTAAACATGGTGAATCGTGCAACCTAATACAGACAAAAACTTTACTTGTGTACTTAGGGAGTTAGAAAGCTTTTTCCTAAGAATGAAGTATGGTAAAATCTAACTAAGAATGAGGTTTCATTTTTCAGTCTTTTTATTGGAGTCCATGTGCTTGATTTCAAGTCTAGTTCCTTCAGCAGTTAAGGCCAACCCAAAACCCTCTTAAATGCCCAGGTCCTGAGTATCAAAGAAGAATAAGTGCGTATGGTGCTGGGAATGAAAGGCTGCCTGTTCAACTTAGCAATTTTGATTATGATCTAAGTAGAAATGGAAAACAGCTGCAAAGAAAATAGTGCTTTGTTGTATAATTTAAAATGGAACTGTTTTGGATGTAATGCTGGTTTCTAGATGAGTTGGTTTTTTTTTTGGTGAGGCTACAGTGCATTTAAACAAGAACAGGAATCATGCATTCTTCTGCTGCTATACAGAAAGGTAATTCACGCACACATTTCTGTGAGAGCAAGTAGGATATTTGGCTAGTATAGAGAACTGTAAAAATTAGGTTTCTTTTCCTAGAAAAGGGGATATATTACCTTGACTATGCCAAAACAAAGAACATGCCTAGGAACCACTACCTTGGAAAAGGAGGAAGGCTGTGAAGTGTTCACTTGTGTCACTTCGGTGCCCGCCATGTAAAAATTATTAGATACAGCACACCAGGCTTTAACCAATAGGACTTTATTCTGTTGGTATCTCAACAAAAAAACCTGAGAAACAGTAAAGAAGTGTGGCTAAAAAAAAAAGTATCTCCAAATTATGGTTTGATTTATTGACGTTGGTTAAATAACCAAGTTCAAGATTACTGTAAAGCAAAAGACACATGCATTCTACTACTCCTTTTCACCTTTGGGAAAGCACAGAGACATTGATATATCCAAACACATTATTTTCATGAAGATCTAAGGTCCACTTCACTATAACCAGAAGTGCTAGCTAGCACGTGGTCATCTAATGCTGGAAACTCCATCAGTCCTTCCCCTCACTTGAAACAAAGTTCTGGCCTTTGAAAGAGGAGAGTGTTTGTCCTCTTGCACAAAGGAGTTCATGCCTCAGTGCTTGAAGTCTGACCACAACATGATCTGAATAAATTTGATCCATAAACCAGAAAAGCAGGGTACAATTTCTACAGCGTCAAGGAGTAGTATAAGGCAAAGTGCTATGCTCTTTACCTTTAATTTAAGGGAATGTCAATTAAGGCTGATTATCAACATATTGTAGCCTCCCAGCAATAGTTAAGAGTGCTCATAAAACTGGATAATTTGTTTCCCATGTTCATGTGCAGTTTAGATAAAATCAGTTCTTGTCCCCTCCAAGAAACATTGCAAATCAGGTCTAGTAATCCCTTGTCACAGCTGGAACATTCACTCCTGCATCACTGCTCATTCTGCTGACCCTCTGTAACGGCAGATACCCCTCCTTGGCCCTTGTTGACATCGCTGATACATGCCCACAGTCCATCTACTGATTCCTTCCATAGCGTGACCTCAAAAACAGACAAAGAAGAAATTTCAGCTTTAATACATTCTCAGTTTTGTTTTTACCTTGCGACCATCACATCACTAATTTGGTGACAGTCTGTTACAGAAGTCAAGTGCAGCAGCCTTGTTCTAAGTATCAAGTTATTTCCTGCTGTATACTGAATAATTATCCAGTGGTACAGGGAGAATATGTGAATTCTGCTGTTAGTACCTTACAAAAAAGTTAAGCCTGCATTTCTAATCTCCAGTAAGGACTAAGAATGCAGCGCAAGTAGTTTGCCAGAAGGTTAGGGTCTTCCTCTCCTCTTAAGAAGTCAAAAGAAAAAAAATCATCATTGTAGCAAAGGAGAATCTCCAACAGCTTTGTCTTAAACAAAAGTGACAACAGCCAATCTCAGCTCAGCTCTTCTGAAAATATTGCATGCAGGAGTAAAAGCCAAGGCAGCGGTACTCACTTTATTGTCTCCTCCAGACACTGCAAGGATATTTGCAGTGATGGACCAGCTCACATGCCAGACCACATCATTGAACTTGTGCAGCAACTTTGGTGACCATGAATTTCCAGAGGCATCATCACATGTCCAGATAAACACTCGGCCATCCTGCAAAAGCAAGACGACCAAGCTGGTGGGACCAATAGTTACAACACAGGAAAAACAACCCTGATTGCACTTATGGCTACACTTCCAAATCACAGCTCTGATATGACCCCTAGGTGTGTCTACATAGATTTTTGCTCAACACAATGGGGCTATTTCTTTGCTACAGCTAAAAGCAAGATAGGAGTACAGCTGTCTGATGAGAAAAACTGCATATAAAAGATGATTTGCAAATACCGGAAGAGAGCTCCCAAAATACATATGTATCAGCCAGAATTTTTCCCCAGAATGAGATTTTTGCATTCCAGTCACATGACAGCAAGCTAGAAGCTTACCAAGTAGTCTTCCTGATAGAAAAGGAAATAGCATTTATAGAATTATTGGCAGCAAGAACACTACAGGCAATGTGAAGGTAGAGGACATCAGAGCCGATTAAAAATGCCAGTTATTAGAAAACAGTAATTTTTTTTTTTAGCTGGAAGTTCAGTGTATTTGATCCAGAGTTATTAAAATAAAATGTTAAGTTTGAAGGTCTTCCTCATAGTGTAACCACCCTGCTTGTGACTTTCAAAATAGATGACAGTCTTTGGTACAGAGCCACACAAGCACAAACTTTTGTCCAGAAATGCTTCCATTGGGTTTCTGAGTCTGGGAGCAACAGGAATCAAATGCTCTTATGCACAGACCCAGATACAGCAAAGGATTGCCAAGAGGACCTGTTACAGCAGTGCTATCCTTACTATTCCTTTACTTCCTCCTCCTTTTCTCTAGTAAATGGAAGCAAGGGCACTGACAAGCCTGCCTCTCACTCCAACAGAAGCCTCACCTGTGAGCAGCTGGCAATGGTACTTGTTGGCAAACCTATGGATGGAGCCCAGGCTACATCTCGAACCCAGTCACTATGGGCCTCCAGCTTCTGCTCTTCTTTCCACTGACCATCTTCTTCCCTGGAAACACATTTATACAGTGAGAAAGGTGGCAGAAGTAGCCAGTCTTATTCCTCATCTCCTGTTCTGGAAGGCTTCAGGTTTGTAGCTTTCATACTCTTGGTTTATTCCAGATAATACAAAGCACAAGTACTCCCCACTATTCTCCAAAAAGCTCTATAGCTTAAACTGACAAGTTTCCTTCCAGAGGAAGGACAGCAGCATAGGCAATGCATACTTGATCTTCGGTTACTGTACAGAAAACTGCTATTATCCAAGTGACAGTGGTAATCAAAGACAATTACAACGTTGCTTTCCAAGACGAGATTAGGCAGAGCTGACAGGAATTGCTACGACCATGTTACAGACTGTACCTCACTAAGTTGTTTCAATTTTTAACGCACTTACCCAAAACAGTAATACAAAAATAAAAGAATAGAGGTGCCAAAAATATTACTTGAGATACTAACAGGGACATTCAGAGACTATAAAGGATATCAAGGTTTTGTAAGTTAAATCTGGCAACAAAGCGCTTACTTCCAGATCTTGACAAGGTTGTCACAGCCACCAGATGCAAATCTTTTGATGTAGTTTGGTTTTTGGCCAGATGGTTGCTCTATAAGACTTCCTGGTACAACAGCAGGAGCCCAGCTAACTGCATTACATCCAATCTATTTAATGAAAACCAGATTTTGATTAGCAGTTACTTTCTTTAAGTACATAAATAAAAAGCTGCTGAAGGAGCAAAGGACGCCTAGCAAACTCTGTTTCAGGGATGCTGAGGATTAAGTCCAGCTTAGGAAACTATGAGTTTTGCACAATGTTGGATGGATATTGGATGAACAAGAAATCCACACACAATAATCAAATCTAGTCTCAATAGGGCATTTACTCAAAAAGCCTTAGGTAGCTCATTAACTGTTTTATGTGCAAATATCATCTTGGACATGTAAAGAGTGAAGTCAGACATATAAACTGAAAAGACATAAGACATATGCAGCCGCCAAGATTTAGGAACCTTTAGGTTTAGAAGTAGAAGGAACCTGAGGGTTCAGAGCCCACTTTCCTTTTATTGCAAGCCACTGCCACTAGTTATAAAGTTCCGCTCACACAAAAGTCTCCACTATCTTGGAAAAAAAACCAAGTCCTGCAGTTTTTCCATCTTCAGTTCATGTACAGTCAGTTGGTACAGGTGTTATTAGTACCAAAGCCATTTCCTGCCTGGGAATTTCCAGCACTGTGTTTAACAATAATGCTTAATGAACAGGTATTATCAGTGTTGTTTAGGAACCTTCCCATGTCTTGCTTTCTGCTTCATTTTAGTGACTACAAAGTATAACTTTCCACTCTGGATTAATGTAAAGCAAGTTAGTTTTGCTTTTGGAAACTGTTTTACATTATTTCATTGCATTTCAGTATTTATCTAGTCTACAATTTCTTTGAGACATCAACTCAGTGCTTAGCTGTGGCTTCAGAAACTCTGTGCTGCTCCAAAGTAACACTTACCGTATGTGCATTGCTGATCTTTTTGACTTCCCATTGCCCATCACCCGTGTAGCTCAATAATGAAATGGCCCCATCAGAGCTCCCACAGGCCAGGATCAACCCATAGTCATGCGGTGCCCAGCAGACAGAATTCACTGTGAAGAGTGAGACAGACTGGATTACAACACAGTGACCACCTAAAACTAACCAACCAATTCACCAACTAATATTAGTGGAGCAGTCACTAACAGTGATCAGCTTTGAAAGCTAAGAGTAAGAGTCTTAGGATTACTGAATTTCAGCAAAGCCAATCAATTAACATTGTTTACTGAATGAGAGAAAAGTGCCTTTATTTTTGGTACCCTTTTAGAATGAGAACACCAAAACAGCACTCTTAACAAGAGATTCAAAACTCCAACTATCACTCGTGACAGCAAAGAGTATCGCTGACTCTAGAATAAAGGCTGAATAGCAGGCATAGCATTTAAAGTCTAGATTAGAAACAAAACAAAGCTGGAGGCTCAGATCTGCATTCAGGAGGACCAATGATCTGAACAGAACAATTTCCACCGTAAGACAAAACATAGCATGCTGAAATCCACCTTTTTTTCTTTTTTCCTGTAGTGGATACACACAACATTTTCCTCAAGAATTTAATACTCTACCATCTTGTTTGCTTCAAAGTTGATGTATTTGTAAAACAGCTCCTACACAAACGTCATATGAACTAGGACAGGAGTTGTCTAGCAATACGCCACTATGTTAACCTTCTGTTTATGCTGAATAGATTTACAGTCTCTCCACCAATTTATCTGTATGTTTTGGGCAGAGGTTTTCTTCCTTAACATCGATGTATTTATTCCAATCTCAGCTGAATCCTCTCTTATCCACAGTCTCAATTCCCAGCTCCAGACCCCACATACCTGAGGAATCATGCCCTGTGTACTCATATGTCTTTTCCCAAGTGCCATTTTCTTCCTTCCAGATAATAACTTTCCTGTCATAGGAACAGGAAGCCAAGATATTCCCATACATAGGATGAGCCCAGGCAACCTGCCACACAGGACCTTCATGCCTGCAAGAAACAACGACATTTGGAAAAGCTGAGAGAAACCAATTCCAGCTGCGGCTGTTTCACAGCCGTCATTATTCTAAATTGGTGTCCTTCAAGTGATAAGTGTAGTGATATGAACAATATGCATAATGCCAAGATGATAAACAGCATATAGGACCATTAGACAAAGCCACTGCCAATGAAAACAATTCCAAACATTTATCCTTATATTGGCAACTAAGAGTTTACTTCTTGAAAAGTATACATGTTGAGTATTTAACAAACAAAAAAGTTTCATTGTTATTTCTAACTGGCTCTCTGTTCCCTCTCACAGCTCTGAAGAGTTATTAAGCAACAACCATCCAAGTAACTATTACCTTGGAATAATTTACCACAGATTTGATCTTACCAAAGGGCAAAATGACAAAATAGTAAAGTTTCCCACATATTCAAATCATCAGTATATGCTGTTTTACCCTCTCAGGTCCGCAATGAGGATTTGCCCTCCATTCCGAACGTCAAAGATTTTCACGGATCTGTCCGAAGAACAGGTTGCTAACCGAGTGCCATAGTAATCCATCTGTGCATCGTGCTGCAAGGCAACAAAAAAGCTGCTGTCAGTATGTGAGAATTCTGCTTTGTTAACAAATCTTATTACATTTTAGAAGTAGCTGTAAGAATTGTGAACAGATTGACAGAGTCCCAGCATGACAGGTTGGAAAGGATAGTTTTTAAGCAATCCAGACAAGCCACATAAGACATTTGCTTCCCCAGCTGCTGTTTCACCAACTACTCAAATGTTATGCAGAAGTCATCTAGAGAATTCAGGGCAGTAATGCACAGCATTTTTAAGAGAGGACAGGAAATCAGCACCACTGACTAGAAGGCCTCACCAGTTACTGATTTTTTGTTTCTTAATACATAAAGTAAGAATACTGACACCTCTTATTTATGTTTAGAACTTTCTTATTTAGGTGGGCTCCTTGCTTTCACAAACTACTTTGACAGGTTTCTTCCTGTACTTATACATCTGCCCCCAGAAAGGGAAATCTACATGAAAGACAATCAGTTTCACCTGCTGAAAGTTCTGCACTGCTTAGTAGAAATGTTAATATTATTTCATAGAAATGAGCAGAAACAAGCCTAGGCACGAAAATTTAGGTTTTAAATTATTTCCCCTATCCCCAGTCACTGTGTTTTCCTGCCCACAAAGCATACAATCTCACTATCAGGATTTCAGCTAGTGTGATCCACCGGACATCCCCCCTGCAAGGTTTTACCAGGAACACACATCCTGCTTTCCTCCCCTCATGACAAGTGCCATACTGTAGCTCTGCCATAGCAGGAGAGAGCGCAGTTCACAGAGCCGAGGGAAACGAGCAGCAGCCCCGGCACACTTACTATCATGTCCTCATGAGAGGTGTCCACGGTGTTAATGACCGAGACCTGCGGGCGAGAAAGAGACAAGAACGGTCACCCGAGCGCAGCACCCACTGTGTCAGCTCCGCCACGGCAGCCAGGGGCACGGTGTCCACGGGCAAGGCAGCCTTGGGAACGGGCACATGGGCCCCTGCCACGACTACCGCGCCACGATTCCTGCCGGGCACCGGCACCTCATCGGCCTTCGCCACGAGTACCTCGTTAAGGCCCCCACCAGGCACGGGCACACCGGCCCCCGCCACGGCCCCACCGGGCGCCGGAGAAGGAGGCGGGGCGGGCCGGGGCTGCCGCTGCTTTGCCCCGGTGGGGCCCAGCCCGTCCGAGCCCCGTGGGCACCGTGGGCACCGCCGGCTCCCGCACCCCCCGCACCCCGGCCCGTGCCCACCATGGCTGCAGCCCCGCGGCGAGCGGCCCGGCCCCTCAGACGTGGCACACGGTCCGGCGCGCAAAGGGCCCCGCTGCGCCCCGCGCGCTCAGGTTCCGCCGCGCCGAGGTTCCGGCTCCGCCCCGCTCCCGGCGCTGAGCGCAGCGGGCGGGGCTGGTGGCGGCCGCGGCGCTGCGAACCCGGGCGAGCTGCGATGGCCACCGTGTCCTACCACATCTCCAGTCTGCTGGAGAAGATGACCTCCTCCGACAAGGACTTCAGGTGCAGCGTCACGCGGGGACGGAGCCTCGAGGGGGCTGCACGGGCCAGGGGCTTCCACTGGGGGAAGGGGTGTCCCTTCTACCGGGACAGGGTCCTTTCCAGTGGGGAGAAGGGTCCCTTCCGCTGTGAGAGTGTCCTTTCCCACTGTGGGGTTGTCCTTTCCCACTGGGACGGTGCCTTCCTTCCAAGGGGTCCCTTCCCCCTTGAAGGGTGTCCTTTCCCACAGAGGGTCTCTTCCCACGGGAAGGATGTCCTTTCCCACTGGGAGGATCCTTTTCCTCCAAGGGGTCCCTTCCCACTGGAGGGGTCCTTTCCCAGTGGGAGGTTGTCCTTTCCCACCGTGGGGGTCTCCTTTCCCACTGGGAGAGTTCCTTCCTTCCAGTAGGCCCCTTCCCACTGGGAGGGGGTCCCTTTCCACTGAGGGGGGTTGTCCTTTCCCGTTTGGGGTATCTCTTCCTACCAAGGAGTCCCTTCCCCATGGGAGGGTGTCCTTTCCTTCACTACAAGGGTGCCTTCTCTCCAAGGGGTCCCTTCCTACTGTGGGAGTGCTTTCCATCTGAATAGTCCCTTCTAAGGGGAGGGTGTCCTTTCCCACTGGAGGAGTGTCTTTTCTCTGAGGGATCTCTTCCCACTGGGAGGTTTCCCTTCCCACCAAGGGGTCCCTTAGCATCGGTGGTCCCTGTGCGTGAGGAGCAGGCAAGGTGCCCCGACCCTGCTGGTGGTAAAATCCGACTACAGGTGTGCAGGATGTTTATGTATCAGAGGAATTAAGCGGCTTTATTTACAGCATTCCAAGCCAGCTGTCTTTTGGCTGAAGGGGAAATGTAGAGAAACCAACAGTGTTCTCCCTTGCCTGTTTTGCTGCATAATGCAAGAGAACAAGCAAAGAGAGTGGAAGGGGGAGTAAAAGTCCTGACGGCTGGTCTTTAAATTCTTATTTACTTTGCAAACGAAGAACATTGTAGCAAAAAAGCTGAAGGAGGTCTTTGTTTTCAGCTAGACAGTTAGGTGGTCAGTGCATTGAAAAGGCTGAAAGTCCCTGGTCTAAGCAGCCATGTTGTCACCCAAGTGATGGACACTGCAGACACTGACCCTGCTCAGATCGCTTTAAGGGCTACTTCTGTACAATGGGAAAATATGCCTCTGTAACAGGACTGAGATGCTTTTCATTCTCATTTTTATGTCAGCTGAAAGGAGGGACATCTTTGTAAGGCTGGGGCTGGTGGCTTGATGTTTAAGGCGCTTTATAAAAAAATGTTAAAACTAACAAGTATGAAAGATTTCACCTGTGAACATACCTGTCATTCAGTATCAACCTGGAAAGAAATATTTGCGCCAGACTTGATATTTTGAGATCTTTTTTAAAAGAGAGGAGGATTAGTGATATCCTGAAATTTGGCTGAGTTTTTTTTAGAGGCTGCCAATGGCTTTCTGATGTTAAAATAGGTACCTTTTTAAGAAATCGGTGATGGAGTAGTTGCACAAACAATTTGTTCAAAGAATTCAGTCAGTACTCCAAACAAAATGCGCCCAGCACAAGGCATGTGTCATGTTATAAAGTGATTTCAGGGCTGTTTCCTCCCAGACAGTCAAAAGGTGAGCTCATGGTCAATCTTCAGTTGCCTGACTGTATGTCAGTTATAGGACCAGGTTTCACGTGCTTCCCTCTTATAAATGGATCTGTGTGCCAGTTTCTGAAATTCTGTGAGCAGGACAGCAGAAGGTAGCAGGTTGGAAGCTGGATGTGTTGCTGTGGAAGACTCTGATCAGCCTGTGGCCATAATTGGTCATGCTTGTTCTATGCTCTTGTTGAACTGCAAGTACAGCGTAAAAGCTCTCGCGGAATACAAACCAGTTTGGATATTGTTACCATTGCAGATCAGAGTCCTTCTGTTTTTTTCGTTTTGGATTTCTGTCTGGCTGTCTAACACCACAGCAGTCCCTTGTTCCAGATATACCTCGTGCCTACTCAAGAACGGGCTTGCAGATTGAAGACACAAATGTTGCCCTGGTACCGGAGGACTTTTACATACTGAATGAATTAGATCAGAGCCTAATTTAAAATGGCAGTGTCATTTGGTAGATGAAAGGGAAGAGATCCTCTCTGGTTCCTCTTAGATGTCCATCCCTGTGCCAGGGCTAACATTAGAAAGAAGCCAATATGCAATAACCACACTCACATTTCTCAGAACCTCAGACTTCTATACTATCACCTTTTACATGTCCTGCCTCCAGGAAAATAGATACTTTCCAGAACTTCTCGATATACATTTTGACAATTGTCCCCTGATAGAAAATTAATGGACTAACAGTCAGCAGGGAGTTTGGTTTTCCTTCTAAACTGGAATGATAAATACTTGCTTGGTTTTGCTCAGAGCAACCTAAATATAGCCTCGGGTACTTCTAAGGTATGGTTTGCATGGAGTTTATTTTTCATTTCTGAGCATGATAGGACTTCTCTACACGTGGAATCACACTATCAGTGCTAAATAAGCCAGAAAGAACACAGCCAGATGCATTCTTAGAACAAAGACATGTTTCATAGGCAGTTGGTGGAAAAAAAATAGCCATGTTTTTTTCTAACATAGTTAACCATCTTGATTTAGGCCCTGAGAAAGAATACACAAGCTGGATTTCACTGTGCCAGTTTTAGAGTTTTAGTTTACCCCAACCCAGTTGTGTATTTTAAGGAGAGGAGAGATCACTTTCCTCATTTTCACAGATTCCTTAGGTAAAGCCTTTTTACCACCTACCTCTGTCTGTGTTTTCCTGTTGTGAGACAGTAATAATTCTTTGTACCTTACTTTTCAGTACAGTGTAAAGGGTTGTGAGTTGCACTTTGAAAGTATGTTTTCATAGGGGTGCCAATTGTCAAATTTCATTGTCCAAACTGGTGCAAATGAAATGTGCTGGTGGCTGAATATCAGCCAATCAATTTTGCTATATGCTTTTTCAGGTTTATGGCCACCAACGACCTGATGGTGGAACTGCAGAAAGATTCAATAAAACTAGATGAAGACAGTGAGAAAAAAGTTGTGAAGATGCTTTTGAAATTGCTGGAGGACAAAAATGGGGAGGTACAGAACCTTGCTGTCAAGTGGTAAGAGCCTGGCCAGTAATTACCATATTCCTTAGCAGTAATAAAGCTGTCACAGACAGCAGAGAATGTGTTAGAGTGGAGCGTGGCCCTGTAGCGTTGGCGTCTTACTCAAACCTCCTTTTGTAGAGGCTTTCTCTCTCATGCCAAGCACAGCACTTTCTTTCTCTGTTGATATCTAGAAAGATTGAGAATACAGATGTCTTTATAGAAGCAGTAGGTGATTTCAGAAGTAGTTCAATGTTAATGGTATGAATCTTACCATATTAAAAGTAGCATGCCAAAGATTTCATTTCCTGAGAGAGAAGCCCAGTTTAAAATGTTAGTCATCAAGTTCCACTCCTTTCTTGGGCTTTGAAATCCAGCGCTGAATTTCCCAGTAGTCCTGTCTTTGATAGAGATGCTACTAAACATGTATAGCCCTTCGAAAATGGCAGTTGTATTTCAGGTCCAGATCCTCCTTTTTGAGGGCATTTTCATTAAAGTTTATAATGCACCTGGGCTTTTGCCCTGCTTTGATTCCAAATATAGCCTGTGCCGTTGCTTTGCCTTTGACCAATTCAATATTGGTTTTAATCCAAATGAAAAAGGCAGAATTTGTTACTGAATCATCTGATGAAGTGATCCTACTGCTGACGTTCTTTCCTGTCTCTCTCCCCTAATGTGTCTAAATGGGAGTGTTCATTCTAGAAATTAAATTGAATGGGTCAGTTCACACACTGGGCTCCAGAAAGGTGGGCCATTTAAAGACAACTTTGGGTTCCTAGGGCAATAGGTAGTTAATTGCTTGTGAAAATCCATTTGGCATTTCCTCCTGAAAATCAGGTTTTGATGGTTGGGTTGGTTTTAGTTTTATTTTTTCCCAAAATCTGACTGTAGATTTTACCATTACTCTATGTAGCGTGGTTGCTTTAGTTCAGATTCATTGTGTCATAATTTCTGAGAAGCTCCTTCCAGTAATATCTTAACTGGCCTTATGTTTGTGGTAGTAGGTGTGAAATGTCCTCTTACAAATCTGATCTAAAATCCACTGAAGTCTGGTATAGAGTTAACTAAGGTAACAGTGCTGGGTATGTAAACCCAGGGATGTGATGTGCTGTGGGATATCAGTACTCAATACTGATGGTTTGGTAATATTTACATTTGGGGCTGAGCTGCCTTTAAGGAGGAGGGAGTCTGAGCATCCCTTTTAATGGTGGAAAGCATCTCTCTTCATTCTGACTGGCTTCTCCTCCCACAGTCTGGGCCCACTGGTTGTCAAAGTGAAGGAGTACCAAGTAGAAACCATTGTGGATACACTGTGTACAAACATGTTATCAGACAAGGAACAGCTGCGGGATATCTCCAGCATCGGACTGAAAACAGTCATCTCTGAGCTGCCACCAGCTTCTACAGGTAAAATGTCTGTCTCTGTTTGTCAGACTGAGGCAACAGGGAGTGACCGTCTTTGGGAAATGGTGGAATATGTGTAGTTTGGGGCCTAAAAGTTACATATTCCTTATTCACCTGCTAGAGGACAAGTATTGAAATAAGGAGGAGAGATGATAGAAGCTGATACACTGATGTGCATAAAGACAGGATGAAATTTTAACTTGAGCTGGTCACCCTGAGGATACTTAAGTCTGAAACTACATCTGCGTTCTTGGAGAAATCCATTTTTGTTTACAGCAGTCCTAGAGCATTCGATGTGTGTCAAGGTATTGTTGCTCAGGCAGCCTTCCAGGGCTGTTGGTCTCCACACCAGCAGTGCCACTACCCTCTGCGATCTCAGCAGTGCCAGCACCGCAGCACCTCCTGTCTGCAGCCTGGCTGGACTAAGTCTTCTTACTGCCACAGCTACCCTGGCTGCTTCTCCTGCATTTGGAACTGCCTATCCCTAAAGTGCAGCAGTTATTCAGGAGATCCCAAGGCTGCCAGAGATTTAAATTTCCTCTGCAACCGTCACATGTATCTGTTGTTCCCTCAGTCAGGTGGGTGACTGTAGCAGTGCTGCCAGGCTGCTGGATTTTGAGTTTGGAAGAGAATTAGAATTAGTATGCAAATATTTGCTGAGCATGTCTCTCAGTTTCTGTGAAATGTTGAGCTTTTCAGAGTCATAATTCCAGAGTTCTTTATTTAACATATATCACATGAACTAAAAATGTTTTAGGGTAGCAACAGATAAGTCATCTCCTTAAGGGCTGGGATTGGCAATGCTTGGGTAGAAGGCAGCAAAAGCAGTGTTGATTTGCTGCAAAATCATGAGGTTGGACATCTCCCCCTGTGCTTTCGTTACCCTAAGCCTCACTCTGTCCGGTTGCTGTTGCTGTGGTGTTATAAGGAGCAGACAAAGGTTTGAGATAATTGTCCAAGAAATAGCAAGCGCCTGACACAGGCTCCTTTCTCAGTGTTGTACAGCAGTTAATGGTGCTCAAGGATGTTCCACTTCTGCGTTGTCCCTGTTGCATCACGGAGGCTGTTCAGAATGGCATGGGAAGCAATGGGCCCTTTGAAAGTTTTGTGGTATTGCAAGCTGCTTATACCTTGCATTGAACCAACTTAAATTCCATCGTGGAGCTGAAAAACAGTTTCTGTCAAGACTGCTCTTCTTATGGAGAAAACCTCGATGTGTTGAAACTGAACATTTTCAAGTTAAAAACAGACAGAAAAACATGCCAGTACCTTTTCACCCATCTCTGCTCCCTGCACTGCGCGGGCCTGGGAGCTGCCTGTAAGACAGGCAGGCCATTTTAGGGTAAAAGACACTCCAAATAGAGAAGCTGCTTCAAAATAGTTAATGCATCATACCCCATGGGGTGGTGCCTCAGTGTTCACAGTGTCTCTATCATCTCAAATAAAAGCTAATTGATTGCTCTTCTGGTTAGGTCTTCCAGTGGTAATTTCTTTTCTTTTTTTTTTTTTAAGCTAGGAAGGATTAAATGGTTCTTAGCAGTAAAAAGATTTCTTTTTAACTGACAGTGGGGAAAAATTTCTTTTTTGCAGGCTCCACTATGACAGCAAATGTGTGCAAAAAGATCACAGCCCAGCTGACAGGAGCCATTGGCAAGCAGGAGGATGTATCTGTGCAGCTGGAGGCTCTTGACATCCTGTCAGATATGCTGAGCAGGTACCAAAAGATTTCCTTCTGGCAGCTGTGTATGACAGGGGGCTCCATGTATGTGTTTGCTTTTGGTTTCTTTATTTCCCTAATGCTACTATCAGGACTTAAGGATTTGGATTGGCTGTCGCTGGGGAATATCTCAGCAGAGCAGATTCTCCGGCAGAGATGAGAGGTGACATGCCGAGCCCTTCTGTGCTTGGGAACAGCAGTAACATTGGTGATGGATCCCACACAGGGCTCAGTTCAAACAGATGTAGGGAGAGAGAGGGCAAAGCAGGAAAGTTTATTTTAGTCCTGTGATCTGATGGCACATGCATTTTTTTTCCCTGGCTGCCTCTTTCTCTCATTACATAAGTCAGAGTGACAGTGTCAGATGTCAACTGCATGCTGGAAATTGTTGACAAACCCCCAGGTCGTCCAGAAGGACACCATCAAAATCAACCCCTTCCATGATGGAGACAAATAACTTCTCCCTGGGTTACACAGAATAAGTCAGGGTTCAGATGAAAACACCAAATGCACCCTTTTCTTCTCTCCCCACAACACATGAAGTTTTCATAGCTGAAGGGGTTTTAGATTTTTTTTGCTGGCAAGAGGGCTTTTTCTGTGAGGCTTTGACTTTCAACTTCTGTCTTGTGCTGTTGATTGCAGACTAGGGGGAACACTCTACTCTTTCCATTCCTCCATTCTGAACTGCCTCCTCCCCCAGCTGACAAGCCCCAGGCTGGCAGTACGTAAAAGGGCCATTATTGCCTTGGGTCACCTTGTCTTGACCTGCAGCGGAAACATCTTCTCAGAGCTCACAGAGCATCTGCTTACCGAGCTGAAGAGGAATGAGTCTGCTTCTACTACCAGGACGTACATTCAATGTGTTGCTGTCATCAGTAGGCAGGCTGGACACCGCATAGGTAGGACGAGTAGCTTGAAATGACACTGGGAAACATGCATGCATTTTAGAGCAGCTCCTTTTAGAAGTAAAAGAAGCATGCTCACTCTTTTCCTAATGTGACTTGTGCTTTGTGATTCCTTCCTGACCTGGCTCTCTGATCTCCACTTGGAAGGGATGAGACACCAGAATAACTCTCTGGCTGCCCTTCTGTTGTGATTTCATCTTAAGGTCCTGCAGCGCTTCCCTGGTCTGAATTAACACTTCTATGAATTAGGTCAGTGGATTCACCCCATTTTAAGTGAAAGGAGAAGTGGAGGGCAGCATATTGTATTGCTTGTCTAAAAGAACTGCCAGAGCTGAGATTAGGTTCTGGAAGATTTATAATCACAACTCTTTCCATTACTGAAATGCCAGCAAGGAGAAGACAGGCAGCAGGGGTCATCTGCTTAAAATCCCTGCAAGGCTGAACCATGAGGTACAGGAGAGGAATGCTCTGCCAGGCACACAAAGGAAGTGGCAGGTGGCCGAACTGTTAGCTGCTTGAATGAGTGAAGGCTGAAATGAATTTTCTCTGCTGCTTATTTTTGTCTTTCTCAGGAGAACATCTGGAGAAGATAATTCCTCTGATAGTTCAGTACTGTAATGTGGAAGATGATGAGCTGAGAGAGTACTGCTTTCAAGCCTTTGAGTCTTTTGTGAGAAGGTGTGTGCCCTTACGGAGCAATGTGCACCATCCTGTGCCTCAGTGTCATCCTAGTGTAAATATCTGTACATTCAGCATCCACGGTTGAGTATCTTCCTATATATATTCCTGTTGGTGAAGACATTTCACATATTAAATCCCTCTTTACATGCAGATTTGGGCCTGAGTTATGAGCTATTTTACCTCAACATGAGAGAGTGTGTTTCTGTGTTGGTTTTGCAGGAGTGGGAGTTTTCCTTGGAGGATTGCTCAGCAAGAGAGAACTATCTTGCTCCTGGTGCTTGGAGGGGAGTGAGAGGCAGGAAGGGGGCTCGGGCAAAGAGCTGCTGAGCTGCAGCTCTTCTGTTTGGTCAAATGCTTACTGCTTTTCTTGGAAAAGGAGCCCTGCAGAGCAGTTGAGGTTTTCTCCTATGAAGGGAGGACTCAACCAGGTGGTGAAGGCAATGTATTATTTTTTTTCCTTACGGAAATCATTGCACCCTCCCCAGGGGAATGTGGTCTTGCTTCATGCACAGCAGGAAGGAGCAGCTGTGGTTTAACTTGTGTTAACAAAATGTTAATATAGTCTGTGAGGCATTTTGGGATCATTTTGACATTAATTACATTATTTGGATGTTTAAAATCGCTTAGTCTTTAATTTATTAACTCTTAGCATTTTTATTTGTCGTGATAGGTGCCCGAAGGAAATTGACCCTCACATCCCTAACATAATGGCGTTATGTTTGAAGTACATCACCTTTGACCCAAACTACAACTATGATAATGAGGAGGAGGAAGAAATGATGGAAACTGGAAATGGGGAGGATGAAGAGCAAGGTGCCTGCTTGTGAGGATGACTGTGCTCAGCAGAACACTGGGTTAACATTTCTCCCCTTCCTGCTTTTTCATCCTTTATGATGTTACTTTTCAGATCTGTTTCAAGACAGGCAATTCTGTTAACTGGGTTATTTTCATTTACCACTGGTAATTATAGAGCTGTATGTGCAAAGCTCCAGCATAATTCTGAATTTGTTAGTTTTACATTTTTCTAACAAAGTCCTCACATCTCTGCCTGCCTTAGGCAACAGTGAAAACACTGAAATTTGAACTCCAAACTAGTTTAGTGGAGAGGTAGACCAAGGAAGCAGTGTTTCCCCTGTGCCTGCTGATTGCAGGAGTTACTTAGAGCAAGCAGCGAGGCTTAATACCTGGAAACCCTGAGGACCAAACGCTGTCCTGTCCTGATTGTTGGAAATGCTCCCTTGTGCTCCCAAAGGTGCTGGTGCTACTTGCATTCTGCCAGGCAGACCTCAGACCCATTCTCCAAGCGGCTGACTTGATATGCATAGGTTGTTCTTTAAGGCGAGGCTGGAATGCAGCCACTGTTTCCTACTCTCTGGCTGGTCCAAAACTCATGTGGCGACACCAAGTGTTTGAATGCAGCTGTCACACCAATTCCTGTCCTCATAGTTTAGCTCTAGTAGGCTTAGCTTATGTGAGAGAGATGGCTCCTTCGCAGGGGTCCCTACAATATGGTATTTCTTGAAAAGAAAGATGTTACAGGCAGATCTAGAAATTGCAGTAACTGTTATGCAGTGTTACCATTTTTAACCAGGCAGATATCCAGCATTTGTACCTTAGTCTGGTTAGAAAAGGAATCGGAAATATTTGATGTGGTCTCACATACTTAGAAGACAGGACAAAGTCCTGTTTTCCCTGGTCATAGGGACATCAGGCAAGTAAGCAGTACTTCCAGGCTGTTGCAGCCAACACCTCTGCCAAGGTGTGTCAGAACCATGCTGCCTTGTCTGCTGCAGCTTTGTCTTGGTTTCTGCATTGCTTCCTTTTATCTCTCTATCTACTAGGGTGTTTTCCACACATAAACACTGTTCCTGAGCACAACAGCGAGACCAAGCTCATCTTTGCAGTCAGCTAGAGGCTGCAGAGCCTGTACTTCTGCACTTGTGCCTCTCTTTGTGAGGGGTGTTGCTTTTTTTTTTCAAGAAGAGGTATATGCTTAACTTATTTTAAATGAAAGCCTAGAAACACAGTAGCCACACAATTAATTTTTTACTATAAAGTGGCTATTTTTATAGCAGAAGCTTAGTCATCAGTGAAAGCAATCTGATAGTGTCTTCAAAAGAGACCTTTCACTTATTTTCTGCATCATGTTTACTTTAAAGAGGACATTGAGTCTTGGTGAGGTAGGAGGGGTACCTTAATGCCTGTTAGCCATAGACAACATTTCATGTCTTTATTTATAGCTGCATATAGTGTGATAGCTAAGAGCAAAAGTTATAACAAGTTCCCTGGAAGAAAGGCATTTTTACTTATTTTTATACCAACTGGGGTGAGATCCTGGCGGGCTTCCTGGAGAATGTGTGAAATGTTCTGCCAGTGACATAGTAAACTATTACACTGTTTAGTGCCATTGGGAATTGCTAAGACAAATATTTACTTATTTCTGGCTTGAAAATGTGGGAACCTCGTTCTCCCTTCAAAACAAAAGCCTTGATGCCTGAGCTGAAGCAGCCAGTAAGGGTAGTAACATTATGGTTTATTCTCTGTCAGCTCTTACTTGGAACAGAACTGTCTTGACATAGGGCAGCCCTGGGTCATATTGGCTGGTAATGATGTCTGTAGGAATGGGCTATTCTGAATAATTCCATGTTCCCAGATATGTGTGCAGTACTGACATCTGTTTGTCTGGTCAGGTGGAGAGGGAAGCTCTGAGGATCAAGTGGTCTTCTAGCTCAGGTTTTCTCAGAATGATGCACCTTGTTTTCCTTTGTCTTCTTTGCAGAAAGCGACGATGAGTACAGCGACGATGATGACATCAGCTGGAAAGTCCGCAGGTCTGCAGCGAAGTGCCTGGAGGCTATTGTCAGCAGCAGGCATGATCTCCTTCCGGACTTCTACAAAACTCTTTCCCCAGTCTTGATAAACAGATTCAAAGAGAGGGAGGAGAACGTCAAAGCTGACATCTTCAGCACTTATATCTCCTTGCTGAAGCAAACACTGCCCATCCAGAGCTGGCTGCATGCTGCAGATGCCTCTGGCAAAGATGATGTCCCCTTGACAATGCTTCAGAACCAGGTGCGTGAGAAGATGGAAGGCTAGATTAAATCAGAAAGCACTGAAGAGAAGTGCCTGCTATGCCACTGATGAATATGCCCAGTAGTTAAGCTTAAGAATGTAAGTAGCTGAAGGAGCCCTCAGGCACACAACCAGAGGGGACCAAATCCTGCGAGCTGACTGTTTACTGTTTGTCTCCCACCATTCCTGGGGAAGAGAGCATTGAGCCAGTGCAGAAGCACTGAGGTATAACCTGTGTTGCCTCCCACCACTGGCATCTGGCACATGTTTGCAGGCTGTGTGTGAGACAAGGTTAGCCTTTGGGTGAAGAGTCAGTCTGTTGCCTTATAGTTACTCCAGCTGCTGCTTGGGAAACTCATTGAATAAATTGTAGTAGAAATGTACAACAAGGTTTGGACCTGGTCAGTCAGCGTATGAGACCGTGCAGCTCAGTTCATCATGGGAAAACAGCCAGTGGCTTCCAGGGTAGCTTGCTGAGGCTGTGCACACAGTCTGCACATCACTGCTTTACGAAAAAACAGTAATGGAAGCAATTTTTCTGATGTACTGCTTTAATTCAGAAATATGCTGGAGTAATTACAGTCAGAATTTTTCAGCCACGCATGCTGATCAGGACTCTGCCAAGCCCAGTATACTTGCTAACGCTGTCATCCACATTTTAGAAGACAAAAGAAACATTGGAAATAACCGTGTAAATTATAGAATGTCATGACCACGAGAGCAGCTTTTGCTGGCTGATGCTATTATTGACTGGTGAGTTCTTGAAGCAGGAGGGTTAAAATCCTGCCAAAATGTAATTACATCACTGATCAATCATCTTATATGTACCTCAGCCCTGTGTTTTTTTTGTTTTGCTGAAACACTGACAGGGTGTCCAAGTTTGAAAGTAGTGATGAGGTGAGATCCTTAAACAGCACACCAGGAAGGAATCATAAAGCTCTTAAGCTCCTTTAGCAGTATATCCTCATCTGATCATTTTGTTGTGTTTCTTCAACTTCAGTGTCATGGGATAGCACCAATTTGAGGAAGGGCTGCTTAGGACTCTGTTTGTAGAATATGGAAAAGAAGAGTAACATCCCCTCCTGCTCTTTCATGTATCTTTTCTTCATGTGCACTGCCTTGTAATCTATCCAAGTTCTTTCTCTTCTGGTGAATGGGTGCATTGTTTCTTGCTCTCCCCCTGGTGGTTCTCTTGCTGTACGGTTAGTGCCTCTGGCTCAGCTGAGCAAACTGCTTTGTTAGTGTAGCTCTGTGCCTTGTGGAAGCTGGGATGGCTGATGTGTCTCCTGGTTCTCTTTCCAAACTGCAGGTCCCCAACATTGTCAAGGCCTTGCACAAGCAGCTCAAAGAAAAGAGCATCAAATCAAGACAGGGTTGTTTCAGCCTCCTGACAGAACTGGCCAATGTTCTCCCTGGTTGCTTGGCAGATCACATCCCTGCACTCATCCCTGGTAAACTTGTCTGTGGTTTGGGGACAAAGGAGCAGGGTTGGCTCAATCCATTCCTAACATGTATGCTCCTTGCCTGCGTGTTCTGGTTTTATTCCTGTATATTGCTCTGCTCAGCGTCAGGACATATACACTAAACAGCTCCGAGATCTATCCTGGCTTCTGTCTGCCACTCAAAGCCAGGTTAAGAATATCAAGTTGATTTCCACAGTTCCCTGAAGAAATGCTTTCAGGGGGGCCTGTTCCAGCCTCCTTTGATACTAGCTCAAATTGCTCTGTTAGCCTGCTGAGATTGGTAGCACAAGTGACATTTTCTTGTACAAAATGCAGTGATGTTTTAAAAAACTGTTTGTATTGACTGATTTTTTCATTTGCACCACCACATTTTTCTTTAAGCTTTCTTGCCTATAGGCTCATGAAGCCTCCCACTGCTGAAAGGCTTGTAATACTAAGGTCCTGCCTTTGCTTTTGCTGTGACTGCATAGTAAATATAAAAAAAGTCTCCTGTGATTGTACCTGGGCTGGATCCTTGCACTTCCCTCTTAAGAATAAATAGATTGGAAAAAAACACTCAAACCAAGAGTGAGGCATGACTTCAGGGGTGGCAGGCAGCATTGCTGTAAGGGTTTCTCAAGTCTTCCGGGAAACATAAATATGTGCCACAGAAACTGGGGTTGAAAGTACCTCCCTTCTGCAAAGGTGGTCCATCTTTAATGGTCCACAGTTATGCTCCAAACACTGCTAACAGAAGCTGTAAAACTACGTAAACATAGAGCCCCTGCTTCCTTTTTTGTTATTTTAGGGGTTTTTTTAAGACTTCTGATAGAAGAATGAAAAGCCAGGAAACATTCCTGTTGCCTGGAGTGCCTGTTGTTGAGACTAGACTTTCCCAGTCTTAATTTCATGCCATTTTGTCATACTTATTTGCACTTGACTAACCCTCCCTTCTCGTCTCAGCCCAGGATGACTTTACAAATTAGTTTTTTTAAAAAGTTTTTGTAGCCAGCCATCCAGGACTGCTACAAAGACCAGTAATGGCTGAATTCTTGGGGTGACACTTCCTGGAAAGCAGGGGAGGAAAGAAAGGAAACCAATTCCAATTATGTCCTTCTTTGAGGCGGACAGGGGTGTGATAAAAAACATTTGATGAAATAAGACAGCAATTGTTCTTGTCTCTTCTGCACAGGTATTGTTTTCTCCTTGGCTGATAAATCCAGCTCGTCCAACATGAGGATTGATACACTGTCTTTCCTTCAAGTTCTTCTTTGCAATCACCAGCCGGAGGTATTTCACCCTCATATCAAAAGCCTGTTACCTCCTGTTGTGACCTGTATTGGAGACCCCTTCTATAAGATCACTTCAGAAGCTCTGCTGGTTACTCAGCAACTTGTGAAAGTTATCAGGCCTTTGGACAAACCTTGCACTTTTGATGCCAAGCCTTATGTGAAGGACCTTTTCCCTGGTACTCTGAAGCGACTGAAGGCAGCTGACATTGACCAGGAGGTGAAAGAGCATGCTATATCCTGCATGGGACAAATTATTTACAATCTGGGAGACCATTTGAGCACTGATCTCCAGCCAACCTTGAAGATATTTCTGGAGAGGCTCAAAAATGAAATCACCAGATTGACAACAGTCAAGGCATTAACCTTAATTGCTAGTTCTCCACTTAAAATAGATTTGAGACCCATTCTAGGGGAAGGTTTCCCCATTCTAGCTTCCTTTTTGAGAAAGAATCAACGTGCCTTGAAACTGAGCACTCTGACTGCTCTGGACATCCTGGTGAAGAACTACAGTGACAGCCTCAAGCCTGCCATGATAGAGTCTGTCCTAACGGAGCTGCCTGCTTTAATTACTGAGAATGACATGCATGTTTCCCAGGTGGCTATCATGTTCCTTACTACTTTGGCCAAAGTTTATCCATCCTGCATCTCTAAGATCAGTGGCTCAGTTCTTGCTGAAATCTTTCAGCTTGTCCACTCACCTTTGCTTCAAGGAGGGGCACTCAGCGCCATCATAGACTTCTTCCAGGCTCTGGTTCTGACGAAGACGGCCACCATGGGTTACTCAGAGCTGATGAAGCAGCTGACTGCTCCCATTTACTCCTCAGGTTCAGTTGGGGCATCAGTGACATTACACAAACAGGCATATTACTCTGTCGCAAAGTGCGTGGCAGCCCTTTCCTCAGCCTGCCCAAAGGAAGCGCCTGCGACAGTGAACCAATTTATCCAGGATGTAAAAAACTCAAAGTCCAGCTCTGCTGTGAAAGTGCTAGCTTTCCTTTCACTTGCAGAGATGGGGCGCACCATGAACCTCAGTGCTCAGAGAGACCTCAAAACGGTCATCCTGGAGGCTTTCACTTCCCCAAATGAAGAGGTGAAATCTGCTGCTTCCTATGCATTAGGGAACATCAGTGTTGGGAATCTTAAGGAGTATCTTCCCTTCATGTTGAAAGAGATTGGAAGCCAGCCCAAGAGACAGTACCTCCTGCTGCACTCTCTGAAAGAAGTCATCAGCTCCTCCCCGGCTGATGGCCTCAAACCTTATGTAGAGGATATTTGGGCTCTGCTTTTCAAGCACTGTGAGTGCACAGAGGAAGGGACGCGCAATGTGGTGGCTGAATGCTTGGGGAAGCTGACTTTGGTGAATCCTTCTGAGCTGCTGCCCCGGCTGAAAAAACAGCTGTCATCAGGTAATGGGAAGGGCAATGACGAGAGTGGGGAAATGCCTTTTTTGTTCAAAAGTCCTCTTGTAAACTGCCTATGAGTACAGCAGAAGAAAAGCCAGTCTGCAGTGATGAGAAGGAAACAAGAAGGATCTCTGCAAGGAAGGATTAGAGGAGCACTGGTTTGCACGGAGGTCAGGAGGGTGTTAGGAACAGGGACAGCACATGGAGATTGTGCAGGAGCAGGATTTAAACAAGGAAATTGTAAAGACAAATCCTTTGTTCTCTTATCTCTTCATTGCATGCGTAAGGGGACCAAGAGCAGAATATGTACTTCACAGTTACAGAAATTATAGAGTTTCTTGATCTTTCAATATGTTTTCTTCCCATCTTCATTGCAGGCTCTCCGCATGCCCGGAGCACGGTGGTAACTGCCATCAAATTCACAATTGCGGACCAGCCTCAGCCTATCGATGCTCTCCTGAAAGGCTGCATAGGTAGGCTTATACAAACAGCTGTGTGAGCTGGGAACATGAGTTGTTAGGAATCATTAGCAGCTCAGAAATTTTTCACACCTATGTGAACCTAATCCAGTTAGTTTTCATGTGTGCTTCTCTGCTTTTGGGATTAAACAGCAACACTGTTTAATCCTTGTTTAATCCTTAATGCCTTGTTCTTGGGCATGTTCCATTGTTCATAGAGTTTTTAGGGAGCTTAAGTTCCTTCTGTGTTTAAACTTTATGATTCAAACATCTCATGACAGCAGTCTTGGAAACTATAACGTGCATTAAAAGGTTTTTATGTCTAGGGAACCTGCATCTCAGATCTGTTGTATAAAACTGGGCCTTCTGTTTCAGAGCAGTCTGAGCAGATGAGATCTGAGCAAGAAAAAAACAAAACCCAACTTCCTTGATAACTAAAGCTGCTGATTTGCCTTTAGGATGAGGTAGAATCAGGTGGTTTGGTTTTATGTCCAAATGCGGGAAAGTCATGTTTCTTCCATTTACTGTATCCAAAATGAAGGGAGGGAAAACATCTTGAATGTCTGTGTTAGGCTGTGCCCCTGCTTTTATTTTACTGTAGGTGCTTTCATAACCAGGCTCCTTGAAATACATTGTGATATACTTTTAAAATACTTTTAAAACAGTGCAGCTGGACTGACTGATGCATTCTTATCCCGTAGGTGACTTCTTAAAAACTCTTCAGGATCCAGACCTGAATGTTCGACGTGTGGCTTTAGCCATGTTTAATTCTGCTGCTCACAACAAACCTTCTTTAATTCGAGATTTACTAAATGCAGTTCTCCCTAGCCTGTATAATGAAACGAAGGTCAGAAAGGAACTCATCCGGGAGGTATGTCATTAGTTTGGCTTGGGTGCAATATAGCAGTGACTCCGTGAAGCTGAGATGAAGCTGTTGCCCTGTCTGGTGTTAGGTGACAGCTGTATTTTTTTGCTTGTTTAAGGTAGAAATGGGGCCATTCAAGCACACAGTGGATGATGGCCTTGACGTGAGGAAAGCTGCTTTTGAATGCATGTATACACTGCTGGAAAGCTGCCTTGACCGACTGGATATCTATGAGTACCTGAACCATGTGGAGGATGGACTGAAGGATCACTATGACATTCGGGTAGATGCTGTGCCTTCACTGCTGGAGGGTGGTGGCATCACTGATGTTATTCATTCTCTGGGGACCTGGGCTTGAATTGAATGTGTCACCACAGCACAGGGTACCCCGGCCATGCTGTCCCCTATTCTCTGCAGCTACTGCAGCCTTTTGTCTGACAGTGTCTAGCTCTAGTTTGACTGTGATGGCCTTGGAAATGCAACCCTGGTGGTGTTTTGTGGGAAACTTACCAAAGTCTAAAATAAGTTCCTTCTGCCTATAAACTTGATTGTTAATTGCTCAGTGTGGCCAGTGACACTATATTTAAAAAAAATTAGCATTGTCATTGTTGATGGCCTCATAGCTTAACTGGAAGTGCTACACCCTTTGAACTACCTTCACTTAGATGTGGGTAGAGCAGCAGCACAATCCCTGTGCCGAACGTGGCTGTTTCTCTCAAAGGCTGTCAGCCTTGTACAGGCACCCGGGAGCAGGGCATCCCACACACCTGCGACCAGAGCCCAGCTGGGTCTCTCTTGTGCGTTGGCTGCCAGCCGGTGCATCGCTCTTACTAAAACTCCTTGCACAAGTGCAAAGAAACTCATCGCAGTGTGGCTACAGCACAACAACCGAGGCTTCAGCAGAGAGCACCCATGGTCTAAGTCTGGGGAATCAGAGGGTGCAGTGAAGCAACACCGTTTTATCTTTCCTCTCTTTGTCTAGATGCTGACTTTCATAATGCTGGCTCGGCTGTCCGCACTCTGTCCCAATGCCGTGCTGCAACGGCTCGAGCGATTGATTGAGCCACTCCGGGCAACTTGCTCCACAAAGGTAAGACCAGGCTGCAAGCATGACACGCTAGGGGTGGGTTCTGCCACAAAGCTGCCTGTGCCATTAGCCTTCTCTGTCACTGCTACTGAGCAGCCCACTCCCCACACTCCTCTGGTTTGTCTTTGTCTCTGCTGGTGTGTCTGGTTCTTTACTGTCTTTTCTAAATGCCCACTAAAACCAGTGCCTTGGATTTGTAGGTAAAAGCTGGTTCAGTGAAACAGGAGTTTGAGAAGCAGGATGAACTGAAGCGATCTGCCATGAGAGCAGTAGCTGCTCTACTGACCATCCCTGAAGTAGCAAAAAGTCCAGCAATGGCTGAGTTTTCATCTCAGATCAGATCCAATCCTGAAATGGCATCACTTTTTGAGAGCATTCAGAAAGATTCTGCGTCCTTACCCACCTCGGAGTCGATGGATATGAGCTAAGGTTGGTCCATTTACTCCATCACCTTCCTGCCCTCACAATGCATTAACCAAGCAGAGGTGCCACAGATGGTGCCAAAGGGTAACGTCATCGAGCTGGGCTCCACTGCAACAGCCACTGGCAAGTCACTGGGCGCCAACAGGAGAGAAGGGCTGGTTCCAGTGGCACTTGCAAGCATCAGCCACCTCACTGAATCGTAACAAGATGTATGAGATAAGGGAAATGCATCTGTCTGTAGGGGAAGGGTTGGAAGACAAATACTAATTTTTCAGCAAGTTTTTAAAGGGCATATGAAGTAATCAAAAAGGAAACTATAGTACTTTCAGAAATATTCCCTTACTGCAGTACTAAGAAAAATAGTTTAAAATGTTTTTTTAACCACTGCACATGCACTTTCTACCCCAAATTGCCTGAAGAATGTACTTAAGTTGTTTTATTAAATATGGCTAAAAACTAGAAGTCAGGCCTTTAATTAGCAGTGAGCTTCATAACTGTAGGCCCCATTTCAAAGAGAGACTTGAATCAGCCAAGCCGCAGGAGCCATGTGGGGCAGTTCCTTGCCCAGGTGTTCCACCTGGGGCCCAATTCACACCACAGGCATGGATAGCTTAGCATTTCTGCAGTGTTTGGGCAACACAAAGCTATCTTGCTTGAGTTCCATTACAGTTTGCGCTGCAAAATACCTCAACCAGCTGTCTTCCAAGAGACGATTGAGTGTTAGTGACAAACCTTACACTAAGCTTCTCTTTGCATGAAACACTGGCCTACCTTTCCTGCTTTGAGCAGGTTGGTATTTTTGTTGAGCCACCAGGGCAGTTATCAATGCTGAATCCTGGTCACTAAACAGCAGGAAGCATCTGCAGGAAAGCTGGTATTCAGTATTTTAGTGCCACCAAAGTAAGGTGGGGCAAGTCACAAGCCAGATGCAAGCACACAAGCAGCCCACGCAAACTCTTGTCATTTGAAAACTTACTGTACAGTGGCTGTTGTGTTCAAACTCTGCTTTGCATAACAGGAAAAAAAAAGCCTTAAGTGACAGCAAATCAGAGAACAAGGCCATCATAATACCCTTCTTGTAGCCACAGAGCTGTAATAAGCTTTTAGTTTTCCTCTTCTGACAGCGTGGTTGATGTGAAAAGTATTTATAGTGCTGTGTGAAAGAACATCATTCTGTTTGAGTGGTATAAAAAATAAAAATGTACTTGTGAAGCTTTGTGCACCCCTGAATTCCTTGGCTGTCAATCATAGTAGCACTGCAAATGACTACCACCAGCAAGCGTGATGCTGCTGTGTCTACCCTCAGACAGCCGAGCACGCAGAGCAGCAGCATGGAAGCTGCCCCACCTGCACACCAGCACCAAGCCAAAGGCCTTCCCTTTGGCCATTCAAAACATCCACCAGTTTGTTTATACACTTTATTAAATACATCTCTGATGTAGAAGCCAGTTTATTCATTCTCCTCACTGCGCAATCTGGCATTGGGATTGGTGATCTTGATGGCGAGCTGAGCAGCTCTCTCCACAATTATCTTCCGGTTCTTAGAAGACACATTGTGAGCAATCTCCGCGCAGTATGACCTGTCAAAAACAGACTGTGCGTCAGGCTCCAGCAGCAGCAAAGGCAAAGCACTCCAGAGCCATCCCACCAGCAGTGCTTAGATGCAGCAGAGCATGGAAGTGTCACCACCCAAGAGCAGAACCACACACCTCCCACCCTGTCACTAAGCCTGACCTGTTCTGGCCTGAAGCAGGAGCTCGCCTCTGCAACAGCTAAACCCTTCTACTTTCTTTCTTGCAAATGAAGAGTCAGTTTTTATTGGTCTTAATTATTACTTTGTTGTGAAAGAGTGCTACAAGTAGATTTAGGCCTGCATCTGAACAGGTATGAAGCCACAGTTCAGACTGCAATTTTATCAAACTCATGTAGGTATGGTGCTTTTTACCACCACTATAATGTTGTGGTTTTGCTGAAGGTTCCAGTTTGCTGGCCCTGAGACACCCTCTGTGCCTTCCCCATCAGTGGCTTTGCCACAGATTACCTTTGGCAGCACAGCAGCACCACAGAAACCTTTGCGCCCTTAAAAGCAAGAACTACTCTTGTCTCCTGCCTACATTTCGCCCTGACTGCACTGCCTTTTCACCTTCCAATGCAGTGCCATTAGGGAACTGGCACAGGTGGCAGAGCTGCCAGTGACAGCTCCGTATAAGGCAGGGAGCACACAGGCTCTGCAGACTTACTTGTTGCTCATCATGAGCACCTCCAGCTCTTTGACGTTGTGCACCAGGAACTTCCTGAACCCCGTGGGCAGCATGTGCTTTGTTTTCTTATTGCTGCCATAGCCGATGTTTGGCATAAGGATCTGACCCTTGAATCGCCGGCGAACTCTGTTATCAATACCTCTCGGTTTACGCCAGTTGCGCTGAAGAAACACAGAAAACATTTAAGAATTACAAAACGAGATCAGTCTGAAAGTGCCTGGCTTGCAGTAACAGCTCCCACCAAAACCACTGTCCAAAAATATCTGCCATGCCAGGCGCAGCATGACCTGCTGCTTCACACTGACCCTTTATGCTTCACTCCATCATCAACCCTAAAGGCAACCATGTCTGACTGTCCCAGAATTCATTTTGTAATGAACTTCCAGTAACTTTTACCTTGATCTTGACATAGCGATCAGACTGATGGCGGATGAACTTCTTGGTCCTCTTCTTGACGATTTTAGGTTTCACGAGAGGTCTGAGGGCAGGCATCGTGTCTAAGAGAAACAGAACTGGTATAAGAAGAGAACCCCAACGCAAAGGTGACATGTAATTCAGCTTAAAGCACATGTAGCAGACTATCTTCCACTCACTGGCCACTCTGGAGGCTAGCGAGGGAATGGGTATTCATCTGCAGTGTATCTCCCTCCCGCCTCCGAAGCTGGAAGAGCACTGAAAACTCTCCAGATGCGATCCTGGGAGGTGACACCTTGTTCAGACAGCTTCCACACCATGTTTGCAAGCATTACATTTTGCACCCATTCTCCTCCTGCCCCAACACCTCACCAGCCCTTCCAACTCTCACAGTACAGGCTTTGGGGGCGCAAATGGATTCTGAGCAATCTCCAGACTCATCTAATGCAAAACTCCTGCAGACTCACCTGCAACTGCCTCTGGTCAATGCCCCCCTCCCACGGCACAGCGCCCCCTGCACTAACATTAAAAGCAACGATTTTAGCAGATAAACTCCCTCATTTTGGAATTTTAGAAAGCAAGCATCCTTTATCACACCTGGGCAACATGAAGGAGTGATTCCCATCAATGTAACAAGGCAAAAGCTATTACAGATTATATTTCCCGTTTATGTGCATGGGCATAAATTTCCCCAGAAACCTTACACATATTCCATTACTATCTAAGGACTCATTTTAACGCTGTTATTAACACTACAACAGTCAAATCTCTTGCTAACTTGGACCTGGCTCCAGCTCTGCCTGACCTTGCGTTTGAGACAGGGAAAGGCTGCAAACAGGCAATTACAGAAGAGACATCTGATCAGCACAGATCACACTGAACACAAGACGTTATCTCCAAAAAATGAACAGTGCCTCAAAAACCGCTGTTTTAAAGAAGACACGCTACCAGAGACACACGTTCTGTCTAGCTTTCAAAAATACAGTTACTTGGATAAGCTTAACTCAACTCTAGATTAAAACAAAACATTCCACTTTTTCTAGCAGCAACTCTTTCTTATACCGAGCTCATTCCCTTCGGTTCAACGTCGGAGGGAAACGACGAACCGCCCATCGCGATCGCCCCGAACGCCGCGTCCCCAGCGCGGCCGAAGCGGCTCCGTGGGTAGGAGCAAAGGAGGCGCCGCCAGGGCGGCCCCGGCGCCGCGGCTCCCTGTGCCCCCAGGAGAGCAGACGGCAGAGCGGAGCGGGGCTCGCCCGCCGCGGGGACGCGGATGGACGCGGATGACGACTCACCGGCTGCGCGATGGCGCCCGGCGCGCCAGGCCCCGCCGAAAGAGGAAGGCAGCGCCGCGCGCGGGAGCTTATGGGATACGCGAGAGGTCCTGCCAGGGTCGGGCGTAGCCGCCGCCGCGTAGAACGGGCACCGCGCCCCCGCGGGGCACCGAGCCGCCGCCGAGAAATGCTGCTAAGCGTTTTTTTTTTCCAGCGAAGGTGTTCCGGGAGAGCCGATCGGTGCTTTCCCCGGCCTCGAGTTGTGTGTTTGTTACGAAGCTGCCAGGACCTTCCCTATGCTTCTCCCGCCAGGCGGTGCCAAGGCGCTGCTTCCGCCAGAGCCGCTGCTCGCGCGGGCGCCCCCTGGCGGGGGTGGGGGGCGGCGTGGCACCCCGTGAGCCTGAGCCAGAAACAGGATTGTGGCTGCTCTCAGCCGCGGTGCCAAGGACGGGGGACACTTAATGGCTACAGACTGGAGAGGGGCAGATTTAGACTAGACATTAGGAGGAATTTCTTCACCGTGAGGGTGGTGAGGCACTGGCACACGGAAGCTGTGGCTTCCCATCCCTGGAGGTGTTCAAGGCCAGGTTGGATGGGGCTTTGATCAGCCTGATCCAGTGGGAGGTGTCCCTGCCCTTGGCAGGGGCATTGGAACCAGATGATCTTTAAGGCCCCTTCCAGCCTAAACCATTCTATGATTCTATGATCCCTTCCCCACTGCTGATGGCCGCAAAGGTACTTCAAAAAGCACACTATGAAGTCGTAACCTAAACCTTTAATCCTGGCTTGTATCAGCCACGGATATCAGCAGGAGCAGGGAAGGGATCGTCCCCCTGCACTCAGCGATGGCGAGCCTGCACCTGGAATCCTGTGTTCAGTTTTGGGCTCCTCACTCAAGAAGGACATTGAGGGTCTGGAGAGCATCCAGAGAAGGGGAATGGGGCTGGTGAAGGCTGCAGTCAGGGAACCTCATGACCACTAATTCTGGTCTGAGGTGCAGACAGTTATCTTGGGTTTGTCAGTTTTTCCTGTACCTGAAAACATCAAAATGAATGGAGACTGAGGACAGGTGACTTTCTTCCCTTCCAGGAAGGTGTCAAAGGCTGCCTCCATGCTGTCTGCGTGCAGAGCACTGCAGCCCCCAGGCTGGTCACTGTGTTCAGTTCTGGGCCCCTCGCTGCATGAAAGACATTGAGGGGCTGGAGCGTGTTCAGAGAAGGGCAATGAGGCTGGGGAAGGTTCTGGAGCACAGGGGCTGTGAGGGGCAGCTGGGGGAACTGGGGCGGAAAAGGAGGCTGAGGGGAGACCTCATTGCTCTCTACAGCTCCTTGAGAGGAGGTTGTGGTGAGGTGGGTGCTGGTCTCTCCTCCCAAGTAACAAGTGATAGGATGAGAGGAAACAGATTTAAGTTGTGCCAGGGGAGATTTTTAGGAAACATTACTTCATGGAAAGTGGTGTCAGGCACTGGCACAGGCTGCCGAGGGAAGTGGTGGAGTCACCATCCCTGGAAGTATTTAAAAGATGGGTAGATGTGGAGCTTAGGGACGTGGTTTAGTGGTGGCTCAGGAGTGTTGGGGTTTCAGTTGGACTCAAAGATCCTAATGGCCTTTTCCAACCTAAACAATTCTGTGATTCTTTTCTATTATCCCCAGAGCAGCTGCAGTCACAGGCCAAGGCTCCCCAGGACAGGCCCATCCTCAGTGTCAGGGAGCCTGAACTCACTGCTTTGCTTCTCACCCGAGACTGGAGTGGAGGCTCAGTGATACTGGGCTGAGGACACAGCCCGAGCCCTGTGAGGTGTCTGCACCCAGGCTGCTGCGTGGCGGAGCCCCTGGGGCTGTTGCTGGAGGGCAGAGCAGGAGCCAGAGCCCAGCAGTGAGCACCTGCCCCCCGCCTCCAACCTTAACTACAGATCTTGTGCTTGGCTTACACACAGAGTGCCCAAACACCCAGACTGTTACTGGATGAGCAGAGGAGCTCCTACTTGAGAGGTGTATTTTGTTGTTTGTCCTTCTCCTCCACTTTTAACCTGAACATACAGTTTGATAGCTTCGTTATCTCCACCAGCAGGGCCTAGATCCCATGAGCTGACTGATGGATCACAAAGATACGCTCACATCTCACATGGATGAGAGAGCAACTGCAGACGAAATGGGTCTTTTGAATACAGCATCTCTGTAGGGTGAGATGCTCCCTCCCCAGCATCAGCTGCGGTCAGGGCTGTAGAGGCCACAACAGACAGGCTTGGTTGCACAGATGCAGGGGAACGAGCCTTCCCTGCCATGCTCAATTTCAGGTAGGTAAAGTTATTGTTATTTGACTTGTTCACATGTGCAAACTTCTTTTGCATTTTATTCCTTTGAAACAGCTTAAAAAAAAAAAAAAAAGAGAGACAATAATAGGCTTTACATAATAAAATTCTGGGCAGTTTCACTGCTCCTCCTACAGATGGCAAAAATGAGACTGAAAAGAACCAGCTACCAGAGCTTCCAGGCTCTGGGAAGCTCTGCCAGACCTGTGCCCTTTCTGATAATTTCAATATTAGAGTTACAAATGGTTTTGTTTGAACAGACTGAGCTGATGATTCCCCAGTATTTCCTCAATGGCATATTCAACCTGCCAATCTCTAAAACTGGGCTGCCAAATGACCTTTTCAAAGTGAATTTTAATCCAATTTTCCTTGTGTTAGATCCAAATATAAGCTGCATAAAATGGCTATGTCTGTCATTATTATACATTATTTACATTAAAAATGCCAACTTGACAAGCTGTCTTAAGACTTAATATGTAGACCATCACTGCAATATCTAAACACTTTTTAAATGAAGTAACAAAGAAATTTGTGCTTTACTTCACTATATTTTTTCCCCCTCTAAAAGGTTCTCCACCAATGCAAACAGCTTGGATTGTTCAATTTTTGGCAGAGAAAGCTCTTTTCTGCTTGGGCAGCCCTGGTCTGGTAGGAGGAAGGTGGGATCATGCTGTTTGCCTCTGAGAACCTACTCTTGTACTCCTCTGGCATTCAAGATCAACTGAGAACAAAGACAGTACTTCTTAAAAAGGCATCCTAATCATTTAAGACCTGAGCAGAGATTTTGTTTTCAAAGTGCTTTTTTTCCAGAGAGCAGTGAATAACCTCCATCCAGCAGACGCAGGAAGGTGGCTGTGGTTGGAAGCGAAGCTTGCTTCCGCCAGCAAACACCAAGGGGCCCAGGGGCTGGCCCACAGCCACGAATGAAGAGATGCTACAAAAACTGGGATGTATTTATTAAAAAAATACAGAGACTTAAACATTTTATTGCAACAATGATCTGTGCTGGGTGTGTGTCACACAGACATTTAAATGAAGAACATGCTGTAGGGACACCCACTGCACAACAAGCAAGTGGGCAAGCACCGAAGGTCGTGGCTTGGCTCAGTCCAAGCTCAGCTTCTCCCGGTTCTCCCAGAGCCATGTGTGGTACACGTTTAACTTGTGGTCCTGTGGTTGCACCTGAAACACAGCAAAAGTGTTCAACAATTACTAAAATACCTTCTCTTACACCACCTCACTGCTTTTGGTGCATTTCCCAGCTCAGGACCCCTCCGTACCTTGCAGGGCGCAGTGAAATGCCGTGCCGTGGCAGAACCACAGAATACAGTGCTTGGTTGGCCCTGAAACCACCCACCCCTTCATGAACTGGGAACGGGGTCCTATGCTAGAGAGAAAAATGGTCCTCACAGCCATCTGCCATGAGAGGACTTCAGCAGAGCCGAGGCTCCACCAACACAGGTCTCAGAGGGATGCCAGGATCAGGCTGGCAGGAAATACAGGGAACCCAGTTTTTAATGGAAGCAGGAAAGAGACACTCTCACATCAGGGAAATAAGAAAAAGAACACAGCCAAAGTGGAAAATTACAGAACAAAGTCAAGGTGACTCAAGTCTTCATTTATAAATTCAGACTTGTAAAAGGTACATTCTACCTATTGAAGACGTATAAATTTCTTATTTTTAAATCCAAGGGAGTCCACAGGTACAAACCCAACACCATTAAAGGATGGACCCCTGCTGCTGGCACTGCACTGTGCACCGAGCCCTGGCAGCACAGCCACACCACACACCTCCTTCCATTCATTGACACAGAAGATTCTGTAGGAGTCATTCCCGTACTTCCCGATCCCATGCAGCTCGATAGGGTACTTCCACCGCTTGCTCAGGTACTCATCTGCAACACACAATCATGAACTTCACTGCCTGCAGGCAGGCAGGTTGCAGAAAACAACTCTGAACATAAATCCTGATTCTCTGCTGTTGTAACACATCTCCACTTTGGAACATTTTATATAAAACCCACAATTTTTAGCTATTTCCTGGAGAAAGCAGGCAATGAATCCCTATGGCGTGTATCTTAAAGACCTTTTAAAAAAAAATCACTGAGGGTTAGTTTTAATTAAATCTCTCTCCTCAGAACACACAGACGAATACTTTTATTTTAAGTATAGAAAATATCAGAATTATAGAAAAATTCCAGCTGGAAGGGCCTCCTGGAGGTCACCCGATGCAAAGCAGAGCAGAGCCACCTTGTCACAGTGCTGCAAAATACTAATTCAGTCCTGCAGATATTCGTATCTTTTTCCACTCAAAGAAGTCTCCCAGACAAAGGTCTCTTGCAGAACTCGTTATGTGTATATTATTTCATTCTCAGTTAAGACAACAAGATCAACAGCTTTGCATATGTAAAACCAACACATCCCGAAGTTGTATAAAATAAACCACCACCAATATTTGCCAAACAGAAGAGAAAGTCACAGAGCACTGTTTGAAAACAGTGCTGCCTGCCCTGCTAGTATAGTTTAGACCATTCCACAGACATGTTCTGGAAAACCTACCTGAGAACCTCACGATAGTTTTTGCTCTGAGCTCGTAGAGGCCGAGAGGTTTGAGCAGCTCTGACATTTCTTTCCAGTCTGCAGTCCTGGTTATTTCAGGAGAAGGATACTTCTTAAGGAACTCCCAGAGCACAGGAATTGCCATTTTACCTAGTGAGAGAAATCACCATGAACAGAAGACTGTGTCACCTTTTTTTATTATCAATTCATACTTTTTCTTTTTTTGAAGCAAGAGTTAAAAAGTAAAGATTTTTTTACACTAATGCATATTAATGTACATTTATTCTTTCATTAACACCATTAAAAATGGCAGCTGTTCTGACCCTATAACACCACTCCAACATTTACACAACACAAAACTGTATTACTCTATTTACCTGAAGTTTTATTGAGAAATATAGTTGCAATGAGAAGTTTCCATGGATCATGGAAAAGTGTTTCTTGGATCAAATTAAAAGGAGAACGTGGGGGCGTCCATTTTCTGAAGGCCTTCCTTCTAGGTGGACTGGGAGCTGTACACAGAGGCAACACAGAAACATTTATTGGACAGTAAAGGATGGATTTATCTATTTAAATAAAAATAATGTTTAAAAAATGAAGACCTTTTGAAGCAGATTCATCTTTGTGAGGGCACTGTCTGTGGATGGAGCAAAGGCAATTCACACAGCAATTTTACAGAACTGCCCTGGCACAGACTGCAGCAAGAGTCACAGCTATCTGAATTTGCCCGTGTTCCATCTGTTTTTGAGGAGAGAGGCCCTCCCCAGCTGCCCTCACGCTCCCGTGTAGGTACAGAGCAGCAGGCACAGGGTATGGAGTTTCCCTGACAGCGGAAACACCTCAGTGGTCTGAAGAGACCTATCAAAGCCCATTCAGCCCACCACCTCACGGCTGCCAAAAGAGGCTGCCTACTGAGGCATTTGATACCAGACTTAATGGCTGATTGCAAGCCACAGAGGTTCAAATGGGGCAAGATCTGTGCTAGTGCAATAAGCCGAGCTCTCTGATGCCACCCAAGCATGGTCAGCCTCAAAACAGAGATTTTCTGTAACATCAATTGATCCTCAGACATCCTTTTCCTGTCCCTATAAAAAAAGATTTATTTCCATAAAGAATTATTATACCTTCTCTACTGTATTTACTTGTAAAATACGGACTTGTTTTCCTCCTATCCACTTGTGTTCGTGTGATAGACTCTTCTGTAAAGAAATAATATTTTAACGTTAAAAAGAAAAAAAACCAGGTATTTTGCTGTCACATCGCATACATGCTTTGCACTTTATGTTGTGATGGAAAAGCAAGGCTTTCTTATAAGTGCACAGAACATAAATGTGCTTTAGATTCACTCCAGTACTCCTCTGTGTTTCAACTCCATGAAAAATCTTCATAAGACAATCTGTAACTTTGTCACAGTCTAAGGAAACGGGTTCAAAATACAACAAAGGATTAAATGTTGTCCACGCACTCTAGCAGGTGAAACAAGCTAAAATTAGCATTTTTTTTATGAACCAAACTGACTAACTGCAAAAATATTAGAAAAGTTAGTGTAGTGAAGGTAATGTATATGATTATATTATGCAATACAGCTACAGAGATCAGTAAAGTAAGTTCCAGTTGTGAACAAATCTGCTTTAAGTTGAATGCTGTTGGGTAAAGAAATGAGACAGTCAGATGTCAGAGCAGCCTGATCTGAAAAGGAATACTTTGCTCTTACAGTTAGGAGAACGCCCGACAGAACACAAGGATACTTCTGCTCAAAACCACACAAATACCTGGCAGAGTTTTAACTGCTGTGAAGTTTTTCTTCCCACATGGCTGCAAGACATTAGCTTCTGTTTCAGTGTCAGGTTTAAAATCCTTGTTACCTGGATTCCCTTGGTCTGTCCCTTTCCCTATTTCCAATCCATTAGTTTTTTCCTTAGATTCTACAGAAGATGCATCACTAGAACCTGTCTGCACACGTTCCTCCTTTGCTCTGCTCTCCAGCCCCCTTTGTGAGCAAGCTGTCACTGACCGGAGCTGTGTGCCTGACCGTGACCTGGAAGTTCTTAACAGAGTTTTTCCTGCATCCATAGGGTCTGCATTCTGATCACCTACGCCCTGGCGATCGGTGTCATGCCTGTCTGCCTTTCTGCAGAATTTCTTGTTCTGCATGCACTCAGTTTCCTCTTTGTTACACACTCTTCTCCGTCTCTTGTTTTGGGTGCTATCTCGACTCTTCTTTTCTAAGCTCCTTCCAGTTTTTTTATTCTGAGCATTTTTCCCACTGCACCCCTTTTGTTTGGTTCTCAGACCATCCTCTGCTTTTACGCCTTTCACGATCACATCCTTGCTTTCCGTAGTGGATGTAGCGCCCTTCGGGTGTTCACTTCCAGTCTGAATGTGTCCAACTCTTTCTTCTTCACCATTTTGTACACTGAGGCCTTGTGCTCGGCTGTGCCCATCCTCACTCTCTGAAACACCTCTCGCGGCTTTTATGTTGCACCTTTTTGCCCTGCAGCGGGTAATCCTCTGGCAAGCAGCTGTGACATCAACACCTTCTGCTTTTAGCGTTGTCTCTCCAGTTTTCTGAAAATACTCTGCAAGCGCCCTTTTCGATCTCAGCTTGTTTCTTTCAGGGCTGCAATATGAAAGAAAAGGAAATGAGCGATGACTGCTTTATCCTCTCGCTCTTTGCTTCAGAAACTGCTCCGAAACTTCAAACTCCCGCCTTCAAACCTGCTTTAAAAGCCACAGATGACAAAAGCACCTGGCAGGGTGACGTAAAGTTTCTGTGTCGGGACCCAAAAGCTTTACACAAGGAGCGTCCCCTGCGGCGCGGCGCGGCGCGGCGCGGCGCGGCCCGGCCCGGCCCCGGCCCCGGCCCCGGCCCGTCCCGTCCCACCGCGGCAGCCACCCACCCCTTCGCCGCCATCGCGGGCGGCGCGATCACGTGACTCCTTCGGTATCGCGGTCACATGATGCGCAATGGGCGTGTCGGACAAGTGGTCAAAGGTATCCTCGATCACGTGACACACAAAAGGGCGCCTCGGCCACGCGCCTCTTTCCGGTGTGGCGCGGGGGGGCATATTGGTCACGTGACGGGCCACGACGGCCTCAGTCGCGCCGTTCACGCCGGGGCTCTGTAATCACGTGACGACCGCACTCGGTCAGGTGACGCGCCGCCGCCGTTCCCGCGCATGCGCACCCGGGCGGCCCCGTGGGGCGCCCTCCGCCGGGCGGGAGGAGCCGCGGGGTCCCGTGCGCCTGCGTGTTGCCCGTGGCGGCGGCGGGGCGGGTGTCAACAGGCGGAGGAGGGGGCTGCTAGGCCCGGCCCGGGGGATGCGGGCCGCGCTCACCTGGCGCGATAAGGCCGAGCAGTGGTGAGCGGCCGGGGGGGGGGGCACGGCCCGAGGGGGGAGGCACCGGGACCCGGCTGAGCTGCGCTGCACGGCACGGCACGGCACGGCACGGCACTGCACTGCACTGCACTGCGCCGCGCCGCGCCGCGCCGGCGCTGGGACCGTAAGGCTCAGCCTGACGCGGTTCTGGGCCACTTAATTGAAACTACTTAGCGCCTAAAGGGTAGGAGCTGGTGATCCCCGAGGTCCCGCCTCCAGCCAGCGGTTCTCCTTCCCCTTGGCGGGGCAGCAGCTGGAGCCCTGCCTCCTCTTGGTCGATGCCGGTGACCCGCTACGGCAAAGCCTTTCTGAGGGTGGTTTTTACTTTCTTCGTGTTACATGTAGCCCAAGGCCATCTGCCTGCGGCTGTTTGTGTGGTTCTGCCTCCAAGGGAGCGCTTCTTCCCGGCTTCTTCCCCGTGTCTGTGCCTGGAGCCTGGATGGTGGCCAGAGCTCGGGCTTCGTCCTCACTGCAGGGAAACAATTGCGGGGGGTTCTTTCTGCTTGGGGGATTTTCTGAGGAATCAGGGATAATCTGAAATATGTGATTAACAGGTTTTGTTGTGTGACATCTTTGATGTTAAAGGGAATAGATTTTCTGCCTACTAATATGGTCTTTTCTTGGCATTTTTGTTTGTTTGTTTGTTTTAGTATTTATGATCTTGCATTCAAACCGGACGGAACTCAATTGATAATTGCTGCTGGAAATAGACTGCTGGTAGGGAAGGTTCTTTTCATCTTGCATTTACAGCTGCATGAATATGATTTCTTTCACATTAACTTATGAATGTAACCTATGAAAAATCCTTTTATCTCTGCCAGTCCAGCCCCATATCTACATATGTATTAATGCAGGCCAACTGTAAAGTGTTTTGAAGCTTTCTAATTTTTCTTACTAAGTTTTTAGGCTCTATTTCCAAACGTAATGAGATTTAAGTTACTTGCGTCATCTCATCCTCTTGCATTTCACCCAGTGGTTTGAAATCCATTAAGTTGCGTCCAAATTTACCACAATGGCATGATTATACAAGTACTGCATTGCTAAATGTTTCCTGACAATCTCTGTGAAAGGGGGAAAGAAACTCAAATTCATGTCCCTACTTTGTGAGAAAGCTTCAAGTAGAGCTTTTTGGAGTTCTCTGGGTCTGGCTGCCTGCTGCTCATCCATTAGCAAGAGCAGCTCAGGACCACACTTCTCACTGTCTCCTGTAAAATGGGGCAGAAGTAGAAACTGCAGGAATGAATGGATGGCACAATTATAGAGATGTAATTCAGAACTGCAGGACAGCAGGCTTTGTTATTTTCAGTGCTTGTGGAATGGTATATTTAGTGATGGTCCTTTCCAGTAATTTATTGTGCTTAAAGATCTGATGTGAGGGAAAGAAGTAAAACAAACTGGGCAAATGAGCTGTTTGGAAATTTCTTTTGTGCATGTGATTTTCTAATACTGAGTCTTCTTTCCTTCCAAGAAGTATTGCATTAAGGGAAGCTGATACTTCTACCCTTTAAGATGTTTTGTCTTGCATGAGCTGTATGCTATGCAAGAAAAGCATACACAAAGGGAAGTGTATAATTTTGTTGATCTTCAGCAATTTTTTTGTCCTGCTCCTCACTGGAAGATTTTTATGTATGTTTTCTTTCTCTGCATGTTTGTTTTTGTTTTCCCTCTGTTTAAATAGGTATATGATACTTCTGATGGAACTTTAATTCAGCCTTTGAAAGGACACAAGGATACTGTATACTGTGTGGCTTATGCTAAAGATGGTAAATACCACTTCGGCGAGCTTTGTTAATCTGGTTTGTAAAGTGCCCATCTTGCATTTCTTATTGCCAGTTGTTAAATAGAGAAATTAGGGTTGTTTCAGTAACAGTGTTTTGCATGTGTGTGAATGCTAGTGTTTTGTCTTTTACTCGAGAGCTTGAACTGCAGTACAAACACTACATGCAGAAATACCATGCTTTTACATGAAAGGCTACCTGTTAATCCAAGAATCGCAGTCCCCGCTTCCATTTATCTTGTACTTCAGCGATGGTTAAGGTTATATTTCTGGGGTAATATCAGAAAAAAGCTTACTCCAGAGAGCCCTCTTTCTAGTAACTCCACCTGCCTCTGATTTTTGTTCCCATAGCTCCTCTATCCCAAAGCTTCCCGATCTTCTGATCGTTCGTGCATCACCATGCTTACTACAAACTTTATTCTGCTTCCAGTTCTTTTGTTGTCTTTGATTCTCATTTGTATGGACCTACTGTGTCGAGACCCAAAGGCCTTACTCTCCAATACTGCTAAGTTAGAGGTGATACCTGTGCAAATGTACCACTTTTCCCTTGACACTGTTAACATAAATCTCCAATCTGTGACTGACAGTGTTGGAAAGCCTGACTACCTGCTTGCGTTGCTGGGCTTTAATGAGTTGCTCTTCATGGGAATAAGAAAATCATTAGAATTTCACATAATTGGAGAAGTGCAATCACATCAAGACACTTACAGTATTAGGCCGTTTATTAAGCCTTGTCAAGTTCAAGAACTTACTGCTCTTTCTTTGATTAAGTATTTGGAGTTAAAAGTGATTCTTGTATGTATGGGATTTGAATTATATTTAATTCCTAGGCAAACGTTTTGCATCTGGCTCTGCTGATAAAAGTGTGATAATTTGGACTTCAAAGTTAGAAGGAATTCTGAAATACACGTAAGTGATGCCTTTCAATTCTGTGCCTCTGAAAAGCAGACTTTGATTATGCCCTTCTGCTGTCAAAGAGTATGTGCCATTAGATTTGGAAGGAGGTTGGCTAAGGTCAGAGAAAATGCTAGTGAGTGGGTAATAGGAGGGGGAAGAGGGAAAGAACAGTTGAAGTATCGGGAGTGGGGCAGCAAAGCAATTAAATGCATACAGGAGAGTGGGAAGTCTAGATAAATCTGAATTTAGAGAGCCGAAAGAGAACTGGAGAAACTGTATAGATTCAAATAAAATTAAACAATATGACTCTGATCTTGTATAATAACAAAATTAATATAATTCTGGTTCAAAGACCAATTAAAGATAAGGTGGGTACTTTTGGTATATTTCCATCTTTCTTCCGAGTTTGTTTTTACATCATCCTTCTTGAGTGATATCTTCAAAGTCTGTTTCTGAATGTGTGTGTGTCTGTTATTAGTTAGTATGCACCAGGTAGTGTACTACTAGGAGCATACACATTCTTGGTTTAGGATTTGGATATAACCTTTAATCGTATTTCACAAACCACCGCCTATGTATATTCTTAGCTAATCTTGATGAAATACAGTGAATCCTGCCACTTAGAGACAATTTTTTAAGGCTTGTTACTGATATAGTCTACGGTAATTGCAGATTAATTTGATGTAATATAAACTGATCAAATTATTTCTGGCATCTGGCAAATCTTTCCGCTATCTTGCTGAAAGTCAGGAAAGGGGGCATTTAAGACTGATTTATTGAAATACGATTGTAACTTCTTCTAGGCATAATGACTCTATACAGTGCCTTTCGTACAATCCTCTTACTCATCAGTTGGCATCCTGCTCTTCTAATGATTTTGGTATGTCTTCTTCCTCTATTTTTTCCATCAAGTCAGTAAATTTTAGTAAAGTTGTATATCTAAGCTAAATACAGATACGTACAGTTCTTTATATCCAGAAAATAAGAGATACAAAGCTACCTAACGTTAAGTAACATTAGATACTTAAATAACTTAAGCTCAGTTGGGAAGGACTATGTAGTGAGATGCCACAGCATAAAGTGTACTACTTTGCTACTATGATTTTTGCAGAGAAACCCTCTGTGATATTTAGATGGATTTTTTCCCCCGTTTACTGGTAAATAATACGCATTTAAATGTGCTTCTTGCAGTAGATGAGACTTTGATCCCTCTGAAGCCCCATCTGAGTTTTGTAAGGATATTAGTTCGTAATCTGAACACTGGTTATGTTTACTTGTAATTTACTTGACACTTTGTTTGCTTTAATCAAGGCTTGTGGTCTCCTGAACAGAAGTCAGTCTCTAAACATAAAACTAGCAGTAAGATTACTTGCTGTAGGTAAGTTTTAAGGATTACCTGTGTCATTTAAGTTAGTTTCAATACAAACAATTCAAAATAATATGCAAGCTATGATTAAAACGGTGGAGTGAAATGATTCTATATATGCAGAGATGGTACCTAGTAGTATGAGATAGACTTTCCTACCATACATTGTGTGCTTTATGCTGCATTGTCAATTTTCATCATTAAAATACCTGAGTAGCATTTATAATGCTCCAATAGGGATATGACTAGTATTTACCCAAGATCTTTTGTTCATTCTTGTGTAGTCCTCTCAGAGAGGCAGTAATGGTAAAGTGAAGTTAGAGGAGCAGCTCTATAAACAAAAAGGATAGTTAAAAAGGATAGTTATTTTTCATCTCTTGTACTGTTGATATTTTCATTAGAAGGAGATATTACCCATATAGGGAACCTGAAGCCAAGGGTAGATATAGTTTGTGTAAAGTCCTACATCTAACTACAGTGGAGACAAGAATAGAAACTGTGTCTCTGATGCATGAAGTCTGTCCTGCATCATGGGGTTTTATCTGATCAGTGTTCAAGTGCGGCTTTTAAAACTGTCTGGTCTACTGCCAACACTGTCATCCCCAAAACTGTATCTGTTACATAGCACTTGCTATAGAAGTATTGCAAGCAGATGATAGCTTTAAATTTATTTAGCTTTTATTTTAACATTTTTTTATTTCTGTCTATATTATAAAATGTTCTTGCTGTAGTGCATGCTGTTGCCACAAATGTGGATTTAGATGCATAAACAAACTGTAGGATTACTGGCTACCTCCCAGAACTCTGTCTTAGAAGTATATTTCAATCTATCATCTCTCTGTTTGAGTATGCTTTGCCATCCTACCTTCCTGCTGCTTGTTTTTAGTAGTTTGCTCTTCACTATGTGTGTGTTTTTATCAGCTGGACAAATGATGGCCAGTACCTTGCCTTGGGGATGTTCAACGGCATTGTCAGCATAAGGAATAAAAATGGTGACGAGAAAGTTAAAATAGAGCGTACAGGGGGTGCTTCGTCTCCAATATGGTCTATTTGTTGGAATCCATCCAGGTGAATAATTTTATTCTTCCCTTTTTTTGTTTATGCTAAATAGATAATCCTTGGCTTGTTGATTGCAGAAAAGCTTGACCTTTATCCGTGCTGAAACAGATTAATACCATGTACATTACCTTTATTAAGTGATTATGTATTGGAGTTTTGGCTTTGCTGCCAGTCTTCAATTGAACGCAGAAACTGTGAACAACTCCCACTTAGATCTGAAGAACATTTCTTTTGTCTTTTATGTTTGTAGTTGTGTGCAGGTTTTCTTTGAGGGGGAGGGGAAAGGCGGGGTGGGTATCTGTTTGGACTGGAGGAGAGAGAGGGGAGCTGTTTTCTCACTTCAATTCAGAGGGAATATTGTCCCAAATATGTAAATAAACGATTGCTATTGCAGTAGGTAGGAGAATTTTTCGATTAGAGCAGATGAAGAGGAGGAGTCAGTTCACAGAACTGTAAAGGAGACACCAGTGCTGGAATCCGTGCCTGACAGTAGGCAGAGTAGTAAGAAAGAGGGCAGTGTAGTAAGAAAGAGTAAGAAAGAAAGAAAGGAAGAAGAGGTGGATATCGACTTGTGAGTGAAACTTCAAAGGAACATAAGTATATTATCTAGACCAGTAATTTACAAAAAGGACCAAGGGCAGGGAGTATTCTGCAGGGTACAAAATCAGACATCTAAAAATTAGGAAAGTCTAGATTAACAGTTGCCTGTATGATCTTGGCTAGTATGCGTTTGTTGTGAGATGTGTTATAGCATGTTACTTTTCCCCACAAGTGTATGCATCATGCATTGAGCAAAGGGAGGGTGCTTACTAAACAATTAGCTTTTCATTAGAGTCTTTTGTCTGATTCCTTTCTGTTTGATTTAGCCTAGAGGCATTATTTGCAGCGAGGCAAGAAACTCAAGGTGGTGACTGTCATATTTGGCCTCAAGCTGAACAGATCATGTCAGAATACTAAAGTTAAAGAATTTGAGACCTGAAGCCTTTCCTTGGTTTGCTGCTGGTCTCACAAGAACAAGCTTCTTTTTTCCTGCCTTACACTGATAATTGTAGTTCACTCTTGTTCAGTTGTATCGACCCTGGTGTTACAGTGGCTTTGTACTGCTGTATCTAAGATCAGAATCTGGGCCCAGAGGCTTCATCCATTTAAGGGACCATTAACTTCACTCTACCCACCGCTCATCTAGCTGTATGTGAAGTCATACATCAATCTTTGCTGTTATTCCTGTAAAGAGGAATGATTCTTTTGTATCCCCAAACTGTCTTACTCAGCTTTAAGTGGCAAAATATCTGCTGTCCTTTTGGTTTGTGTTGTTTTTGAAAAGTAATATGAGGTGTATTCTTCTATGCTATTACTTGGTTCTGTTGCTCTAAGAAATTTATTAATAAATCTCTGTAGAATTACTATTTATTTTGTTTTGTTAGAGATGAACGCAATGATACTTTAGCTGTGGCAGACTGGGGTCAGAAACTTTCCTTTTACCAGCTTAGTGGCAAACAGGTATGTTTTAGGAAGTGCATTCAAGAGTGGCGGGTCATTTCTGGTTCTGCTTTGTGTCTTGTGTTCAGTTTGCCTACTAGTGCTTTATTAGCTGCATTAAATGTTTTCTGTTTTCACAACCTTTTATGAATCTGCTTTTTTTTTTAACCATCTTTTCTGTCAGCTCTTATTTCTGCCATGGCAACTCGGCTCCTGTCTTACAATTATTAAAGCCCTTACCACTTTGCTGACTCTTGTGATGTGATTTACTGGTCTGTAGAGGACACCTTTGTATTTGTTTCAACCAGTTAAAGGGGGATTTGTGAGTTGCTTGCGTTCTGAGTAGACTGATTTGGGACTGGAGGGATACTTGGTGGATGTATTTTAGAACCAGCTTTGAGAATCTTGATATAGTCAGTGTTTCTGGGGTTTTGAAAGTTGTGCATGGCTGGAGAGATGAGAAGAATGGTATTGTTGATGGCACTTATTGCCTTGCGAAAACATGAAATGATCCTTTTATTAATGTTTTTTTTTTCTTTTCCCTTGTAGATTGGCAAGGATAGAATGCTCAATTTTGATCCATGCTGTGTTAGCTATTTTACTAAAGGAGAGTATATTTTACTGGGAGGTTCAGATAAACAAGTTTCCCTCTTCACGAAGGATGGCGTGCGTCTTGGTACCATAGGAGAGCAAAGCAGTTGGGTGTGGACATGCAAAGTTAAGCCAGACTCCAACTATGTGGTGAGTAGGAACATTTTTCTGATGTTTTCACAGACAATTTGTCATGTAAGTTAAGATAAATTTCAAACTCACTTGCTTAATGTAGGCTTCTTACTGAGGCAGCAGAACCCAAGCAGTGTCTGTTGAGGTCCTAGAACTACCGTCAAAATTGAAAATATCCTGCAGAAGTAAGGCTTGGGCTGCAAGAAGGCTGTAAATCAGCATTTATTGTATTTTGATTGGAAAAAAAGAGGAGGGAAAAGTAGAGAAAATGGCAGCTAATAACTTCTGGGTTGATCCAGTCTTATTCCATGATGGGAAGAAAACGTTCCGATCTGTTTGAGTTTCTAGGATACACCTAGTGGAAAATGCCTGCATGTTATCAGTTAGCCCTAAATTCTTCACTCTGTGTCACTGCATAAATGTGAAGAGATATAGAGTAAATATAAAAACAAACACGCACCTGCCTCCCCAACAGATTGAAATAAAACCTCACGCACCGAACACAGTGCTTTACATGGTGTGGATCAGTCCTCATTTTGCATTGTGCTTTTGTCACTGTTGAGGTACAAGTAGGCTGTAATTAGTATCCATCTATGCCTTGCCCAGGAAAGAGGATGTAATGTTCATATAAATATTTCACATTTTGCCAATTCTCACCTTCATGTAGCGATTAACTGAAATTATTTGCTTTTTGTATTCAGGCAGTAGGATGCCAAGATGGAACAATATCCTTTTATCAGTTGATTTTCAGCACTGTTCATGGTCTTTATAAGGATCGGTATGCTTACAGAGACAGCATGACTGATGTTATTGTCCAACACCTCATCACGGAACAAAAAGGTAATTTCACGCTTGCAGTCAGGCCACTCTCTGGGTTTTTTTATGTTTTTTTTTTTAATTAGTATCTATCAGAAGACTGGGAATACATGCTGCGTGAACCAGACAGACCGTTGTCACTTTGACAGTAAAACTGAAGAATACTATTTGCAGAATGCAAACTTGGATTCTGGAGGATCAACGCTGACAAGCTTAGTGAAAGATGTGAGGATTTGAAAGGGCATTGGGAGGGGCAGAGGCTTTTAAGATAAGGTTTTAATCTCTACGAATGAGATAAAAATACTATTAATCATATTTAGCTTTTTTTTTTTTTTCTTACTTGCAGCCTCGAGGGTTTGTGCCGATTTTGTTTTTGCCTCCACTGGCTTTTTATGGCAAGGAATCAAAGTATTGCTACACCATGTGTTGTTGACAAATAACAGAGGGTGATAAATCATGGTGGGGATAGTAGATTATATAGATGCAGAATGACAAACATATCTGAGCAGGAATCTGCTTTTAATTTTTGAGGTGCTTTAGAAAGATTTGAATTTAATTTTTCTGATTTTTGTATCCATTATTTTTATGTCAACCTATACTGTATTGTTTTTGTGTTTCTTTCTCTCTAGTTAGAATAAAAGGCAGAGAGCTTGTAAAGAAAATTGCAATCTACAAAAACAGATTAGCTATCCAGATGCCAGAGAAAATCTTAATTTACGAGTTATACTCAGATGATTCTGCAGATATGTATTATCGGGTGAAGGAAAAGATAGTAAAAAAATTTGAATGCAACTTGCTGGTTGTATGTTCAGAACACATTATTTTATGTCAGGTATGTACCTTAAAATCTAAAGTAGCCTTGGGGTGCATTGAGACTTTAAGGTAGCTGTCCAAATAGCTGGCAGGAAAAAAATTTACTATATAATCTATTACAGTTTTTCTTCAAGGTACCAATGTGTAGTGTTGTTATAATGTGCAGTGCTGGCATACTTCTAGGCAATAGCAGTGGTGTGCCACAGGTGCTCTGTTTCAGTGAAACAGTCTCTGTAGCCAATTTGATAAATTGGCACATAATCCAGCGGAAATTTGGGTGGGGGTGTTTTACTAGAAGAAGGTGGGGGTGGGTTTTGTTTGTTCATAGCATTGGAAAATCATAAAGAATTCACCCTGTTAAACTGACTGTTGGACTTTGATTTTTTCAATGTTAAAAACAGTGTGGTAGTATACACATAGCACATCAAAGGCATAGTAGTTTTATCTTTACCTCCATACATTATTGTGTCCTTAGGAGAAAAGATTACAGTGCCTCTCGTTTCATGGTGTTAAAGAACGAGAATGGCTGATGGAATCTCTTATTCGTTATATTAAAGTAATTGGAGGACCTCCAGGAAGAGAAGGCCTCTTGGTTGGTCTGAAGAATGGTCAGGTAACACATAGTGTGTGATGTGTGTTTTCTCACTGCAAATAAGATCTGCTTTATGCTCTTAGAGAGAGACCTTAGGAGCAACATGCTTTTCTACAACCTAGAATTTTATGTGACAGTCACATCTTGTGATTTAAACCTCATTACTTCTACCTTTCACATTCTCTGGCTGTAAAATTCTTACAAACATGTTTAACTTTAGAAAAAGTCCTTAAGTTGTGAGAAACAATTGACAAAAATAGAGCTCTTGGCAAACTGAGAGAATGTTTGTGCTTGGCGGGAGTTGGTTGTATCCTGATGACCGCTTACAAAGGTGTGGATGTTCTAGAGGTGAAATTGCTGTTTATTTCATGAGCCAGTTAGCAGCTGAAAATTTCAAACTGGAGCACAGAGTTATTGATACAAAGAACAGGAACAGGGAGGAAGTTTGGATCTTGTCTTCTGTATCTATGCTGTATATTCCTGTAGTATATTAATATAATTGCTTAAATAGTGGAGCATTAAAAAAATCCAGGATGTATAGCATATGTTTTATTTGTATAGGCTTGCAACCTAGAGTATATTGTGGAAATGAGTCTTTTCAAGATACCTCAAACAGAAAGCATTCCCTTAATTTTAATGCACAGTTTATCTCTGAAAAAAAAAATGCAATTGCATGCTTTAAACAACATTAAAGTTTGTACCTGCTATGCTATTTCTAGTTTTAGGAACAAAAATGGATGGTCTGACTTTGGTTTCAAATATGTCTAGATTCTAAAGATATTTGTCGATAATGCCTTCGCAATTGTCCTGTTGAAGCAATCCACAGCTGTGCGCTGTCTGGATATGAGTGCATCCCGAAACAAGCTGGCAGTGGTTGATGAGAACGATACCTGCCTAGTGTATGATATCCATACCAAAGAACTGTTGTTTCAGGTAAAAATTCAAAGTGTCTGGTTTGTTGTGGTTTTTTTTTTTTTAATTAAAAAAAAAAGGGTGGAGGGCGCAGGAAGTGATTTGGATCACAGAACATCCTGAAAGTGTTGCTGTGCAGAAATACATACACCTGTTATTTAAGCCATTAATCACATTTGTAGAATTTAACTGTGATCTATTTCTCTATCAAAATTACCCTTTTAGAGATGGTAGTTTAGGAATTGGAAGACAGGAGATGTATGTGAGCAACAGCTGAATAAAGAGCGCTTAAACATGTGACCTTTTCAGATTAATTTAGAGCTCTGTCCTGATTCCCTTTGAAGCATTGCAGTTAATGAGCATTTTGGCTTTATCATTAGTACGAACAGAATTAAAGCATAAACTTTGTTCATCATGTATTCCTGGACTATAAAATGAATAATGATAATTCTCTCTTCAGTGGCAGTTTAGCAGTCACTCATTAATGTTGATGAAATCTTTTCAGAGGACACTGGATAGAATGTATGAAATGCTACAAAGGTGGGATCTGTAACTTTTTTTTTGTAACAGGCAGAGGAATGTTCAATTATATGTGCTATCTAATTGTGTTATTGTGGAACTTTGTTAATGTTCTGCAGTCTGAAAGTACAGGTACAAATACAAAACAAAGGAAAGTACAGCTGTTTATTAAAATGTAAAATATTTCTCTCTAAATCTGTTTAGAACTGTACTAGGCTTTAGAATATTACAAATGTAATTAGTAAGTGTGTATATACATCCAGGCTATACTAGGTCAAATGTTGTAGCTGAAGAATGCATATTTCTTAGGGCAGAAGATGCGATTGGATCTGTTGTAATCATCAATTATTTTGCTTTTTAGGAACCCAACGCTAACAGTGTGGCTTGGAATACACAGTGTGAGGATATGCTTTGCTTTTCTGGAGGGGGTTACCTCAATATCAAAGCTAGTAACTTCCCTGTCCATCAGCAAAAACTTCAAGGCTTTGTTGTGGGTTACAACGGCTCCAAGATCTTCTGTCTTCATGTTTTTTCTATGTCAGCTGTTGAAGTTCCGCAGGTAATCCTTTAATCTCATTAAGTGTTGCTTTATATTTCATAAACATCAATGTTTAAGAAGTGAAGGAGCTTTTCTGAGATTTCCTCGTATTCTATTACCAAAATAATTGCAGTTCATACTTTCTTCCTCTTTATCCAAGTTACATTGCATGATCTATTTTATTTTTGTTTATTTGGTGTTAATCAAGCTAACTTCCTTTTTGCTATTGTTGTTTCTGCTTACAAATGCACATAATCTAAAAGCAAAGATGAGGACAGGGTGCAGGTGTTACTTCTTCCTGTGTTTTTACTGTAGTCTCTCCACGGTTTCTCAAGCTGTAATTTCATTTTTCTGATGAGTACATCCAATACAGTCCTATTTTTGCTTCCTGTATATGTGTTTAGGCACTGTTTAAGCTGGATATTTTAGTCTGAATATATACCGCATGTATAGTCTTTATATTGTAAATTTAGAGATCGCCTTTAACAAAATGCTATTTTCTGCGCTGTGGGAAACAATGGAGGAGTCTAAAAGAGTCCAGGAAACAAAACAAAAAAAGGAAAAGGAGGGGGGGAAAAAAAGCATTCTGAATTATGCACCCAAGTGTGGGCAGGATTTGAAACTGAGTCAGTGAAGAAGGTATTAAGTGGTGTGTGCTTTTATTAACTAATTGATACCTGTGTTACAGACCCCTGTCTGTTGATCTGAAGCATTATATATATCCTTAATTAGGCTCTGGGTTGTCCAGTGTTGTTGGCAGCCATGAAGTTGGCTAAGCCTAGCACACTGCCTAGCTTTGACATGCTGTCGGCACCAATTTGGCACAAAGCTATTGTGAAATATCACGGAGGCAGCTTTTTCAAAGCTGTGCTTTTGGAAAGAGGGAGTTAAAAAAAGTATACAATTTTCAGGTAAGTTGATAAAAATAACAGAAATTGATCTGCATAGTGTCTTTGGTTGCAAACCTAGAGTTAAAGGTAATCTAGCTGCTGTGCTCGCTCTTTGTTGGAAGGGTTCTAGGGTAGCTGCAGATCCAGAGCCTTAGTCTGTGTCGGTTTGCAGTTGATAGTTTCCCTCTTTACTTCTCGTTTAGGGCAGGTCCTTGAGGTCTGTGTCTTTTGAGTTTCATAGCTCCAATCTTGGTAAAACAGCTTTGTCATCAGAGTTGGCACAGGAGGGTTACTTCCTCAGGATACTTCTTCCTGTTGTGTCTGAATATTTCCAGGGATGCTTCACACCAGGCTGTTGTGCTGCTTCTCATGCTTTTAGCCTTTGAGAACAAACTACCCGCTTGGTTGCTCTGCTTCCCTAATATTTGACTAAAAAACAAACCTCGTTTTACATAGTATTTAGCATGTGCAGTGCTTAGAGGATCTCACATTAACTGCTTCCTAATACACAAGGAACTAAAGATTTCAGGATTGATGAGTTTGGAATATCACTAACCCAGCTTGTCTAAAGGTACAATAATAATCACCCCAGAATGTTGTGCTGTCTGTTATACAAAAAGCATACATTTATTCTCGGTGGAGGTTGTAATGGTTGATAAGAATATTTCCCCCCCATATATACATAAAATTTCACTAATATATCTCAGCATTATGTTTTCTGATACACGCTTTTCAATTGAATCCTCAGTCTGCACCCATGTATCAATATCTGGAACGAAAAATGTTTAAAGAAGCTTATCAAATTGCGTGCTTAGGAGTAACTGATACTGACTGGAAAGAATTGGCCATGGAAGCCTTAGAAGGGATGGAGTTTGAAACTGCTAAAAAGGTAAAGCAGATATTTATTTATTTAGCAGAGAGCTTGTTTTGTATTTTTTTGTATATGTATAATGTGTGTATAATGTATGTTTTACAGCTTGAGTCCTAAGTGATCCTGGGTTACTGTATTGCTTGTCTTCAGTGTATGTATGTTATTCCAAATACCAAAGAAAACATTGGTTTCCTATATACTCAGGATCTTGTGATGAGGTTTTAAACTGAAATCAAATTTATCCCTCTAGATAAATGCAATGTTCTAAATCCAAGTGTTAAATACAAAGAAAATGGTTTCTTTCATCTTCTGGAAAATGCGTTAATGAATTTGAAGGAAATTGAACTAGAAGGTTATTCAGTGGTGCTGCTGACCACCGGGTGGCAGCAAAGAATGCCTTTGCTGACTTCCCCACCCTTCCCCAATGCTGCAAACTTACTCTTGTTTTCCCCTAAGCATTTACTGTAGCCTCAGTTAAAATGTGGAGGTTTCATATTCTTTGTTATTTACACCCTAATGTTCTTTGAAGGCAGTGGTGATGGGGTGTCACCGTTTTAGTAATTTTCTGTCTGGGATGCCTTGGTTTTGGGAGTGGTCTATGAACAGGCATATACAGTAGAACAGTTCTTCTCTCGCATAAAATACTTCCCTATTTTCTTTCACCATCTTTCCTTGAATGACAGAGGGCAAACTGAGTTCAGTGCCATGAATATTGTATGAAAGACAAAACAATCTAAAAATACGCAGGGAATGGCCTGAAATGATAGGCATCTTTTAATAACGTATTTTTTTTAAAGGAAATGAAATGCTTTATTTTTTTTTCTTAAGTGGAAGCATCAGAATAATTCCAGTTTCATAGATGGTTTTATGCAAATAGATATTCTTAAAAAGAAGTTTTCAGTGCCTCCTTGGAATTTTAAAGTAGTGCCCTCTTAGAATTAGAGCGGATTAACTTGAACAAAAGCAGCTTCTTGACATTAAAGGCTCTCATAGTTCCTAGTCCGATCTGGTGTAAGCAGAATATTCTGTGCCCTCTTAAGCATTACTTTGGTTAGAAGTCTTGAACGTGCAGTCTAAAGAGTTAAATTTCTATTTTTTGATGCATGTCAAGAATAAGTGCTAAGCTGCTGTAGCTCGCACGTGACTTTGCCACTTGAGACTTTGGGTTGCACATTTATCTCCATTTGCAAAAGATATTGCGCTGTCTTGCAGTACTTTTATCTTACTGTCTTCTTACTTCCTGTCCTCTCCCTGAGCCACTTCCCTACTGAATTTTCAGAATGGTATAAAAGCTATAAGCATATGCCGTATGCTTTTGCAGTACGATCAATTGCGTGTTCTGCCTTATAATGGTTTCCTTAAATTTCCTTGTCTTTATCATGGCTCACATCAAAATGGAAAAGCTATAAAATAGACAGAATAGAAGTATTTAATATTTTAAATGGCATTTTATATTTTTGGGGAGGACTGACATATGGATACCTACTAGTCCCTGCCTGTGCTTTTTATTTTCAGTGAGAAGCTGTTGGGATTGTAGCCCTGTCTTATTTACTGTAATGCCTCAGGGGGCCCCAGTTGAATTCAGAGCCCATCAGGCTAGGGACTACCCAAACCACAGCATATTTCTGTTTGTCCTGTTTGCATGAAGACTACTTAATTTGTGTGTAATAATGCTCTATTGATTTTCTTCAGGCTTTTCAAAGTAATTTCTTTTTATTTCTTTTCAATAGGCATTTACCAGGGTACGAGATCTTAGATATTTAGAATTGATCAGCAGCATAGAGGTAAGAGGACATTAAAGACAGTGTATTTTCTTATGCTTAGTACTATACCAAAATTGGTACTTTCTATTTTGAAGTCGTTTGGAGCGTGCTTCTGACAGTTGCAGATGTCGTTAGAGTGAAAAGTCCCAATTAGCGGAGATGACTCAAATTCTAGTGGTATGACTGAAACTTCACAGAAAAAAAAATGGGGATGTGGGATATGGAGAACTTAAACTGTCTTCAGGAAAGCTGAAAAATGTTCAATATTTTATTAATGATTTGTTGAAGTCTACTGTACTAACAGAGCTTAATACAGAATACTTCATAAACATGAGTTAATTAAGCCTTTCCTTACCCCCTGAAGGTAGGTAATTACTATTATCTCCTCTTTGCAGAATCAGAAATGGGCCCAGAGAAATAAAATGACAAACTCAAGGTTCCATGACAAGTCTGTGGCAACTGGAAATGGAATTTGGGATTCTTTGCTTCCATACTGTGCTCTGATCATTAGTTCTTATTCTCTTCATACTTCTTGATAGAATTTCACTAGGCCATAACTGTCTATCATGAGCCCATTAAAAAATATGGTATCCCCCTTGTCTTTCTACAGACTGCATGATAATGTTTAGTATAAAGATCTATGTTGAGATGGCATAAGTGGAATTCCTCTTTCTTGAGCTAAGTAGATTTAGACTTTCTCTGAAAGAATATATCTCTCATCTTCCATTTCTGTGCAGCTGTCTTGGTTTTCTCAAAATGCCAGTGGTTGCAATAAACTTTTCTTGGTGTCTAATGTGGGAAAAGTTCTGAATTAGAACACTCCTTTGTTCTTTCTTTTGCTCTTTAAGGGTAGATAGGTGGATGAAAGTGTTCTCTCACCACTACTAACCTTTCTATTCCAAGCATGCACCTTCAGATCTGCATCGATTGAGGATATTCTGAAATTGTTATGTTATATTTGGTTTAATGAGAAAGATTCCCTCTGTAAATAGCATAAATTTACATACAAACTTCTTGAAAATGCTCCTTCAGAAGTGAGAGTTCACATTGCTGCTAACTCTTGCTTGTGGTGTATGAGATTCTGTTTAAGGCTTTTAAGGGTGTAACTGAACACACATGTTCCATTAATATGATGTTTTTATCTCAGTTTTTTTCCATAATTGATGACAGCAGGAAACATAACTGCTAGAACTCTATATCTGGCAAGATTCTGTCAAGTCTTTACAAAATACTATAACAATTCCTCTGGTTATTCTCTTTTTTTAAAGGGACCTTTCAACACCAGTTCAGTATTGGCCTAGTCAAGAAGTGTGATCAGAGGAAGTGATGGCTGAGTCTCTTTTGGCAGTAGAGAGCTGAATTTGTACGCTCATGGAATGCTTTTCCCCCTTTCATGCAGTTTTCTTTAAACTCAGTTCCCATCTATGTATTTCCATGTGAGGTGGGCTAGTAGTAGTATGAATAATTTTATCTGAAGCAGGGTAATAGTATGTTGTCAAGATACAAAATAAAATATTCACATTAAAACACATGCACGCAGAAGAATGTGTGTGTGCAGATGTGCCCTTGGTCCCTTGGAGTCAGTGCACCTCTGTGCACTCAGTGCACACATAAAGGGTTTCTGTGTGGCATTGTACACGCTTTGCCCCTGTGGTCTGTTCCCACACAATCAGAGGGAGCAGCTCCAGGCAGCAGGAGAGTGCATGCAGGTGCTTTGGAAGCAACCGCTGCCTACATGAAATCATGTGGGGATACTTTTTTTATTCAGAGGTGGGTTAACATGCTTTTTGAATCTAAGTATTGCTAGCAATTATTTTCATGTTTGTCATCTCACCCACAGATATTGTTAATTTAGCCAAATTAGATGCTAGTGAGTTTCTACAGGAGAAAATAAGGAACCCATTAGATGCCTTTTTTTTTAAAATAGCATAGCATAATGATAGTGTGTGTTCATTTTCCTGTATGAAATCAAGAGAAGTGATTTTTCATCCCTTTGGTTTGTATAGTGACATTTAATTTTGCTCTTCCTAATGTTAATTAAGAAGGGATTTAAGCCTTTAATTATAAATTCACCAGAAATGTAGGAAAGGCATAATTATTGTATCCTGTTACAGGTTTTTATTAACAGTTTTTAAGCCTGAAAATGTAATTCTTCGAGGGCTATTTCTCACCTAGGTCCTGATGATGCAGAATATTTTCTACATTGCTCTTTGGTTTTTTTTCCAGGAGCGGAAGAAGCATGGAGAGAACAACAATGAACTGTTCCTAGCAGATGTCTATGCCTACCAGGGAAAATTCCACGAGGCAGCAAAGCTGTACAAGAAGTGTGGACGTGAAGACTTAGCTCTCGATATGTACTCTGATTTATGCATGTTTGACTATGCAAAGGTAATAGTTTGCAACTGAATCTTTAAATGCAGAAATTTTAATGTACCTGTAACTTTTCGAAGTATGATGGTACATAAGGGTTGGATGAAATGTGAGCTTTGAATTCCAACTTCATTTTCTCAGTTATTTAGTTGAAGTTCATTTGGCTTATAAGGCGAAAAGAGATTATCTTCTGTGTCTAGATGTAATGGCAGCCTTTTTCTTAAGCGTCTATTAGTAAGGTAGCAGGTTTTGTTTTGGATAGTCTCAAATGAGTCCAAGGACTTCATGGCTTCTGAGCAGATTTTTTTGTTGGACTCTACCAGAGCCAACTCTTTCATTGTGATTCTATAGTGTTGTCCTTAGTAACTTCTTCCTTTTTCTAAAAAACTAAAAAATATAATTTTTGTGACTATTTCATAGAATCATAGAATGTTCTGTGGTGGAAGGGATCCACAAGGATCATCAAGGCCAACTCCTGTCACTACATAGGACATTTCTTCCGTATTAGATTGCTCAAGAGTCCCTTTTTATTATTTTGTCTCCCAAAGATCACAAGGTAGTATCCATACAAAGTGGAGCTGAGTGCACCGTGCATTTAATTCGCTTCCATATTATAATAAAAATATTTTTCTTTCAGACTTTGAACTTAAATAGGTATGTTAGTTCTATATCAATGTATTTTATAGTGTGTAATATACTAACCTAGTAATTGTTTTTAATAGAGAATTTTCTTCCAAAGATCCAGTATGTCTTGACTTTTTTTTAAAAAAACTGTTTCCATGTAGAAATAAATTTAATATGGTTTTAAAAAGTGATGGTTTTAGACGTTGATAAGAACGCATTACTTGGCTTTTAAGTCTTCTGTGGTGTTTTCTTATCAAAATCCCTGAGAATGCATGTACTGTTTAGTCTCATTCATCACTCAAAGCCTTATTCTGCCCAGTATAGGACAAAGACTTTACCATGACACGCACATAAACTGTTTCAGCATAGATTCCAGAAACTGCTACAGAGAGATCTTTTTCTTCCAGGAGCTTAATATAAATACTTCAGGGCTTTGCTGATGTAAGTCTGACTTCCACTATTTTTGGCTGATGAGTCTTTGTTAGCTTCAGTGTTTTGGCTGCTCTTGAACATAAATGTAATTCATAGATGAAAATTTTCCCATAAGTCTTCATAAGAATCTTTTAATTCTTGGCTGTAGTCATGTCTATATTTAACTAGTGGAGAGCAAAAGGTCTCGTGTCTCCTATCCTTGAGAGTAACTCCCTGAAAAGGAAATTAAAGGTACTTCATAGCATATGAAGAAAGCTTCTTGTGCAGGAGAGTGCACAATACATGAAAGAATCTGTAAAAGCCCCTTGTTTGCCAGTTATTTTTCCAAGGAAAGATTCAGGAGTGGGCGTCGGGCGGTGTTTTTGTGTTGGAGGAGTGGTGGTGTTATTTTAATGCTGCCAGAATTATGCAAAGGGACCTTTATAGAATCTGATTGCTTGTGCTTGTGCTTGACTTTGATGATCTCTGGCTGGAGAGTCCAGACTGGAGGGAGAGGTCAGGAGGTTCTTTGATATGTGGTCGTAGGCTTATCACAGTACCAGATCACAAATTACTGAGGACTCTCAAAAAAACTCTTTATACTATAAGGAGCTTTTGATTTTGGACTTAATTTGGTGACCTAAGCTGGAAAACAAGTTACATTAAAGACATTGGTTAACTTGATTCTTTTGCTTCAGTTTTTCGTATTCAAAGATTATCATGTCATCTTTTATCCTATAAAGATTATGTGACATCTTTTATAGTTACTCACTTGAATCAGGGCTGTGTTGTGGTAGATAATGCTACAGTAAAATCCTCTATGGAGCTCATCTAGGAGCTGACATAGTGATGGACTGTAGTTCTGTACCTGTTGACTGGTTGTGGCAGGGAAACTGCAGAATTGTGATAGAGGAAGAGTGCTGTTCTGTGGGTGCTTTCTGTGGGGATTTTTTGCTTGTTTGTTGTTTTGGTTTTTTTTTAATCCTGAATCAGAATTTGCAGAAAGAGACGATAAGGTAATTTTCCACTTTGTCTCACTTTTCCATTTCTTCTCTGTTCTAATCTTTCGCTTGATAGAAGTTTTTTTAATGGACAGTAGCCTGTTCTGTTAACAGACAAAATCGCCTTTAATCGATCTTCTGGTGCTGAAGTACTTTTTTTTCTTTTTCCTGGCACATGATGTTAACAGATGTGAACCATATGGTGCCACAGCTTTGGCACTGGCAGAAGAAGCTGAACAAACTATTAGAAATATTTCCAAAATGGTCATCATCACAGCATCCAGGCTTAGTGTTTGCATTCCTTGCCAGAAGTCCAACCAGTAGTTCAGAGCCACTTTCACTTTTGAGCAGCTGTCATCCCATCCTTATAAATGAACTGCTTTGATACATTGTAATGTAATTGTCAAATGTCTTTGCAGAAACAGAATTTCAGCCTTTAATTGATTTGTGGATGGCCATCCTGATGCTGATGTAAAATTATTAAGGGGCCATTGTTAACCCCTTGGGGAGGGGTTGGGTCATCTTGAAGGATGCATCTTGACTTGCAAAAGAAAATCTGAAGCTTGGGATTGATCGGTTAGATTTTGTATTAGTACCATTTTGTTTTGGAAGTGCACGTTCCTGAAAAGCATGCAGAAATCATACTTTTTATCCGCTTAGACAGGATCAATAAGAGAGCAAACTTTCAAGAAAAAATCCAGTGGGGATGTATTTGTCACCTCTGAGGTGTCTGTATCATCCTTCTCCTGGTCCTCCCAGAATTTCCCACTTTGTTTACCAATTGAAAACTATCTAAATAGGAGACTTGCCATTGTTTGCTGCCAACCACTGGGCTTTTATTAGTGGTTGAAGGCTGGGTCAGTTCCTGTTGCTCTGTATGCAGTATTTCTTTACTTAGGAGGCATAAGGGTATCTATTAAAAAAGCTTTGTGGTATTTCAGAATTTCAGCTGTAACAGTGTTTGTGACCAGAAGATAACGCGGACTATTGTATTGCACTGTTCCAGGATTTTCTGGGATCTGAAGACCCCAAAGACACAAAGATGTTAATAAAAAAACAAGCGGATTGGGCCAAGAACATGAATGAACCAAAGGCAGCAGTGGAGATGTACCTCTCTGCAGGCGAGCACATGAAGGCCATAGATATCAGTGGGGACCACGGCTGGGTTGATATGTATGTTTTATATATTATCTCTGAGATGGAACTAGTGAAAACTCAAATGACTTGTTATGAATTCTGCATAATTTTAAAATAAGACAAAGCCTGTTGATGTGTGTCTTTGTTTATATCAAATCGATTATTTGAAGCACATCCACTATTAAAAATGTATTTAAACTTACATATGTTTAGAGAGTAGGGACATAAATATGTTGCGAAGACAAATGCTTCAGAAGAGTAAAGAGTGTGAATGGGTTCATCTGTAGTATGAAACTGTCTTCTAAAATGTGCATGCCTTAAGCTTTTCAGAGTTATCACAGCAGTGCTTATGATAGCTATTTCTGTTCTTTTAAGCTGTTAAGGATAATCGTATACTGGGTAGAGAAGACAACTAGAGTACAGAATCCCTAGAAATTCTGGGGCTACTCCTGTCACCGGTCAAATTCCCCTAGATTTGCAATAGGTGATGCTTTGGGTTGTTTGCTGAGTTGCCATAAGATCTTGAACAGGTCACGCAGCCTTCCTTTGCCTGTGTTGCAAATGAGGTAATGTTTGTTCAGGAGTCTTTTGTTTAGGTCAGGATTGAGGAAGTGTGTCCCATGTCACTTGGTCATGTAGGACCCACTCTCTCCCTCCCTCTTCACGACTATGCAAAGAGTCAGACATATGGAATTCAATGTATGAGTAAAGATTGAAGGAATAGGTTTTAAGTTTGTAAAAGGAAAAAAAGAATTTTTAATGTTTACTGAAAACTATTTAAACAGTGTTGCATGGTACTATTATTATGGTATGTATTAAATAATAGCCTATTAAAGGTGAAGTTTTTAAGCAGTTAAACAAAAAGCAAAACAAGGCAGAACCTGAAACATCTGGCTTCTTTTTACTTGGTCTAGGTTAATCGAAATTGCTCGAAAACTGGATAAAGCTGAGCGTGAGCCTTTGTTAAAATGTGCCTTCTATTTTAAGAAACTTGATAACCCCGGCTATGCAGCAGAAACGTATGTGAAGATTGGTGACCTGAAAGCATTGGTCCATCTGCACGTGGAGACCTGTCGCTGGGAAGAAGTAAGTGTGCCCTTGATTTCTGTGTTTAAAACCACTACTTGTTATTGCCTCTGGTTGCAGGAAAGGAAGACAAATGTCTGGCTCCCCCACTACTGCAGTGAAGGGAGAGGCACAGAGGGAGGATTCTGTAGAATGTGATTTGGAATATTTAAGTTAATCTTATATGCTCAGTGTTTGTTTGGTGGCGTTTTTTTGGTGTTGCTTCTGGTGTTTTCTTTAGTTTCCTGGCTAAATATTTCTTCTCACTTCTGAGCACTTTTTTGTCCTTTTTGAGTTATAGTTGTCCACTTCTTATGATAATTCATGGGATGCTTCTAGTCCATCAGAAAGAATACGTAGGGATTATATTATGTGGTATTATATAGTAATTGTTTGAAATGTATTATTTATAATTTGGACACACTTGAGTAAGAATACCATACAGATATTTGGATCCAATAAAAGACTGCTGTGTTCCTGTGGACCCCGCTCTATAACTGGATTTCTGCTTTGGATTAGGTAGAGTTCTGACTGTACTGGCTTTTTCCATAATAACCTGGGTCTGTCCCTACCACTCACTTCACAGCTGGGGTCAGCACTAAGGTTCTTGTTTCTTCGCGTGAAGTTTTTGATAGGTGTATTTCTTGAGGGAATGTTTTCAAAGTGCTGCTGGAGTCCTCCTCCCCCAGTTATATGGGTGCTTTGGAAAATTGTGGACTTAATCCTTTACTGACTCGTTAGCAAGTTTAGAAAGTGAGTGTACAGTGCATTTGTTGTGTTACTTCAATTTCTTTAGAAGATACATTATGTAAAAATAAAAATATCTTCTATCTCTTGTTCTGAAAGCTACTGAATTTCCTAGATTACCACTATTGGGCTTCCTTGATGCAATAACAAGACTGTTACTATGCTTAGATTCTATTCTTTTGTTATTGTTATTGATTACTTTTTAATTAAAAATACATTAGTTTCATACTGGAGAAAATATGGATTGCACTCTTGATTCTGTGTATGTGTTTTCATTGTTAATTTACTTGGAGCTGAAGGATTGATTCCATAGAATATTCTAAACCTTTTAACTGTTTGAACCATGCAGTATTCTAAAAATGATTTTTTTTTTAATTTATCTCAGGCATTTGCTTTGTGTGAAAAGCATCCTGAATTCAAAGATGATGTCTATGTCCCTTATGCTCAGTGGCTAGCGGAGAGTGATAGATTTGAAGAAGCCCAAAAAGGTAAGAATGTCACTAACAAGTCACTGGTCGCTCAAAATTTACTCCATACTTTTCCAATACAGAATGTGCAGTCCCTGCCCTGGAGGGTTTCTTATCAATGGGATTCAAAGCCAAATAAAGTCCATTTTTTGATGCTGGTCTTAACTTAGCTGGAGGTCTCCTTATTTGATAAGAAAATGTGACTGATCTATCAAAAAATTATGGCATCTAAATACAGATCCAGGTTTTCCATTGCATTGACTATCCAAGCGTGGCACATAGCAACAGTATTTGGTATATAAACCTGAGTGGAAAGCATAGTTTTTCCTTACATTTGTGTAATGTTTGGTTTGTACAAGTAAAATTTTCCTATTTCTTTAAAAAACAGGCTTATATGTGCTAGGCTTCATATGTTAGGCTTATAAAATTACCTTTGAAGAGAACCTTCCATCGTGTGGACAGGCTTCAAAATTTAATTCATAAATTCATAATGTTCCAAGAAAAAGGAGGTACTGAAGCAAGCTCCATGAGGAGCCAGCATGTTTTTAGTAAAGTTACTTTTCTCAGGTGCAGCTCCATGTGACTGTTGGATCTGCTCTTTTCAGAGCCAGGTTGGATCTAAGTGTGTAACTGCATTTGCCCAGAAAAGCTGCGCTAGTAAACTTGCCAAACGCAATCTGTCTCCACACGAAACTAGTTTGTGCGTCTCAGCACTAAACCTTTGAGCACCTGGTTTTAGGGCAGTTTGGTAGTTTGCACATAGAATTCTGTGACTGTAAGTGGATTGTTCCCAGTTTCTTCCATGGGGTTTGATTCTGTTGTGGCTTAGCAAATATAAATGCGCCAGAATCGTGTGAGCTCAAGATCATTGTGTAGCTATGTGAGAATCTCGTTATATGTGAGCTAGCTGAAGTTATGAGGCAGTTGTGCTGTGGGGTTGTTTTTTTGGGGGGTTGGATCCCCTCATCCCCCTTACCCTATGTGAAAACTGTGTTTGCCAAATGCATGTTTGCTAAGTGAGAATTCAGGATCTTCCTTTTTACTGGATTGTCAGCATCAAGTAAAGAAACGCTGTTAATAAATAATAAAAGAATATAATAAATGCCCTTTCAAAATAGTCAGCATTACAAACCAGAGCATTAACTTCAAACGTTAATTTATTGTAGCTTTGAATGAAGTAGTAATTTGCAGTGTGTAGAGGTTGCCGTTGTTGTCTAGAGATCTAATCATCGTAGCTTAAAATCATAATTTGCTCTTTCCTATATTTAAAAAAAAAGCAACCAGTGTTACGCAAAATCCGTGAGCTCAAGGGCTGCTGAGACAGTGCAAAACCACAAAATGCCTACAGATGCTTCTCATGTTCTGTTAGTGTCGCTGCTTTCAAGGAGACAAATACTAGTACGTAATCCTTTTTTATCCTGCCCTGGATAAACTATTTGATATTGGCTGAATAGACTGCTCTTAATTTAAAAACATTAATTTCAGTTAAATTGATATAATCAAACTGTAAAATCCTCTTTGTTTTGGCCTTTTTTGTAGCATTTCATAAGGCTGGCAGGCAGACTGAAGCTGTAAGAGTGCTGGAGCAGCTAACACACAATGCTGTGGTTGAAAGCCGATTTAATGATGCAGCCTATTATTATTGGATGCTTTCCATGCAGTGTTTAGATATAGCCCAAGGTAAGTAACTGAGAGGAAGTTTATATTTATTACCTTCTTGTGCATGTAGACAATTACTGAATTGTGATAGCATTGCCGCAACTAATTCACTGTTGTGTGGCTTTGTTTTTGTTATTGTTCATTTTTTTTAGTACTGTGCATAACTCTGGCTTGTGCTATTTTTGTAGTCCCCCCCAGTTTTCCCATGTGCTTATTTAAAAAAAATAAGCAAACCAGCAACATCAGTGTGCGTAGGCCTCCTTTTGAAATCTGACTGGAATCAAAGTCCCCTGGGACCTTGTATCCTCACGTACCTTCCCACAACACACTTTAACTAGAGAAGTGATTGGAGGGTTACAGTACTAGTAAATAAAAGATGATCTTGGAGTGTAAGATACATCTGGTATTTGAACATAGGTTGGAGAGGTAGTCCTCAAATTAGTTCTGCCAACAGAGATAAAACTGTTTGTGAGCTATCATTTTGTCTTCAGAATGTATTTCACTGGGAGAGAAGTGGAAACAGTAGTTACTAGGTGTAATTTAGTAATAATGAATACAAAAGATCAATAACACTGCCTTTTGCCTGGTGCTCTGAGTACTATTTATTTAGTTCAGTTGATGTATGACAATGCTGATCTATTACTTCTCAAGTATTTTAGAGTGCAAATTTTTCTAGTTGGCTTAGTACTGTGTGTTTAATATTTATGAAACAAATGTTTCAAAAATAATATTTTGTGAACTATGGATGAGGTTCCCAGTGATTCACACCTACTATTTTCTACCTTTAAATAAGCTATAGCCTATAGCTGTGTTAAAACTACTGCCTCAGCTGTTTCACGTTTTACCATGCTTGTCTTAGACCAGAAATTTGTTCAGAAAAATGACAACTCTATAATATGTGGTTTTTGCAGGTTGTGCTTGAACAAGTACACACCTCTGTTGGAAGTGCTGGAGCTAGGATCAGAGTATGCTGTTTTCTTCCAGCTGAGTCTCATAGACTCGTTTTCGAGACTTAAACTAATGCCTTTGTCTCCCGCAGAGAATGAACAACAGAAGTCTGAAATGTTGCAAAAGTTTCATCACTTCCAGCATTTGGCAGAAGTTTACCATGTCTATCACTCTATTCAAAGATACACTGTAAGATCTTTACTTTCAAGTTGTGTATTTATGCTTCCTGAGCATTGTTCTTTAGGGTGTCCAGAAATAAATAGGAATAATGACTTTTCAGGCAATTAAATATTGAGTGTAGACTAGTGATACTGTGTAATAACTTTATTTCTTTAACTTTATTTTATTATACAGCTTTCTGCTTTACTCTACAAGAACTTTTGTTGTTTTAGTTTCTAAAAACTGCAGTGCAGCTTTAGCAAATCTGTGCCCATCTCATTGTGGGTAGAAGATAAGGTGATGACTCGCTTCCCTCACAGCCCTTTTGTGTTAGTTGTATTGGTTTGGTTCCATGTGTTTGGTTCCACTGAGCCTCTGATCCTACACACTCTACAGCTGACTTTTCCTATAGTCAAGGGAAAACAAGATTGAATAAAAGGCACCCTAGCTTTAGGGATTTCTACAGTGCGGTCTGTGTGTTGGTAGTGATGTGTGTAAACTACCCCAAAATGGTGAGCACTCACAAGTGAGGAGCTCCGGCTACTTCCAGCAATTGTAGTAACATTACCACCACTGTTGGTGAAAATATCTTTTGTAAAATATTTGAGAACTCTTGATCTGTGCCCTAGCCCAAAAGAAGACTCCGTGCTATGGAGTTTTTCACTGGTCAGACTACCTCAGACTTTGCAGTGCTGGAGACTCTACAAGACTGCTGGCCAGTCTGCCCTTATTTTAAACAGTCTGATAAAGATTCTGATTTAGCTACATGGATCTTCTTCTCTCTTTTTCTGCACGTAGCAGGCACGAACTTTAGTGATAAAGACATGCAAAATCCACTTGCTATGTTCTGTCAGCACCTCTTCTTTTTGCAGCTGTATGAAAGAAATGTGGTACTTGAGATGCCTAGTGCTGTGATGCTTGGGGATAGGAGTTGTTGGTTTTCCAGCTTAGAAATATATGTCTGTATTTTTAATACTGCAGGAGGAGCCTTTCAGTTTCCACTTGCCTGAAACCCTCTTCAATATTTCCAGGTTTCTGCTTCACAGCTTAACAAATGAGACTCCTTTGGGGATCTCAAAAGTGTATCCTTTGAATGCAGTACAAAAACTAGAAGTTATCTTGTGAGATACGTGAAATGAATAATTGATGTTGATCTACAGTATAGAGATCTCCTGTAGAGTATCATCAGTTTCAGCTGTTAGTTATAGTTAATGGAAACTGACTTTTGTCCCTCAGGAAATAATCGGCATCTTCAAACCATTGTGTTTAACTGCACTACCTTTTTTTCTGCTTTTAAATAGTTTTGGAGAGCTCTACGAATGATAGAACACGTAACTCTCAAAGCCACTCAGTCTGGTGTATCACCTTTGTCAGAGAAGCAAGTTCTAGGATACCAGTCACTGCAACAGGATGGTGGTTCTGAATCTTGACAGTGTTGTTGGAAGGAGACTGAACTGAGACAGGAGCTGGGGGATAACCAGGAGCTTTCGCTTTATGTGAGGCTGGTGTAGCTGTGCAGCGCCTGTCAGGCTAACATTTGCATGGCTTTGTTAGTGCATATTGCATCTTTGGAAAGGACTTCATAAATGGTCTGTGTGAACCCTGTAGAAATGCACCTGTCTGTAAAAGATAAAAATAAGGGTCACTGGATGCTACATGGAAGCCTCATTGTCTTGTTTTCACTTCATTTATGACTTGGGATGGGATGTTAGCTTTCCTTTCCATAACTTCCTCACTTCTAAATGTATAATCTTTCATAGTCTTTCATAACATGTCTTGTGTTCAGTAGCTTTCCACACAGCATAGTGTTATGAACCGATGAAAGGGAAAGACAGCCTTAGGTCATTGATGCAGAGCATGTGCTTTATTTCCAATAAGATCATGTGTATGTAGTTGGTGTCAGTAGGTTGCTGGCATTGTAAGATTTGTTGTTGTTTTGTCTGGAGAATAATCCGTTCATCCTAAAATTACTGAAATTTTATCAATGGAGTCAGAATATTTAACTAAAGCAGTGTTTATGTAGTGTCAGTTCCTTACCTTGCTAATAATTGCCCACTGATATTTCGTAGCTCTTTCATGCTTGTTTTTTAAATGGAGTTATGTAAATAGATTTCTCTTGTTAAAGCCTATTTAAAGTATCTGTGCTGGATATGCTTCATTGCACAACTTCTCTGATTAGAAAGAGTATTACAATTTTTCCTAAATGTCACAAGTATGTTTATTCCTTAATTAATTTATAGCAATACATTATTTACCCTGGCAAAACAGAGTGAAGCTCTTGGTGCGTATAAACTGGCTCGTCATGCCTATGACAAGTTACAGGGACTGCAGATCCCGGCTAGGTTCCAGAAATCAATTGAGCTGGGCAGCCTGACAATCCGATCCAAGCCATTCCATGACAGTGAAGTAAGTTGTAATATGTTTCGTGTTAATCATTAATATGTTGCCTAATCCAAGAATCTTTGAGTTGCTGCATGCACAAAAAAATCTGAAATACATTATGCATAGCTCTGTGATATAATTACATTTCTGCTGGAAACAGTCCTTTTATTGTTGTTCTTCAGGTCAGACTTCCTTTTGCTCCTGAGAACAAATTAAAATCAGTCCGTTCTTTATGAGCAGCTTCCATCCTCCCTCTGCTGTCTTGCATCTACCTTCCTTTCTGCCTGTTAATTCTTTCAAGCCTTTTTCTCTCTGATTCTCATGCAATTACTCCACAGTCTTTGTCTCTTTCTCCAGCTGGAGGTCACTTTCATTTGTCCCACTCCTAGCACTCCTTCTCTCCTCCCCCTATCCCTTGAACAACCTTCCTTCCTTAAGTCTTATTTTAACACCTTTTCTTCTTTAACTGAATTCTGACTTTCTGCAGTGCTCTATAAAGCCTTGTCTCATGTAGTACTCACTAAAAATAAGTTGTATTGTGCAAGTGAACATACACCTGGCCACCTGAAATAATAGAAACACAGTCTTAAGAATTGCCTAAAATAACTGTTCTCTTGAGGAGAGATGAATTAATTGGAGAACTTGAATTTGACCAAACCTTAGAGCAAAAAAGCTTTGCTTCTGTAACCTTATCTTCAGATTCTTTTGTCACTCTGTGTTTGATGCAGAATTCTGCTTCTGTTACTGTGAAGGCAAGGTGAAAATGTAGTTGTTAGAATGGTGAAGACAGCTATTTTTCCTGAGAAAACTTGCTGTTTTATTAAAAAGGGAAAGCGTTTTCAGATGTTAAAGGATCTGATTTCACAGCAGTATTTCTCCAGATTAGTGCTGAGGTAATATCAGTGGTGTAAATGTAAGGAGCCTGTATTTAATTGAAAACAAAGAGTTCGGGATGTGCTGATCTGTTTATGATTACTGTGCTCTGTATGTGTCTTTGCAGGAGCTTGTGCCCTTGTGTTATAGGTGCTCTACCAACAACCCTTTGCTAAATAACTTGGGAAACGTCTGCATTAACTGCAGACAACCTTTTGTCTTCTCTGCTTCCTCCTATGGTGCGTTGGAATATCACATTCGGTTGTGCTTTTGAAGTAGATAAATGTTAACTGAATAGAGTAGATTAGTAGTTCACTTGTTCTTTCTGCAGTATTATTTGGAGAAACAAATCTTTCCTTTTAATGGTAGATTTGACTAAGTGGCTGCCTCTTGTCCCAGGGATTGTTGGATTTCGTTGCAAGATAGCAGCAGAAGTGGAGCTTTGCTTTATTATAAAACACTGAATGTATAAAGTGTTTCATTAACACAGATGCAGTGCTTTGAGAAGTCGAGGGGATTTTGGTTTGTTTTTATTTTTTTTTTATTTAACTTGCTTCATGAGAACAAGCAGGCAGAACACCACTGTCATAAAAGGCAGAGGGTGTTCATTTCTTAAAGGGCACAGTGTCTTCTAGGAGGCATTTTCTGAGTTTTTGCTTTTCACACCCCTGTAGAAGTACTGCATCTGGTCGAGTTTTATTTGGAAGATGGCATCACAGATGAAGAAGCTGTAGCTCTCATTGACCTCGAAGCTCCAAGATTGAATAAAAGAGAGAATAAATGGCAAGAGGTGATGCATGACAGTATCCTTTTCGTTAGCATTGGTTTCCAGGGCCTTTCCTAGGGGAAGAAAGCAACAATTTTGCATTATTTTTTTTTTCCGATCTTAGGCTTAAAATTTTATGATGTGACTGATGGGCAATTGTATTCTTTCCTTTTCAAATTAGTATAATGACCAAAGGGATATGTTAACTAAACCTAATATTTTCATAAAGCTTTTTCAATAGGAAAATTCATTTCTACTTATGTGAAATATTTCTTTTTAACAATGGAATGCCACACTTTACCTGTTCTGTTTTAACCGCTTTCTGTAAAGAACGGGGTGACTCTGAAGTGTGTTACTCACTTTCAATAACAGCTTGCTTTAGAGACTGTCTTCTCTTAGCTAGGGAGAATCAGCACGGACTTTCTTCATAACCATTCCTGTTGGAATCTGTTTTGTAATGCTTTGGTATCCACAGCTCCCAGTTGTTGTGGGAGCCATATAATATTAGGTGCAGAGTTCTGCACAAAAAACCATAATCTCTGACTAAAGCTACTCAAAATGTAATTTAAATAGGTTGCTTCGTTTGCTTTGTCATTTGTCAGAAGGGGCAGAGAGGGAAAGGAGGCAGAGCTGATGCCATATTTGGTTGTGGTCGGTTTTTCTGTTCTACAGCTGCTGCCGTGATAGATTTCCCTGGATGCTGTGTATCGCAGCAAGCCCTTCTCCAGTGCTGTAATAATCCAGGCACTGTAGCGGTTTGAGGATGCTCTGACCCTCTGCAGCAACAAGGATGCCAGTCCTGCTGCTATGCAGTCATATTTATTCTATGAGTGGTGGCTACTGTGAGGACAGCTAATTTTATAGGAACTCTGTTTCTTCCTTAAAAAATGCATCTAGATGCACAGAGTTTGAGGCTTGATGACAGTACAGATATTATTGAAGATGATGATCCCTTTACAGCAAAACTGAGCTTTGAGGTAAGAGCCTTACCTGTGTTTTGCAGTTGTTTCTTTCTTGCTACCAACAGAAATGAATAGAAAATTTTAACTCTAGAATCCACGCCACTCTTCTAGAGTGAAAGTGAAATACTACCACAAGAGAGAGATACAGAGTGGGGGCGCAGAAGGGAGGGATGACACTTGAGAGGTAAAGAGATTTACCAGTTAATTCCTCTCTCTCTTGTTTTTGTTTTGTTTTTTTTTAAGAACAAGCAATTAAACCTCAAAAACAACCCCAAAACCCACAAATCACCAAGAAAATTTTAAGAAAATGGTCCTGCAATTTGGTTTCTTCATCATACAGTGACACAACAGGGCAGTCCCCGAGGGTGTTTCTGTCTGGGCAGTCATTACTGTGAGGTTATAATCCAGACTGTGGGCATTGGTGTTCTTTGCAAGGAATTGTGTTAAAATGAATAATGGAGGCTCACTGAAACCAAGTTAGAGTTGTGGCTGGATGCTGCTGTTGCTGAGTGTATTGCTAGAACTGAACAGTGAATTTGGTGGGACTTGACTCAGGCCAATTCTATTTTAGCTGAATTTTACTTTTACTTCTTACAAGATCTTATTAATCCTCAAAGGTCTTTACAGCTGGTTACAGTAATTCTTTCTAAACCTGCTCTCCTGCAGCAAGGAGGCTCAGAATTTGTTCCAGTGGTTGTGAACCGTGCTGTTCTGCAGTCAATGAGCCGAAGGGATGTCCTGATTAAACGCTGGCCAAAGCCATTGCGGTGGCAGTACTACCGTTCCTTGCTACCAGATGCCTCCATTACCATGTGCCCATCATGTTTTCAGGTAGTATTTTCATGGAGAAGTTTAAAAAGCAAACCCAAAACCAAACCAAAAAAAAACCCTTCTGTGAACCCTATAGCTGAAACAAAATTCCCATCATTGAAACCTCATACTTCCAAATATATTCAATAAACTCCTGAATGACATAGAGACTGAGCAGGCAATGAAAACCAGAAAATAAACTGCGTGATGCACAGAGGAACAGCTGCCTTCTGAAAACTTTGAGGTAGCTGAATATGAGAAGTGGCACTGACAGCAAGTCGGAGCCTCTCAAGCAAACCTTGGCTGAACAACAGATGTTGATTTGTATTTATTTCTTTTTACTCTGTCTCTCTGACTTTCAGCCTGGTCTAGCAGGGAAGATCAGTCAGTAACTAAGTGAGCTTGTGGTTCAGTCCCTCTCCTTACCCTCTGAGGAGCTACTTTTTTGAAATGATGGAATTCAGTCACTATTGCTCATGGAGAAACTGTCTGATTTTTGTCCTTCCTTTTCCTTTTGCAAAAGATATATATAATTGATTTGTGCCTCTTCAGCAGCATTGACAGTGGTCTGTGAAATGCTTGCTGCTCTGTTGCAGGTTATAGGTCTCTCAAACAATTGAAAGTAGGAAGACCAATTCTCTTGTGCTGTTAGCTTCAGAATGTCTGTGCTGTAGAGAAGCTGTTGAGCTCAGTTTGCATTTTCTCTGAGCTAGTCACAGGCTAACTTGTCCCTAAATCTGTTCCCAATTAACAGATGTTTCACACTGAAGACTATGAGCTTCTCGTACTCCAGCATAATTGTTGTCCGTTCTGTCGACGGAGGATAGATGAGTCAAACCAATGAAGAAAAACAATCTTATACCTCAACTGAGAGATTTCCCGGTTTTGCTTGGCAAAACACTTGCTAGGATTCATAGAGTTCTCCTAACAACTTAAGTCATCTTGTTACATTTTGTACATAAGAGTGGAACAGAGTTGAAGAAATGTAACTATTTTTTTTTAAATGAAAATGTCTGTTGTTTGTGAATGTCATCTACATTTCCCAGGCAAGCAGCTGAAGTGCCACATATTTTTATAGGAATGTTTCCAGGGTCAAGTTCGATCTTGAATTAATTGTTTTTACTCCAGCTTGAGTTAGAACTTGATTTGCTCCTTAATATGTACGCATTATTGACAGATCTTTAAATAAACAGGACTATTTTTCACTACTCTGTCTTGGAATTTGCTGTAACGCAGCTCCTTCTGAGGTTGTATTTTTCCTTAGTTCCATTTAGGCAAGGATAGCATTAGAATTTTGAGCTCTTAAATTGTGATCTTCAGAGTTACGCAGATCTCGGCATCGGGGACCACCTTTCACAGCCACACTAAGTGTGTGGGGGGGATGTCAAAACTTTTACTCTGTAGAATTCACACTTGTTAACACAAAGTGCCAGTTGTGCGTGGAAGTATGAATTCCATGTTAACTAAGCAATTATTTCAGGCCAGAGCCTGTGTGCAAACTCTGTAGAGCTGAGAGAAGATGGACATGCTGCCTTACTTCAGCCTCTTGCTGAGACTAAGGGGATTTTAATGATGCAGCTGCTTGACCAAACGTAGTGGGTCAGTGCCAGGCAGCAACTAAACCCCCATGCAGTACTTTGTCACAGCAGGACCAAGGAGAAAATCAGAAGATCAAGAAAAGAAAAAAAGCTCATGGGTTGAGATAAAGAGAACTCAATAAGTGAAGCTAAGCTGTGCATGCAAGCATAGCAAATAAGTAATTTATTCACAGCTTCCCTGTGGCAGGCAGATGTCCGGTGTACTTCTTGGAGAGCAGTGCCTCACCATGAGTAATGGTTACTTTGGAAGGCAGACACCACAAACGCAACATCCTCTCTTCTTCCTCCTTTCCCTGACCTTTTATTTCTGAGCACATCATATGGTATGAAGTACCTCTTCGGCCAACTGTCCCAGCTCTGGCCTATTGCTGGAGGAGACAGAGCAGGGAACAATAAAACCTCAGTGCTGTGCAAGCACTGCTCAGCTGTAGCTGCAGCATTGCTGTATTATCAACACTGGTTCAGACAGAAATGAAAAGCGCAGCACCATGCAGCTGCTCTGAGGAAAGTTTACTCCATCCCAGCCAGACCCTGCATGCCCACGTACTCGTGGGTAATTGAATCTCCCGAGGACAGTCCCTGAGTAGTACTCTGACAGGGGGAGAATGTATGTAGGTAACCAGCTGGGCTGGATTTGAGCTGGGAAGCGATAGATCTCTTGGCTTTAATCCAGTATAAATTGTGCCCATGTTACCATGAGTTCTATTGTTGTTATGACATGCTGTCTGTCACAGCCTCCCTTTGTTTTGAGTGGGAAATGATATCCTCCTTCACTGTCTTAAGCTATTGGCTGAGGTTGCTGGGTGCTGGTAAAGCAGCTAACACGTAAAGAGCACTTTGCAGATGCAACTAGTGCTGTATCCGTGGCTGCTTGCGTTCCTATTGAAAGTGACACTGCAATGGCACTATGGGGTTCCTGAGTCCCTCAGTGGTTCCTGACCAAGTTTGCTTAATTTACCACTTCAAAAACATTCTGTTTTAATTACTGCTCGTCTGCTTTTTGACTGATCTGTCACTGTTTGCAATGAAGACTTTGCAACTGACATGGATAAACAATGCTGTTTGAGTCATGAGCCAGAATGGAATTCGGCTTGTTCTCCCGGAACTGAGCTGGCTTTGCAGAGCTAGTGGGAAGAAAAATTATAAGACTAAATAGATGGGGTTTGCCGTGGCACAGAGACACAACGGATCAAGTGAGGAGGCTTTTTTCTTTTCTTAAACAACTCTGTGAATACAGTCTAGGTTTGAAAATTGTGTTGCGCTCTTCTGGCTGAAAACTTACTCGACATTTTCTCATACATGGTGAAGATGTTCTAGTTCCAGACTGCCCTGGAACTCTTGGGTGACTTCATGTTGAGGAGTTCTTGGACATACAAGAAGTCCCACCGTGATGTATCTGAAGCTGTTGGGAGGGGTTGACCAACAGTTTTCTTCCATTTGCCCTATTGTTCTACCCCATTATTGCTGGCTGCCCCACTGCTGTACTCCAGTAGTGACGCACGCCGGGCCCTAAGCTCTGAGCAGCAGCTGCTAACCTCAGCAGTGGCTTATTGCATCAGAGCTTAAGGTGGCATATTTGTGTATTGGGGAAGATAAACCTTTAATCCTTCTTGTATGCCCAGGTGCAAGTATGAACAGCTGCATTTGCAATTAGATAGTGGCACTGCCCTGGCCTTGGCAACACGTGTGAAAAGTTAATTGAGAGGGACTTAGGATGAGCGGACTGTGTATGAGGACGTGGTATTTTCACGTAGACATGAAGGAAGACCTTTGGGACTTTCAAGAGTGATAGTGGCCTGCCTTTGGCTACAGCCACCCAGTTCTTCCTTTGTCCGTGGTGCCAGGATTTGAGGTCCTTTAGACCTTCCCCACTTACGGTGAAGGTTTCCCAGCTTGGTGTCCTCTTTAAAGAGAATACAGAGCTTTGTGCTTTTTTCTTTCAAATATTTTGCACACACTAAACTGACTCACTGGGAACACTGGTAAAAACTAGCCCAGGTCTGAAGGAAGTTTAACGTCAAGAGGACCTGAGCTTCTGCTCCCCTCACGCTTATTACCCACTCCCCTGCTCCTGACCACAAGGAACGCTCAGCTCAGCCCCTTGGGTGCAGCAGAAACAGCAAGGGGAGGTGTTTGGGTCCTCTCCAGCCTCTCTCCCCTACTGAGGGGCAGCGCAGACAGTCCTTACGGAGTCTCTCCAGGGGAACCCGCTGGTACCTGCCTGACAGCTGGAGTATTATTGACTGCTAAACGGGGTGGAAAAAAAGAAGAGATGGGGAAAATAGGTTTGGAGCTTAAAAGATTAATCATGGTGGTGTGAACTGTAAGGAACCACCTTCTCCAGAGACATCCTCTGTAGTTGGCTTAATTGTGCTCACTCTGCTGTACATGTTGTCCCAGTGCCTCTGAAAAATTAAGTTGGCACAAAGAACATTTCAAGCACAATTGAGTGGGGAGGCAGAGAGACAGAGGACATGGGAGGCTCCAACAATGGCTTCGCCTGTGGAATTTGATGATTCTGCAAGGTTTTTGGAAGAGCAAAGGTATCTGCAAACCAGCATAGGAAGTTGAGTGTTGGCTTCAGCTCAGAACCTAGCCTTGTCCAGCAGCCCTCTCAGAACCAGTGCAGAATGATAACTCTCCAGGACAGGCTGACTAGGTTATTTATTAGGTGTTACCAGTGGCATGACCCAAACCACGTACAAAACCCAGCACAGTAGAGATGGTACAGCTGGAAATCTGCCAGTGGGGTTAGTGTTTCGTTGTAGCGTTCAAACTTCCCCAGCCAAATCCTGAAATGGAAAAGGAGTTGGCTGAGAGCATGTGAAAGAAGGGTTGGTGATGCTTGTGCTGCCTGAGGGCACCCTTCTGCAGCCTCCTACATGTGAATGGCAGTTCTTATGAGGATGGCTCTACAGAGGGGACGAGCTGTGTCATGGACCCACTTTTCCTTGTAAAAATGGGCCTGGGACACCACTCTATCACTGATGGACCACACCATACCTGCCCAGCCACCATATGCAGCCCCCAAACTCATAGCTGTGGGGTTTTCTACTGTGAACTTCTCTCCTCGTAGCAGAGGATGGAGAGGAGCTTCTGTTTGCTGTCAAAAGCCAAAAGCTCAGTCTGGGAGCCTTGAGAAAACGTGGCCAAGGGAAGAATCCCTGTCTGCCTTGTTTTCCCCTGTTTCCTCCACCTGTTGACACGATAGTAATGCATCTCACTCCTAGTACTTCTCTGTTGGGAAACAGAGGCATTTCACGTGGTTGGGCAGCATACTTCTAAGTGAGTGTCTGTGGGGGTGAACTGGGGACCTTGCAAGTGGGGGGGATGAGTTTCTCCCTCTGGGCAGTGGCAGCACGAGATGTGGATGTCCAACTCTGCATCATGGAGTGCGAAGACTGCCATGGGTGCAGGGCCACTCCAAACCCTCGTTCCCTGGGGAGCCTGTCCGTGCTGAGGCACGAGGATGTGCAAGTGGAGCTGCTGTCTGGTTTGGGCACCTCAAATGAAAGGTGAGGTGCAGAGCCACCTGTTTATATATGACCATGAGCCATGGTGTCCAGCAATGACAGTGGGGGCTAGAAACAGGTGTCACCTTAACACCTTCCCAGGAAAGCCAATTACCCCTGGATGATTATGATTAATAATTCTCTAAACCCTAATCGCGCTGACATTGGTGCCTGGAGCTTACCCTACGGTGCACTTTATAAGGGGTATCCTGTAGAGGTGAGCGTAGCCACTTCTCCTTGGGGTGACAGCGAAGGCTGAGAAGTGGCGGGAGCCCAACTTCAGCGATCCCCTAGCGCACAAAAGAAAACCGTGAGTAAGAGCAAACGGCACCTCACGAACCGCAACCATGAATGGAACAGAGGGCCAAGACTTCTACGTGCCCATGTCCAACAAGACTGGGGTGGTGCGGAGCCCCTTCGAGTACCCTCAATACTACCTGGCTGAGCCCTGGAAGTTCTCAGCGCTGGCTGCCTACATGTTCATGCTGATCCTGCTCGGCTTTCCCATCAACTTCCTCACACTGTATGTCACCATCCAGCACAAGAAGCTTCGGACGCCTCTAAACTACATCCTTCTGAACCTGGCGATCGCTGACCTCTTCATGGTCTTTGGAGGCTTCACAACCACCATGTACACTTCGATGAATGGGTACTTTGTCTTTGGAGTAACAGGGTGCTACCTCGAAGGCTTCTTTGCGACACTGGGCGGTGAGTTTTCCAAATATTCAAAAATATTCTGCTAGGAATTGCTCCAGATTTAAGAAGGGGGAGGGAGGATGTCCAGATGATCTTAGAAGAACATGATAACTGGAAGGTCCTTGGTCTGCTGCTAAAGTGAGTTGAGGCATTTGCATTGTTTCAGGGTGGAAGATGAAGAAAGTGACAAATAACATCTTTTTTCTTTTGACCTTAGTTTGGTAGCCACCTGCTCAGTGTCTTGAGAACAACAGTGCAGCAGTGAAAAGCAGCCAGTAGCAGATTTTGCAGTTGTGGGATTTGCACATCTTTTTGGCTTGCGTTCTGACTTGAGAGATGACAAATTTATTCCTCCTGTTTTTGTGGGGCTGTGTCTGTCATTCGCTCTGACACGGTGCATGGTGGTGCAGGCTAGCAAAGCTGGCTCTCCTCCCCCTGCCAGCCCAGCTTTGACTGAAACAGATGTTAAATAAAAACTGCATGTCTAAAAACGCTCTCCTCCGTTCAGCTCAGCCTTCAGCCATGGACAAGTGTCTTACTGATTCGGTAGCACAAGTTTCCAGGGAAGCTGTGGGTAGCCAGGGGAAATCCTGAGATGATGGGCATTCACTGCATTTCCAAGTAGGACTGTAGGCTTGTAGGTGCAGGTGCAATCCTGTGTGAGTGGTAGGATCCAGCTGCAGATCTCAGGAAACAGCAGCAAAGAGGCTACTGTGTGTCAGCTCTGCAATGAGGTGTCTTCTCATGCCTTCCTACTGCATCTTCTCTTGGCCTTTGTTTGTTTCTCTTTCTGAACCCTTGGTGGAGATTCATCTGGTGCCAGGGCTCTTCCTCAGGGACAAGAGTCCATGGAGGCTTCATGCCACTGTCAGCATGTTTTTCTCCTCCTGTTGCTCAAATGCCCTGTGTCCCTATCCTTCTTTCTCCTTGGTGCAGGTGAAATTGCTCTCTGGTCACTGGTTGTCCTGGCTATTGAGAGATATGTAGTGGTGTGCAAGCCCATGAGCAACTTCCGCTTCGGGGAGAACCATGCCATCATGGGCGTTGCCTTCACCTGGGTCATGGCCTTGGCGTGTGCGGCTCCCCCACTCTTTGGCTGGTCCAGGTAGGGAGAGAGCTGTGCCTGGTGCCTTGGGCCACAGGAGCCTGGCGTGCGGCGGCTCGGCTGTGGCTTCCAGCTGGTTTCCTATGCTGGCTGCTGACCTGCCTGGCTCACATTGCAGGTACATCCCTGAGGGCATGCAGTGCTCATGCGGTATCGACTATTACACTCTGAAGCCGGAGGTCAACAACGAATCATTTGTCATCTACATGTTTATTGTTCACTTCATGATCCCACTGATGGTCATTTTCTTCTGCTATGGGAACCTGGTTTGCACTGTCAAGGAGGTGGGTACCTGCTGGTGACGGTGGGCTGGGGGCAATAGCAAAAAAACTAGCAAAAAGGAGGAAATAGCAAACTGCAGATACTCCCCAGCTCAACTACCCCAAGCCCTGACCTCACATCCCCTGCCGGTGCAGCCCTCCCCAGCTCCATTATATTTTCATTCCCTTCTGCTTGCAGGCTGCTGCTCAGCAGCAGGAGTCTGCCACCACCCAGAAGGCAGAAAAAGAAGTGACCCGCATGGTCATCATCATGGTCATCGCTTTCCTGATCTGCTGGGTCCCCTATGCCAGCGTTGCATTTTACATCTTCACCAACCAAGGGTCAGACTTTGGGCCCATCTTCATGACCATCCCGGCATTCTTTGCCAAGACCTCTGCGATCTACAACCCTGTGATTTACATCGTAATGAACAAACAGGTAACAGGCAGGATGCCAGGAAATCTCATTTTTTGTGTTTTGCTTTGTAACAGCTTGCAGAGAGTTACAGCACTGCGAGGCACCAGTGGGCTGGCAGGGGAGTTTATTTCCAGGTGATTTTGTTCCAGCATACAGGCGGGGTGACTGCGCGCTCATCCTTGGCATTGCATAAATCTCGTAAATCCAAGCCCATCCCATCTGAAATGACCCAGGCACTGGGTTGGCAGAGGAGCTTGGGCTGCGTCCACCCTGGCTGCAGTCAGCAGGCGGGGTGGGCAGCAGGCAGGAGGAAAGCAAACTCCACCAGCATGGTGGCCCCTGCACTGCAGTGAAGGGGGCTTCCAAGCAGCTCTGCTGGGCTTGGAGGCAGCCCCGCAGCTAGAGCCATGCTGGCATCTGCCTGCCTCACCCCAAACTTCCCTCTCTTCCAGTTCCGTAACTGTATGATCACAACCCTCTGCTGCGGCAAGAACCCGCTGGGCGACGAGGACACATCTGCTGGCAAGACAGAGACCTCCTCCGTCTCCACCAGCCAGGTCTCTCCTGCCTAGGCCCCACCGGAGCAGCCGGTCCTCGGGGTGCACGTCGCCACCCCGGGAGCACCAACCTAGCCCCGCCACTGCCACTGCCTGCCCCTGCTTCACCACGGCCCCGCAGGGCAGGCTCCTCTCTCCTGGCACTAGGAACCCTGGGAACAAGGCTGTAAATGTGTACACACGTTTTGTAATTAAAATGCAAAGGCTTAGCTCCTCCACTGGCGTAAATCCGTGCTTTTCTGTTGACTTGCTGAGAGCTCGCACCTCCCTGCTCTGAGTGCAGAGCCCTGGGTCTGATGCTCCTGCCACACCTGCACGCCCTGTGCCATCATGTGAGCCCTGGGCCATGGCAGAGCCACCCTCACCACACCTCGATGGCCCTGCAGAGGCCTCTGCTGCCTGGGAGCAGGTTTGGCTGCTGTAAGGTACCCTCAGTCCTGCCGGGTGCTCCCAGCTCCAGCCCTGCCGCACTCCACCTGTGAGAAGCCCTGGGAGGCTGGGATGGGATGGCGACAGGGGCACATGGGGACCTCCGTGCCGCAGAGCTGATGGCTGCCGATCCTGCCTGGCACGCCGGCAGCGCAGGCAGGGCCTGGCACCACGGCACAGCTGTGGTCGTGCTCAGGGAGGACTCAGTGCTGGCACCCAGCACAGCAACATGCACACGGTGTTTGCACCCTCAGCAGCAGCCCTGCTTGATGCTCCCCCAGCAGGAAATACCTGTAGTCCCACCGTTCATCCTTAGGCATCTTTGGGCCCCCTGCATCCCAGGGGCATGTCCCAAGACATGCTCCTCCTGATCCTCCCGTGCATCTCCCTGTTTAAGCTGCAGCCAGTTTGCCATCAGCCCAAGTAGGAGGTTTTGGCCAGTGCTTGTGCTTTTGAGGATGGATTGGTGCATCGCTAAGCTTCCCTCCTCACTGTAGCAGGCAAGACATGGGAGCATATGGCTCAGCGACGTCGACATATGTTTTAAGCACTACAAGATGGCATATTGCAATTGTAGCAGTGTTCTTCATTTTTATTTTTAGCTCAGTTATACAAATAAGATGTTTTTCTCGCTGTTCAGTGTTATCAACATTTGAAACTATTTTTGTACATTATTATCCTCTCTGATTTCTAATCCTATGCAGCTTTGCAAGGTCTAATAGGGAACGTATAGAACCCACGCAAGTTAAACCTTTAATAAAGAGCAATTTGCAAGTACAATTCTCTCATTATTTTTTTTATCGATACTTCTGCATATTCAGTGAAATCTAAAGATTAGAGGTTTATGAATAATTCAGTGTTTAGGCTGATGTCTGATTCATGTACTTCAAATCTGGGAGCTGGTTTTGGAGGGAAGAGGATGAAGGATAGGTGTTTATTTGCTGTCCTCAAGGCTGTGCTCCATGGCAGCCCCGTGATGCTTGGCATGTGCTGGTCGTGGCCTGGCTCTAGGCCTGTGGGCTGTCACCCTACATGATACCCAGCCCTGTGGCTGCTGGAGATGGTAAGCGAGGACTTGGGATCTCCCTGAAAGCCCCGGCAAGTGCCGGAGACATCACAGAGCTGCTGGAGAGATGAAGGCCAGATCCAGGACAAGAGGATTGAAAGACACACACCTAAACCTGCCATGGTGCCAGTCCCTCCAGCCCTCTAATGTTCCCACTGTCCCCCACCCAAGGAATTCAGAAGTGGACTGGAAATGGAGCAGGCTGGCGGTGCTGCTCCGGGTGGATCTGGCCATGTGGGGCCCTGCTCTTTGCTCTAGCCCTGGCTCCTGCTGGGACCTCGGTCCCCTGCCGTGATCCAGCCTCTGGGCTCAGCACGTGGATGCACACCTTGATGAAGGTCTTTCTGGGCAGCGCTTTGCACGTACATTGACACGATAACATGTCCACTGAGTTGGGCTGTGAGCCAGCCCTGCTGTCAGGTAATCCCAGCCCTTCCTCAGGCTTGTGGCTCCTCCAGGGCTTTGACAGACAAGAGGTATAAAATCCCCATGACTCTTGCATAAAGATGAAGGCACTGATGCAGTGCTGTGAAGAACCACAGCCGTCCCCAAAGTGGGGACATTTGTGCTGATCTTGCACCAAAGAGCGGTTGGTCAGTTACTCAGTCTCCCCTCCTGATCACAGGCAGAACAGAAAGAAGCACAAATATTCTGCCTCATGGGAACAGTGGGGAAAGTGTCCATAGGATCACAAGAGGAGATGGTTTTCACACAGCCATGACACAGAAGTGTCTTGGGTGCTGTGGGGACCCCGGATGGCCGAGGGCTCAGCTCACACCTGGGCCATGGGATGTTGCTGTTGCTGGCATGGGACAGTGCAGTGCCAGAAGCACAGAGGGACAGGGAGGGGACATGAAGGAGACATGGTGGGGGGCTACGTGTGCATGGGCCTGGCAGTGCTCTACCTCAAGCATATCAGGGTTTGGTGGGCAAAGCCAAGTATGAGGACCTGCTTGCAAGTGCACACCTGAGTATACTGTGGGAGGGTCATTCCTTCTGCCTCTGATGACCAACAACACATCTCTCCCTTTTCCTCCTCTGGTTTGTGGGATCATTTCCCCCACTCTTATCAGGGTCCCCAGGCAGCGCAGCCCCCCACTTGCCAGTAAGGCCATTCCAGATGAAGAGAGACAGTACCTAACACCAGCACACCAGGGACGGGTCCTGTGCTGGCCCCAGGCCACAGAATGGCTCCCTGCCCTCTCCACAGTGAATGCCATCAGCAAGCCATGATCCCAGCACCCTATGAGCAAGGTAGTTGTCTTTTCCCTGGGTACTCAGGGTAACAAACCCGTGGACATATTCCTGACTCTCACTCCTCTCCAAACCCTCTACCTGGACATGCCCCTTCTCCCTTAAGTCCCTCGCAAAGCTTTAGTAAAAGGCACCCATTTTCCCAGCCACCTGCTCCCACTGGGGTGGCAACCAGAGCAATTAGCAGCTGCCAATCAGCCCCTGCAGTTAGGGTACTAATCAGATAAATTAGCTGCAACTGAACCAAGGCTCTGAGCAAGGGTGGTGCTGCTGCAAGAAGAGTTGGGGCTGTAGGCTGGTGGTTTTGGATGAGCGTGTGCTGCCATGGAGCCTCATCCAGGTAAGAGCTTTGCTGAATGCTGCAGTCTTGGCAGGGCTGGGGCTCTGGTGGTTGCGGTGCCTGTGAGGCTGCAGGGATGAACAGGGTCATGGCTGCTCAGTCAGGGGCATGGGTGCCTTGTGGCTGGGCCCTGGTCCTAAGAATTGCCTCTTGCCTCTCCCAGCAGCCAAAGATGCCGGCACTACCCGGTTCCCAGGTTTGCTGGGCAGCAGCCGGCAACTCAAGCACCCCTCCACCCTACGCATGGTCATTGAGGCACTGGAGGCACAGGACAAGAAGGAGGGTGTTTCTGTTGCTGCCATCAAGCAGTTCATCCTGGCCAAGTACCCCACTGTAGACCCCATCCGCCTCAAGTACCTGCTGAAGCAGGCGCTGAGCAAGGGTTTGAGCTCTGGGGTCCTGATGCGGCCCCACAAGTCCACGGCTGTGGGGGCCACTGGCAGCTTCAAGGTGAGCAGGGGGCTCAGCCCCACCGCTTTGGGGCTGGGGGCTGAGGTGCTGCCTGGCCCTGCTTCCAACGCCTCTTTTGCCCCTAGTTGGCCCCCAAGAAGCAGCAGCACAAGAAGCAGCAGCTGGGACAGGTGGATACCAATGGCAATGAAGGACAAGCCCCAAAGCTGCGACGGAAAGGGACCAACAAGCTCCCCCGAGTCCCCAAGGCGGGTGTGCGACAGCAAGGTAAAAGGCTGGTGGTACCACAAGCGTTCTGTGGAGAGCCCTGCTTGGGCTCACCCACTGCCCTTTCCCCCCAGGTGCTGCGGAGGACAGGCCGGTAGCAACAAAGGAAAAGCAAAAGCTGAAGGTGCCACCTGTGACTGTGAGTAGGGCTCAGCGGTGAGGCTGGGTGGCTGGCGGTGTGGCAGCAACCTGAGGTGCTTTCTCCTCTCCAGGCCCAGCCACCAGCTGCAGCGAAGACCAGACGTGATAAAGCAAAGCTCCCACAAGCTGCAGGCCACCCCAAGGCCCCCGGCAAAGGGCGTTCAGGGCCCCCCGAAGCTCTGGATGATGAGAATGCAGGAGGGGGTGATGGCAAAAACCCTGCGGGTGCTCAGGCAAAGAGACTGCGAAAGGTCCCAGTGGGAAATAGCAAGGGGAAGGTGCCCAAGGGGGCACAGCAAGGTGTCCCCAAGGCAAAGAAGGGTCAAGGCAAGGCAAGGAAGCCCGAGGCTGGCGCAGGAGCTGGCCAGGGGGAGGCCAAGCTGCGGAAGGCAGCCCCTTCTGCAGTGGGCAGAAAGGCCCCATAGGGGTCCCAGGCAGCCTTGATCCTTGCAGGAGCCAAGCCCTGCTTCCAGCTGTGTCTGGGCTGGTTTTAGTCCCCAGGACAGGTTTTTAACTCTGTGTTCATCTCCTGCTAATAAAATTTCTTCACTCCGTTCATGAAACGGCATGACTGCTGCCATGCTTGTGGGTCTCTGACCCTGCACTCCCATCTCCCAGCACCAAAATCCCCCACCCCTGGCCTCATCCAGCACGGTGTGGTGGTGAGCTGGTGCTGTAGGCAGCTGCCTGCTCCCATGGAGAGGTGCCTTGCCCCCAGCTGCAGTGCAGGGGTGTGCAGGCTGCTGGCAACCCCAGTGCTGGGTGATTCCCTGGGGTCCTGGGACCCATAGGACACAGCACAGTGGTACCCCTGGGCACTGCCAAGCCCAGGCTTGGCCAGTTGTGGGCCCATGGTGCCCACAGCCTCAGTGTGGGGTATGTATCCAGCTCTCTGCCCTCCTGGCTGTCCTTGTGTTAATGCCCGGCTGAGCTGGGATTACTGGAGTGCCAGGGCAGCAGGTCTGGGTGCATGCCATGGGAAAGGGTCCCCAGTGCTGGGGGGAGCTGCCTGTGTTCTAACCATGGTAAGAGGAAGATAGATGTGTTTTAGGGCTAAAAGTTTGGGGTGTTTGCTGTAGACTGCAGCACTGCTTGTGCGCTTGTTATCTGTCTGGCAGAGTGCCCACCTGTAAACCCATCTTGCTAGCCTCTGTGGGTCAACATATGAACACTTTCTTTTAATAGCTTCAAATGCTTGAATTTTTTTTTTTTACTCCACATGGAACAGAGCCCTTCTGAAGGTCAGTTTGATAATGCAAAGGGTTACAGTCCTCCTGGGCAGGAGAAAATAAGCGGAAGTAAAACTCTCTTCCTAAAGAGGATTTTGCTAATCTTCAGCTGGCCTTGCCAATGCCCTCCAAGGTTCCTGGCCTTGCTTTGGGGCTTAAGCAAGAGCTGAGCAAACTAACTTCTCTTTAAACTTCAGCCTTGGCCATGTTGATCCATCTTTAATGGAGCTGAAACCCATGACCCTCCAGGGACAGGGTGGGTGATGCCACAGTAATGACTAAGCAGAGCTCACCTGGCCCTTTGATTGTTAGCCTCACAAAGCACTGCTCGCTTGGATGAAAATGTGCTATAACAGAACCAGGCAGGAGCTCCATCCCATCTCACCAGGCACCCAGTGTGAAACATGAGGCTCTTCTGCTTTGAGAAAGGCCAAATCATTTAATGGTTGGATTTAGCTTTACTAAGAATTGGCTTGCTAGCATGGAAAAGAAAATCCCTGTGGTGTCTGGAAAGAGCAGCATTTACTGGAAGGTGTGGAAGAGAACGGTGCTGCTGTTAATAAGACCTATGGGCAGCAGCTGGTGTCATAGTGCTGAGGCCAGAAGCCTTGAGGGCTGGTGGTGATGGTGGTGCAGAACAAGCTCTGGTCTATCCAGGGCTGGGAGATGCGGTCTTGTGGGCTGCTGGCACTTGACAGAGGTGATGAGTTTCAGCCTTGTGAGATTACTGGTCTTTGTGTGTGCAGCAGACTGTGCTGTCAGTTCAGGCAAATGGTTGTGTCCTCACACAGTTCTTCCCTGTCCTGCACCAGCTCCTGGAGCTGTGGTACTGGATAGCAGGAGTGCTCTGCAAATCATGGCTCTGCAGCCCAGGAGGGTAAAAACCTCTTTTGTACGGAAATAAGGTAGTAATTAGCTGAGCTGCCAACTGCAAGCAACTTATGTCTTGTATATGCAAATTTGCTGTGCATCCCAGCAAGCATTCCTTCTTGTGCTTCTGGGCTGGGTGTGACTGGTGGTCAGCAATCTTGGGGGTGTGTGGGAGGAGAGGCACCCCCTCCTCAGGTGAGGGGCAGCAGCCCATCCTTGCTGACAACAGTGGGAGTCTTAATGTTCTGTGACCTGTGTGTGCAAAGGGGCAGGAACTTCACTACATGGGTTTCAGCACCTTGTTTTATTACAAAGATAGGCTTTTAAAAGAGTCTGCCACTTCACTACACAGCAGGTAAGGGCACTACACCCACAACACGTGCCAAAGTTTAAAAACATGTTACAAAGGGCTTGGGGGTTCAAGGCAATACTACAAACCCTCAAGCTTCTGCTCCACTGAAGTTGTTTTTTTTAGAATGGTTGTAGCAACTACGTTTTTTTCTTTTCTGCTTTGGAAAAGAATTAAATAATAAAGCAATAAGCTCCAATACACAGTCCAGACACATCACCTGGAGGCAAACTACTATTGGCTCACTTCTATACTTTCCTTGTAACTACATGGGGCTATTGTTCCATGGCCCCTTCCCTACCTCCAGCCAACCTCTACATTCTCTGCTACTGCGGTCCTTCTCACCCTTGCCTTCTGTGTGCTGGCTCTGCCTATTTCTCTGGCAGCTATTCACAGTTTCTAAAAGAAAAAAAAATTCAAGATTTTTTTTGTGTGAAATCACTTTCAAAATAAAATGTAGCCCAGCTACATTCTTAGAGTTTCTATTCTGAAGCCACCTCCTCAGCAAAGACATTGAAACCTCCACAGTGTATGTACTTTTTTTTTTGTAGTTCTCTTTAAAAAAAAACTCTGTTCTTCCCCTTTCCCTACACCCCACCCCCCACTTTAACATACTGAATAAAGTCTATCATTTGTTTTAAAATAGATATCTATATACACAAACATGATTCTGATGTCCCAATTTCTGACAAATGTGGCACTACTGCAAATGATGGGATGAAGGCCACCTGTTCATGGCAGTGAGTCACCCAGGAGTTTTGGTGGACCAAAGTCACCTAATATAAGATTGCATCCTTGCCAGCTGGATGAGTAAAGGAGGCTCACCTTAGACCAACCCTGCCTCAAGTGAGGTAGTAACTTTTTCCATTTTTTTTTTTTTCTCTTCTGTTTGGCAGTTTGAAAATGGTGGTTACAGCTGGATTTAGCTTTCACGGGCAGGTTGCCTTTGTTTGCATGTGAATGCTGGCTTTAAGCGTGTGGTGTTAGCTGTGGTCCAGCCACTACGTAGGGACCTGTGTGATGCTGGAGAAGACCAGAGCAGTCATGGCTCACCTGGCTGTAGGATGCACTTGCCTGCGGAAAAAAGAATGGCCCACTAAGCAGGGACAGGGGTTTTGCCCCAGTGTGGATGCCATAGGATGGCAGTGATGTTTCTAGGTTTGCACAGTGGGACCCTGCTCGTTGACCCCAGTGTAAGCATGAGCACTTACAATCTTTGTTTGCAGTGTGGGAGTGCTGGAGCTGCTCTGCTGGCCTGTGTGAGTAAGAGCATCACGCTGCCAGGGCAATGGGGCCCAGTCCCTTTGCCATTATAGGCTGAAAAAGACTGGATGCACAGCGTAACTGCACTCTCGTGGTTGCTCTCAGGTGACAGGCTGGGTCCAAAACAAGAACAAGCTGCTTTAGGAAGACACCTCTGTAGCGCTGACCTTGTTTTCAGTGATGATCACAGGGAGATGCTGGATTGCATGGGGCAGAGGGAGGGAAAATGTGACCTGGTGTTTTGCCCTGCACGTGGCTCAAGTCCACCCTATTGGAGGGCTGTCAGTAGGAGCTGACCCATTGGCAGCGTTACTGGGGCTGAGCTGGGGCAGTGCTATAAATATGTGCGCAGCCAGCACGGCAGGGACACTGGAATGTGAGGCACAAGTCCTTCCTCTCGCCCACTATGCCCAGTCTTCTAGGCGGAATCCAACGAGCTGGCGTGGTTAGGGATATCTGTCTACCCTCTGCAACTCCAGCTAACTGTGCACACAGATATGGGAACCTGGGAAAGGGGGAACAGCCGTTCCCACTCTAAAATGTAACATGTTCCCTCTGGCTCCGTAACAGCTGTCTCCATTAGGGGATAAAGTGCTTTTATCATGCCTTAGCTACTTGGGAAGCAACTGCTTTGTCTCAGCCCCGAGTTCCCTGTGTTGCTCAATTCTCAGAGGGAGGAGTGGTTATGTTTACACATACAGTACAAAAATTAAAAGGCACAAAAATACACAGAATGCAGCAGATAGTGAACAGCTGATAGAGTCCCTGGTGCTGGAAAAATAAGGATGTCAGAGGGATAGTGTGGAAGGGAGCTTGGGTGTTGTTTGATGGCCTTTGCTGTCTCTGCTCATTACTCCCTGAGGCTACCCTTCTGCTTAGAGTCTGTTGTTACAGCTTCTGCAGCTCCATCTCTTGTCCTGAGGAACCACAAATAGGAATGCAGGGAGCCGCTCACAGCTAAGGTGTTGATCAGAGGGAAGCAGTGAACTGGGCTTGCCACAAGTGTCATGTCTCCATTTCTGGCTTGCAACAGCGAATAAGTTATGGGTGCCACAGTGCAGACCAGAGGGGTTTTTGAGCTGCTCGGAAAGGTGCCTCGTGGCTTCTTGTTAGGTGAGGGAGCCCTTCAGCCGCGGGCCAGGCCCATCCCCACCACAAAGCTGGTTTGAGAATGACCCTGGCAGATGTGATCCACAGTGGATCTGTGGCTGAAGGCAGGTTCCCTACAGCACTGCGCTGTGGAGAAGGTCACTTCCAGGGCTGCAGTTGGCCTAGGCTTCACTGCAGCACTCGTAGATATTATCCTCCATGAGTGCAATCACTTGCTCAAACTTGTGCTGGAGCTGGGTGCGCTTCGTCGTGGGGTTGGCATCCAGGGCAGCCACGATCTGTAGGAGGTACAGGCACATGAGTGGCTGAGGCAGTGGAGGTGGAGGTACCCACCCACCAGCCCAGCTCCTCCTGCTAGCCCTGTTGAGCTTGAATCTCAGGTGGACCTCTTGATAGGTTGAGCCCACTTTGGCCCACAGCCCCAGCACTCACATGCCCAGCATCCTCTGGCTGTTCAAGGGCTGAGTCCCTGGGCAGGGAGTGGGAGAGGAGGGGAATATAACCAGAAAATTGTTGTAGTAATAAAGCTCATGGCACAGAGCTAGCCCACAGCTTGGTGGTACAGAGGGTCAGGAGCCAGCCAGGGCCAGTGCCTCAGGTGGGGGTGGCAAAGTGTTTTGAGTGTGGACTGTATCAGTGGGCTTTGCCTTCCGGAAAGCATCTGTGGGTCTACACATTGGGCAGCCCTGCTTCAGACCAGCTCAGTCAACTGCTGTTAAAACAGGCCAGAAATAGCTGGCCTTCTCTTCCAAGATGTTGTCCGCCAAGGGATAAGAGAGCAGGTGCATCTGTGTGTGCAAATATTACATATGTGCACAGGATTATGCAAAAAATTATAATCCCTTTTCTGTGGGACTAGATGCAGGCATCTGAGCACTTGATTACAAAGTACTGCTTGTTATTCCCTCCACGTGTATGCTGAAGTCTGAGTGCAGCTGAACCCACTTACCTGAGAGCGATATCTCTTGGCATATTTGTATATCTCAGCCATGGCGACGTTGGTGTTAAATTCATTCCGATATTTCTTTATAAAGACAGAACAAAGAGGAGAGAAATATTAACATAATGCAGCGAGTGAGTTCAAGCCCCATCAGCAGGCATTAACTGCAGTAAAAGAAGGGTTTGCCTGGATATTTTTGCTACTGTTGCATTGAGGCAGCTGCACTTTTGAATGACGCCTTTAAAGAAGGTGCATTTGCTTACAGCAGAAATGGTCTCAGTCTTTATTAAGCCAGCTGCACTTGACTGCGCTGTTTACCTCTCAGTGCACAAAGCCATTTCAAAGGATCGGGCAACCCAAGAGCTGGTCAGAGGAACACCAATGGTAAAAACCTGCTTGGTGGCTGAAACCAAAATGCTGCAGGGAGATGGTTTGATATTGTGGAAGCGGTGGTGCATCGCTGGCAGGACTTGGATCCGGAGTGTGGCTGCCAGCTCCCGTAGCTGGTATTAGGGCCAGCATCCCGCACCTGGGCTGGCTGCCAGGGCTGGCTGCCAGCCGGCTGCCTGGGACTCTGGGCTGGCCCTGGCAGTGGGTGCCCAGGGGCCAGCTGGCCAGGGGGCTGCGGGACTGCAGAGATCCTTTTCCAAACTTCCTGGCTCTTTGGCACTGAATTTCGCTTTCAAGTCCCAGTGGTGCCAAAGCTAGTTAGGTTCAAGCTAACTCGTGGGTGTTTACTGCGGCTCCGGTAGTAATTGAAGATGCTTGGAATTAGGTCATATGAAGTTTGTGCCTGGAAGTTTGAGGCAAAATATCCTTTCTTGTTTGATCGTTCCAGCATCTAAGCAGTGGCTGATCGCAGCCTATCTGTTCCCTGACGCTCCCCTGCTCCTGCTATCAGCTACAGCAGAGCAGGCTCGGTGCTCCTCGCTCTGACCCTCCTCATCCCTGGCATGTGGATGCACACCCTCTGCCTGCTGCAGCCCGCAGTGCCTTACCCGTGACTCCTCTGCGAGGTGGGCATTCATTTCTTGCTCGCTGAGCGGGGGCATGTCATGGATTTGCTTGTAGTATCGCTGCACTATCTTCCTATACTCAGGGATCTCCTTGGCATACAGTAGTTTATTGGTTGGGGAGTCCTAAAACAAGGCCAAAAGACACCGCAATCAGACACTATATTGTTCCTGTCTGAAAATTGTTTATCCTGCTTTGTCTGACCAAAGTGCTAACCATCGGATACCCACTACAGCTGGGTTCAGGAAACAGCTATGTCTTTGGTCCTGGCTTTACACAGACATGAGTGCAGTGGGATGGCACTGAGGCACAAAACCGCTAATGACAGAGGTACTTGCTCGAACACATCAAGGTGCTGTGGACAGGTACCACACGTCCCTGGAGCCACAGCACCATCCCTTTGTCCTTCTTCCCAGCATGAGCTACATGTTTGTTAGCTACAATGCCAGTGAAGGTAGTCTCCGTGAAATATGTTTTAATTTGTAGCAAGAGCAAGCTAAAACGCATGCACAGGGTCAGGCGAGGTGGCTTGCTGCCAGGTGATGCTCTGCAGATGAGTGTAGCATGACCATGTTAGATAAAACACTTGTGCTCCATGGCTCTGCGTGTGGAAACTGGTAACAAGGAAAGGGCTTCTGCATGCATTTACTCGGGTCTCTTGAGCAGCCAGATTGATTTAAACTGGAGAACAAAGCTCTCTTAGAAGCTGAACTTTGTCAGTTGAAATGTTGCTCTTAGATTTTTCATGTAGCTTTGATTTATTTTGCATTGGCTAACCCAGCCTGCCTGGCCTACATTGAGTGCATGTGAAGTAATTAACAGAAAATACCGAGTTCTCTTGATTAATGTCAGCTTGGACAATGCAGCCTTAACCTCCCAGCCACGCAATTGGGTTGTACCAGTGAAGGCATAACCCCACCTGCACTCCCTGCAAACACAAGCATGAATGATTTTAACGTCAAGGCAATCCTGCCCTGCTGATGTCATTACCCTGGGAATGAACTTGTCCGACTGGCCTGGCGTTGTATCCCAAAGGGAAACAGCCCCAAGCTCTGGGACACAAAGGGGAATAAGATCAATGTGTCCCGCTCTCTCAACACTGGAGTGCAGGCCTGTTCCCTGATGCTCTGACAGGTGGAGAGGGAAGGGAGGATCTTCAGAGGAGACAAGCATGGCAGGGCTTTAGCTGTGGAGGCAGCATCTTCAGCTGTATCAGGCAGTAAATAAGGAAGCCCAGGGTAACTGCAATCTGCTGCCGCAATATGTAGCATGGCTAATGCTGCAGGGGAAATGGGAAATGGGCACCAGGCTGTGGCACCAGATCCCACAGCAGTTTATTTTCAAACCCAATGACAAGGCATTACAGGAATATAGCCAAGTTACAGAGCCTGCTCACAACAATTTTTTTCCCCTTGGAAACACAAAAGAAACCCATGCTGCCTCTGCCTCTTTTTTAAGTTATTTTTTAACTTGTGTTTGACTTGTCTGTATTATGAAAAGATGGGTACTAGTTTATTAACTGCTTGTTCACTGTAGATGTATGGAGCTTGAGTCTATCCTCACATTTGCAGTATTAAGAGCAATACACTGAAACCAAGGGAAGAATCCAACCTGGAAAACATTTAACGATACACTGCGTGTATATGCAAGCTGATTTTTACACTGAGGATTTATTCTTCCCACATTATTCAACAATTCCTTCACTTATGCTATTGTATTCCTGAAAATGTTTCCATCTGCTGTCTGACTCCATCTGACCCCTCTTCCCCTCATCCACAGCTTGACGAGGACAAATTGTAGATGTTTCGTAACACATGCAAAAAAAAAGTCTAAAACCCAAACAAACAAAAAATCAAGCACTCATTAGATCTTCTTCCAGTATTAACCTCTCCCAGGGAAGGCTTCGGGTTGCTCTCAGTGAGGGGGATGCACTGAGCAGTGCCTGCCTCCAGCCCCAATCTCCGTAGGGTCCCCTCTACGTCACACACCGTGCTGCTGCCAGCCTCTGGGGTGGGGGGGTGGGGACGATTTACAGCATTTCTTAATAAAACTTATTTATGTCAGGAAGTTTCAAATGTCAACACCGCACTCAGCCAAGCCAGTGGGAGAACAGAAAACATGCGTGCTGGATGTCTTGCTGTCTGCCAGCCCCGCAGGACGGTGTGTGGGAGCTCAATGGCAGGAAAAGAGACCTGGCCAGTGCAGCCCTGCATTTGCTTGGAGCAATCTTAGCTTTGTAGGTGGGTGTGCTGAGTCCGCCAGGCTCTGACCGCATGCTGGACATAGCCAGCATGTGATGGAGACACTGGCAACTGGAGGGGAGCACCAAGTGCTCCACAGGCAGGGCTATAGCTGTGCCTGCCAAATACTTCCCACATGCTGATGGATGGTGTCAATGGGATGGCCCTCCCTCAGCTGCTGTTACGGGATTGTCAGACTAATGCTGTCCCCTAAACCAGCTCTGTCTGAGGGAGCTGGGCTCCTGCACTGAGCCTGCCCCATATCCTGTGCCCAGACCAGAGCTGACACGCACCCATTCTTGTCCTAGGACATTACGCCCCTGTCCAAGCCAACAACAGAAAATATTCATCTGCTTGCACGCTATCTCAGCCCTGTCAAAAAGCGTTACAAGCGCTGTGCTGAGTGCTTTCCTAGGAGTAAGGGACAATTTGTATGGCCACTGGGTAGCTCTGAGCCAGCAGCTGGGTCTCCATCCTCTGAGCTTTCTGGGCTGAGGCCTCGATCCTTTGTCCGTCCTGCCTGTGACTGGGTGTTCCCGCTCCCTGACCGCTGTTTGTGACAGGAGAGGTGCAAATTTCAAGCTCAAGCCTGAACAAAGTGGAGAGGAAAGAAAGAGGAGAACTCATCCTTGGAGACAGATAAAACTTAACTGCATGAACCTGTGCAAGTGGCTCAGAGCCAGCTACGCTCTGAGCGAGGCTGGACTGGGTGACCTGTTACAGTCCCTTCCCACCCATACTGGTCTGTATATGACTGCCCAAGCAGGAGCGAGATGTCCTCTCTGGATTGTACCTTGCCCAGCTGCAGGTCAGATAGGGAGCAGGCATCAATGAAGGCCTGGGCTATCACAGAGAGACAAGCATCGATGTGATCTGTCTTGTCAATGTCGAAGACGAACTGAGGGTTCTTCAGGATGTTGACCCAAAACCTCAGAGGTAGACTGTGAAGGAAACAAGCCAGGAACACACACTAGGTAAATATTTGTAATCTAGAGGGGGATGGGATGAAATGCAGGAAAGATGATGATAGAAAGTGAATAGTAGAGAGGAGAAAAAATGAGGACCCATGTTCTGATATTTAATCACATCCTAGTAGCGTATGGCCCTCTACCTAACTGGAAGGGCAAGCACTTGTCTTCACCCTTAAGAGATCTTTCTTCAGGCTGAACCTCGTGGCACAGACTGGAAACTTTCTGTACAGCTTTGTGTAGGTGAGTGTATGCCCTTGCTCCTTCAGCAGCTTCCTGAGCCAGCTGTGGTCCAGGAGAGACAATGGCAGGTCTGCCTGCATGGGATTGTCAAATCATGCTTCCTCACTTGCTGATTTTTGTAGCAATGGTGTCAGCTCCTTTTCCACCTTTTCCAATAGTAACCGTCATCTGGTTCTGATGGTAAGCCTGGCCCATGAAATGCATTTCATGTGTCTTTCTTTCTGCTCTCTCATCATTTTCTCTGCCAGTTATTTCAGTGTTCATTTGGCCGCAATGCAGTTTCAGTATATCGCTTGCTCTTCCTACTGTCCTTGCCCAGCAGCTGAGGAGTGAAAGCCACTATAAGTCTTTGCTCTATTGGCAATTAAAGGTAATGAAGGCTAGGCAAATCTGCAGCTCAGTGCTTGTGTCTGCATGCCTGCTATCCCAGCCAGAATTGGTTTTATTTTTTCACATGCTGGGCTCAAAACAGTTACTGCCCCTGCAGCCTCAGAAGTGCTGAGCCTCTCTCCTTGATGCTCCCTTCAAACTCTCTGCTTTCCCCAGTTAAACCTCCTGGTTTCTCCCCTGCTCTGTTTCACCCTTCTCTTTGATTCCACTGCCCCAATCCTGCAGGTCAACGCACCCCTCAGGACTGCTCCCAGCCAGTTCCCAGTGCTGCAAGTGCCTGCCAACACGCTGCTGTCACAGCACCAGCTCCTGGAGTCCTGCGAATACCCTGGTGTCTCAGCTTGGTTACAGAGATAAGTGCCCTCAAGGGCTGGAAAGCCAGAAAGCAAATGAAATGGAGCCAAATATGCTGTTTTTAAAATCTCCAATGTGTTTTAAGAACTGACATGATTTTGGACTCTTTCTCAGATCTCCAGTGCCTGGAGCTAACACCATTGCCGTCTCCTGTCATCCCATCCCTCTTCTGTTTTCCCTTTAGTTATCTGTATCAGTGTGCCAGTTCCTTCTGCCCTGTATCTGCCTGCCTATGTCTCCTCTTCCAGCTCGCCACTCCCATGAGCTCTGTGTTTGTCCAAAGCTCTCCAAGCCTGTGTTTGGCCTCATCTTTCTCCACCCTCTTGCAACTCTTCTATTTTTTAAGTCCCTCTTCTACTTTTATCAACTCAATGTCCAGGACACCAAGGCTTTGCAGCTGCCTGCTACTGAACGGAAGGAAAGAAAGAAAGAAGAGATTTCTTCTTCCAAACCTGTTGGTCTTCCAGATGTGTATAGTGTCAGGGTCTGTGATCCCTCTTTTCTCTGCTTGCTCTTCTAGGAAGTCAAAGAAATACTTCACGGCCACAGGTGGTTTATCATCTCGGATACTGAGAATGGCTTTGAACAAGTCGTCCAGGAACTTCTGCAGAGTGCCCTGCGGGACAAGCACACACGATGGAGACTGAGGAGAGGATCATCGTCCAAGCCCAGGAAAACAGCATGAGGGGCTGTGCCTGCTGCGCACAAGGGGAAATCCTTTGCTGCCAGTTGGACAAATCAGAAGAGACAGGGGATGCCAAAGCAGGGAGGGAAAGGTTTGTTTGTGCATAGCGATATAATTAGCTTGCATTTGGGTTTCATTTCTTTTGGCATCAAGATTTTCTTTCTTACTGCTAGATCTCACATCTGTGATTGTTCTGCACAGTAAATACAAAGAAGACTGGAAACTGCTGGCCATTCTTGTGATCTCTGCTCTAGTGAGGCATCATGCTGGGATTAAAGATGGGCTGGGAGCCCAACTGCTGGAGCTGAGCACTTGAAGAGAGTGAGGAAGTTCAAAACTGAATTGAGATCGCACAGACATTCCTCCTGCTCCCAGAGCTAAGCATCTCCATCTCCTTTCCCAGCAGGATCTCTCACTGGGAAGATGGGTTTGGGTCTAAACTGTGCATCATGAGCCCTGAGGCAGTCAGCATCCCTTTCATGTGCACAGAACCCAGAACAGCCTGGGGAGATCGTGTGGGGCTTCACGCAGCAGCACTGCTTCTCCAAGGGTGAGCTGGAAAGCTGGAGGGAACCCAAGGAGCCAGCAGTGCCTGGCAGTTTTGCTAAACACGTTCCAACCATCCAGGACAAAAGAGCCCCACTCCCTCTCAAGAGTGACTGTCCCCGCAGTGTTCCTTCCCTAGAGCAAGCTTCTTGCAACAAACCACGAACAATAATCCCACCTGCCACTAAGGAGGGCATCCCGTCTCCTACCTTTGTGGAGAGCAGCCTCGTCAGGTAGATCTCTGGAAGGACTTTCTTTCTATGGCTCTGTCTGTGGGACTTCTTATGTTCAACTGATTCATCAGTTGGAAGAACCTGGTCCGATATAAAACACATGTTCAGGGCGCTCCTCTCTGGAAGTGTCACACTGAATTTTCCTTTAAGTATAGAATTTCAGCTGCATATAAAATTCAATTAAAAAGCATTTCTGTGTTATAAATACATCCTTATATGGCTTTAAAAAACTGAGTCATAATACTCAGTTTTTCTGACATTTGTTTCTCTCGTGTTCTTTATTGCCTCTCTCAAGCTAGACAAAGAAAATGAAACAATCAATCTCACTTTGCATGTTAGTCTGCTCGCCTTCCTGGTTTCTGCGCAGTACTCCTGTGTGGCTGCAGTTTAGGCTCCCAGGAGCAATGCAAAAGGCTTTCACAGAAATCAGCTTTTCTTAGATTTGGAAAAAGTGCAAGAATGATCAGCCAATATTCCTACCCTTGGCCTTTTTAAAAACAAAAATAAACATGCCACTGTTAATTACTGCCCCATAATGCCCTAGCAAGCCATTTAAGTCTATCCTGGCACTGTTTCATATGTGTACACTGTTTCCCATCGTTTCTCTCTCCTTGCTCTCCATGTACTTGTGCATGCATGCATGTGCGTGCACGCATTGTGCATTTGTACTCTATTTGAGCACGGAAACTTTAGCAGAGAAAAAAAAAAAGATCAGGCTATAAAAAATTGTTGTTGTCCATAACACTTGTTTTCATAACAGCTTTTAGCAACGTTTAGCACTTTGTACTTCCAGCGTGGCACACAAGCAGGAACTAATAAATCTCCCCAGCCCTGGGAATCAGGCAGCATGCCAGGAGCTCCTGGTAGGTAACCTGACCAAGGCTGCGTAGGGTGCCACCAGGGGTGCTGTGTCGCACTCTGACCGTGCTCCTGAACTCTGTGGCTGCTGACAGCTAGATTAGGCACAACAATTACTTTGCCATGCTGGTAATATTTTATGTCCCATAGTACTAAAGCTTGTCTACAGATAACCTTTCTGTGCCTCTCTGAAGAAAACTAATAAGCCCTGATCTAACTTGTTCATCACATCTGACATTCCAGCCCATGGAGATGAATTAAGTTAATATCAGCAAGGCTGAGAAGATTTTCTCCTCTTTCATCACATACACCGAAAAAACAGAACCCAGAGACTTAAGTGCAAGGAGAGACAAGAGATCACTGTGCACACACAGCCTGACTGGTCAGCCTTTTGCTCCTGGCACTTTCCAGGTTGCCTTCCAGGGGGATGTGACCCTGACAGCCAGCCTGGTACCAAAGGAGAACTTGCTCCCCTGACTGACTAAGGGTTCGCCACAGCGCAGGGCCTGCCTGCCCCAGTGCAGCCAGGACCAGCTGCTGCCAGACACAAAACGACCTGTCTTGCACCCATTTACATGGATGAAAGCAACGGCTTCTGTTGTCTGCTAATGGGTGGCCATCATAAAGGTGAAATATGCCCAAATACACAGGACATTGCACCCTTCCACTGCTGCAAGGAGCCTGTCCTCCAGCATCACGCTGCCCCCCGTGGGCTGCGCCATGCTGCTTTGCCCACACTGCCAGCATCCTCACTTGCATGGTAGCAACAAGGGTCTGGGCAGCAGAGCTGCCACTGTGATCCATTCCCTGATGTGCTGGTGCCACGCTGTGGAGAGGGTGTCCTGGAGCAACAGCTCTGCTCCCCAGCAGTGCGCCCCTGGGTGGGCAGGAGGGGAGAGTGGTCCTTGGCCCCCCTGCCACACAGCCACCAGCCTCTGCAGCTCAAGGTAGGGTACTCACCAAGTGGAAGTACTTCTCAGTGTCCAAATCCTTCACTGTGAAGTGCAAAAGAGAGAGATGTAGAGGTTTAGTTGGGGGACCCAAACCGAAATCTGCCTACACAGATGTCCTCCATGTTGGGAGGCATTTTGCTTTCCCCAAGAACCCCAACACGGAGCTGGTGTTCTGACCCTAAGCAACTTCAGTGGTTTTGTGTTGCTGGTGTTTATTGCCTTCTGGCGGGTGTGGTGAGTACTTCAGTAAGTACTTTAAGGGGTACTTGAGGTATCCCAAGGATGTTTTAAGAGAGATCCAAGAGGGTGCAAGAACAGGATCAGCACAGGGCCACTCCTGCATCATGATACTCCGCAATGCCCCGCGATGCCCTGCAGCCCTGGGCCGTCTCAGCCTCATCACTGGGGCAGCTGCAGTGCCAAGCAGCTCCTTGCTCCACTGGGTGAAACAACTCCTGCAGAAACAGACTTGCTGCTGGCAGCCTGGAGACAGGGTTTAAAACTCCTTGTTCAATGTGAATTGTCTTCTCCCTCAGTCTGTTTTGACTCTGCACAGCCTGAAACCTTGAAATACACTGGGCAAGAAACTGAACATGTGTAACTGTGAGGGAAAGGGCTTTTCCAATCAAGTGGTTATATATCCTTCTTTTTTTCCACTTTGTTAGCACAGATGGAATGCAAACCACTTATGAGGATGTGAGACAAAAGGTGCAAACATTTCTAACTTAAGGGCTGAGAAAGCACTCAGCAAGTGGAAAGAGCAAGATACCGGATAACATATTTTTAAAGCAAAACCACAAGCATGACACTTGCATTTCCTGCGATGTGTACATCAGCAATTTCTACTTTCCAGACCTTCTTCACTTCTCCTATAGAAGGAAAACTTGGCACAAATTCCCACTTTTTTGTAAGTGGCAATGACAAGCCTTAATGCTAGAAGAGGTGTGGAAGCTGCCCACTCTCCAGGATCTCTCCCAGACTCAGAGATCTGTGATCTCTGCAGCTTCTCCTCAATCCATCTGGAGCTCCCCTACCTGCACCTGGTGGGGAATGTTTGCTGTGAACGGGAAGGGGCAGCAGCCACTGTGCAGGAATGGGAAGTGACATAGCTATTCAGCAGCACTGACACAGATGTCCTTGTACGAGGTCACAGCAGTCCCTGCCCTGCCTGCTCTGGACACACCCTACAAAAACCTTACTCCCCGCATCCCTCTTCCACCCTGGTTCAGGCAACGACACCACACACGGCAGTTATTTAAACGTTAAGTATCTCCACTCTTTCTGTCTGTCTCACCACGGATCCCACCCGGGGCTGCTGCCTGCATGCAGGGCAGGACTCCAACTTCTGGGAGCATGGGCACATCACTCAGCTATAGCAAGGGGCAGCCCCACGGGAAGAGGGGAGTTACAACTCACAGCTCTCTCTGCCCCAAACGTACACTACGGCATAGGTGAAGGGGGTTTGGAGGAGAGCAGTCGAGACCCTGCAGGACCTAGAGGGCTTCCTGAGTATGCCCCAGGCTGCCAGCTCTTTTGCTGGCAGTAGTTCCAGTCTGTGCTCAGTGTCTTCCCTGGCACAAAGACAGCCTGCCTGATGCCCAGCTCTGCCCAATGCACCACCATGAAAGGGTGCTATGAGTGCTGGTAACACCAGAACCAGCCCTCTATGGGCTAACACCACACTCCAAGGTCCAGGCAACAAGCCTCACAGCCGGCTCACAGCATCCTTGGTCACAGACACCCCTCTAAAAACACAAGTGTTTCCACTTGGTCATTATCAAAAGGGAAATGAGACATTACCTCTGCTTAGCGTCGTGTCTTTCTTGTCCGACAAACTCATGGCCAGTGACGCCCCTTCAGGGATCTGGAGAGGAAGGGAAGAGCAGATGTTGATGACAGAGGCCCTAACAGTGCCTTCTGAGGAGGCAGGAAGGGCCTTGGGGAGATCCCGGGAGCTGATGAATGCGGGTGCAATTGCTGGTCTGTCATAAACATCCTCTGTGCCTGCCCTGCCCTGGTCCCTGGCTTGGAAACTGGCAGTAACGGCGCTGCCCTACATGGAAACGTTTTTTAAATGCAAATAGAAGACAGTGAAGTTCTCAAATCCAATGGGAATCAGGCAAATTCATGTATCCAAGATAGATTTTTGGATGTCAACACTATGTAATTCAAAGGGGAAGGGGTGCTATGCTGTGCAGATGGTGTTTTACCTTTCCTCGGAATAGGAGAAGGAACCTGGCAGTCCCCTGGATCCACAGGGCCAGTACCACTTCTCTGTGCTACGACCCTGGCTCTTAACGAGTGGGGCACCGTGCCAGCAGTGGAGCTCCGTGGCACGGCTGTTACACAGATAATGATATTAATAAGGACTCCGCTCCGTTTTTGATTTTCCATGCACTGTTGCAGACCAGTGAGGATTATGCTCCCAGGCATACCAGGGAATATGGAAATCATATAAGAATTTCTGGTTTCGTTTAATTTTAAAAGGAATAACGGTCAAGAAAACAATTCGATTCGCCACATTTCCCCACATTTTTGGCCTCCACTTCTCAATGGCATCCCTAGCCCCTGCCCTCAGGGCAGGCAGTGACAATTGTGCCATGATTTCAGCAGGAGCACAGATCAAGAGCACAGTGATACTAATCAGCCAAGCTGGTGGCCGTTGGGAATAGGAGCTTTTTTTCCCTCCTCTTTCTGTTGTCAGTAATAACTTGTTTTGCATGAAGAGTGTTTAATTAGTTTCAGTGTGTTGCAATATTAACAAGCTTCTCGCCAGGGCAGATGTCTATTCCCCGGAAGCTCTCACGGAGCTATGGCAACCTCCCTGCTTGTTCCTGATAATCCTGTTTTTGGAGGGGGAACCACAGCTTGCCCCTGCAGCCAGGCAGGCTCCAAGGAAATAAAGTTTTCCTGCAGTGCCGGCAGGTTTACCTTGTAATGTGCTAATGTGTTGAGTTTCTTCCTGCCATCCTCTACCACCGAGGTGTCATCAAGGTCCCGGAGGATGTAGCTGTCGGTGCTAGTGGCAAACCACTCTGAACACAGAGAAGGGAGAAGTGAGACACCAGCCCAAAAGAGGCACATGCAGCAGGGCCTGGAGCTCCAGGGACCAGCCATACAGTGCTTGGGGGCTGCACAGTCCTGCTGCCAAGACCTCCAGGTCTCTATGATACCAGAGCAGATGTCTAGCAATGGCCTCCAGGATTAGCCTCTGGAATGGGGATTTCCGGACTAGAACAGACCTGGTTGGAGCTGGGAGGTGTGGCAAAGGCTTTGCTCATAAAGACAGGGAGGTGCACATCTCCCTCCAACCTCCCTCCCTGCTCACCCCTGGGGCCATGTGGGACCTGTCTCATGGAGGCAGCTGAGATACCGTACGCTCTGCATGTGGCCATTGAAGGTTGGTGGTGGCTCCCCACAGGGCAGAACAGTTTCGGTATCTATGAATGGAGGGGATATGCCACGTGCACTAGCTGAGAGGAGCGGGGCCCCATCACTGCTCCAGCCTTTTTATTCCACAAAGAATCCCTCTGGCACTGACTACAGTTGAACCTCTTGCCTTGCAACTGCTACCACCCAGGGTTTGTCTCTGTGGCCTGCCACGTGGCACAGAGGCCTCATAGACAGCATGGATTTCTCTTATCAGCATTGGGCTTGAATCCTTCTTAAATCTTGAGCCACTGGATAGATAAATGACAGATCTGAATCTATAGCCAGACAAGAGTCCATAGGCTCAATTACAGCTGCTTATGCTTATTATGCATATATTAACATATTAACATATATTAACAAACCACATGTAGGCTCAGGGGTGTTTTAGAAGGTACCTGTTCTGGGTTAAGACTATTAGCTTTAAAAGGTGCAAGTCCAAGCACCCCTTTGCTCCACTTGGTTTCTCCTAGAACTTCTTTCCACTAATGTGGCTTCCTTCTGCCCACCAGTATCTGGTCCCATCACTCATTCCTGAGGACCACCCTCAGGAAAAGGCTGCCTTAATGTCTGCCCTCTTGTCAGTGCTGCTTCACCCACTGCCTTCTGATAGAAACCAAGAGCTACCACGCAACATCAGGTGCTCCATCTGGTTTTGAAGACTGGCTTGTCCAATGTATCTGATCCTTACCGAGGTCAACATCTTCTACCCTTGGCCACTGGGAGTAGGGGACGTTCTTGCAGAAGGCCTCCAGAATCTTCTCCTTCACTTGGCTGAGCGTGTCTGTGTCCATGGCCCTGACGCTCAGGGAGTCCATCCCACAACCTTGGAAGGAGACGTTGAGGTTCTGCAGGCAGAGACTGAGTTAGGGGTGACCTGTCCAGCTCTGTTGGCTCCCAAGGACACATGGAGTCTGCTGCACCCACACAGCTCTTGCTGGTGTGCTCTGGGCCCCATGTTGCTGGAAATCAGGCTGAACAAATGCGGTCATCTAGGTTTTACTGCTAGTGAGAGGCACTGATTTATAGCCCCCAGAGGCTGAAGGCCCATTTGTTGATGGAGTCAGGAGGGGACACAGAGCGACACTGCAACCTCCTTTCACGGCTGCCTTGCTAATGGGCCTTAGCCCTGACGCAGAGACCACCTCGGGGGGGAGAAGGAAAGGTCAGACCCCATAACCAGTCATGTCCATAGTTTCTTGGCTCCAAACGGTGACTAATGGGACCGCCAAGGCTCATTGCTCAGTCTCTCTCTGATGCAATAGGCCAAGTTCCTTTGTTTAAACAAGCTTTAAGCTCACTGCAGGCTGGGTCTGCTGCAACACTGGGGTCCACCACCAGCACCACCTAATAACCTGCTCTAGAACGTTCCGAACAGCAGGACAAGCAGCGGCAAGGGGTTACAAGCTGCCATAAACACCAGCTTCCAGCTCAGAGATGCACAGCTACTGCTAACAGTTGCAGTAGAAAGCTGCAGGGCAACGCGTGTTGACTCTTCCTATAAAAATCCCTCTCCTGTTTTGGGAGCTGCTGCTGTGTCAGTCAAGTGAGGCGAAGCAGAGTCCAGGTACCTCCCCCTCTGGCAAGCTGTGCAGACTCAAACGCTACAAGCACAAAGTCTCTCTCCTGCCTGGGGGCTTTGCTCTGGGATAACCTCAGCTCTGCCTCTGCTTGGGGGCTCTGCTCCTTGGCATGCCTGAACCAGAGAGAAACAGTGCACCTTCATTTAGTGGTGAATGCAACTCTCATGTCATTTCACTGCCTGACTGGCAAGCCCAGGGCAGGAAGCTACAGATGCCAGGAGCATTGCTTGAGCTTAACCACAGCTGCCCCTTAGAAGGACACCTGGTACATGTGAGAGTTATGACTGGGACTTTCAAAGCCTAGAGGTTCCCCTGCAAATGCTGCCTTTAAGTATCAGGAGCCAACATCCTCAACTATGAGAACAACGTGAATGCACAGATAAAGTAAAATTTTCTCCATAGCATTAAATGAAGATGTTTTTTCACACTGTATGTTGTACAGGTGTTTGAAGCAGAGGTTCAGTTATCAGCAATGTCAGGGATTGCCGGTAAGTTAGCATGAATCCTGCAGTTGCTCTCATTCCTCTGACATACCCTGTTCATACTTTTCTTTCTCTTCTTGCAAAGTGCGAAGCAGCCACGCTTCCCCTGTCTTATGAAGTTACTATTTCTGCCGAGAAAGCTAATATTTTGTGCTCTGCTTCTAACCCCTCTCGGTCTCCGCTGTACGTTTACAGGTCAATTGGTAACAGGAATCTGCAGAGGATGGGGAGCTTAAACCTGCTCTGAGTCACGGTGATGCACATCTGGGGTAACCTACTGACTTCAGCGAAGCTGCTCCACATTTATGCCAAGTAATTGAAAACAGGATTTGATCCGGGCTCTGGAAAGGCATCTACTGAATTGTGTGTCAGGCACTGGAGGGAACTAAGCCCTTCACACGCACAGCTCTTGTCTGCCCTGTTCCGACAGAAGGCATTTTGCAGAACCACATTTCAGCATCACTCCTGTAACAGCCTGGGCAAAGCCCTCACCCTGGGACTCAGGTCTACAGCCAGTAACTGCTAGTGAAGATGCTCTTTTGCTGGGAATGGTAAACCTGTTGCTTTAACTCTCTGAATATGGCAGAACAAATTTTCTTACTTCCCTTCGCCCCTAATGTGAGTTACTTAGGTGACCCACCGAGGGATGGGTGTGAAAACAAACAGTCATTATGAGCCTTGTTCTGTAGCTGCGAGCTTAGGCAGCAGCAAGGTGATTGCGCAGGTGTATAATTTATGTGGTTATTACACCTGCATGGCTACCAAATCAGCCTCTTGCCCAACTACTCTGCCAGGGTACATGTCCATCAGACCCCTGGGGTGTAGGTACTCACCCTCGGCTTTGCCTCGATGTTCTCCCTCAGGAGCCACTCCTCGTTGAGGGTGTATCTGGCTTTTCCTGTAATGGCATCGATGGACCCTTTGTTAATCTGCTGCTTGATTGCACAAATCAGCAGGAAGAAAGGTTCTCCAACTGTCTCCTGGGGAAAGAAAAGAAGACCAAGTAGGCAAACTGGACCTGGTGGTGGTAACTCCTTCCAGCAGCATGGGGGGGACAGGCTCTGCACTGACATTGAAGGTGCCTCTGTGCATCAGGGAGCAGGGCTGCTCCACCCCAGGTGCTGCAACCCCCCCGCGAGTGCTCAGTTGCCATCACACTCCCAACTCCCACCAGCATCTCGCTGAGGCTGCTCAGTAGTTTTCAGACTTGTGGCAACATGACAGCACAGACGGGGAAGAGGACATAACAACCGACAACAGCCGCAGGCGATTTTTGGGGAGAATGAACAGTGATTGTCAGCATCAACATACTCCATCCAACTTCTACAGCAAGTACCGTAGGGCTGTGGGTTGCCACCAACAGGCTGTGCCAGCATTTGCTGTCTCACGGGCAGAGTGCTTGGGTACTGCTCAGAAGGTAGGGGCATATGTGTAGCTGTGCTGAGTGGATATGTACATGCACGACGCTCGGCAAAATACAAATGTGCATTAATTTACATGTGAAATTACACATGAACTTCAGGGAGAATCTGGCATACTGCAGTACAGAGATGTTTCTTGCAATCTGACAGGGTGCAGACTGCACGATGTACTGCACTCAGCAGGACAACGATGCAGCTGGTGAACACGAAAAAAAAAAACCAGGTCTATAGAGATATTTAGGCACCCGGCTTTCTCATGAAGGTATCAGCTGAACCCCTCTTTGAACTGCCTGGTTTGCCATTGAAATCCATGGGAGTCCACTGCATGTTTCTGTGGCTCTGGGAACCAGTGTTCATACTTCTCATACCACAGCAGAGCCCTGATCACAGCAAAACAGAAAGGATCAGGGTCAACAAGCCGTTCCCATGCGACAGCAAGCAAACACACCATTTAACTCCTTACATTCATCAAACTTTGTCTTACAGGAGAGAGGTGAATTGTGATACTGCTGCAATGAAAACAAAACATAACAAAGACCAGCGATTTGTGGTACGGTTCAGCTACATGGTTCAATGCCAGATTTTTGATCCACTTCTGTCTGCTACGCTGATGCGCAAGTAAAACATAAGCTATTGCCTTAAGAAACTTTTCAGTATTGGAGTATATCCCATTCTCCCTAATGTTCATGTGCAATATCCTTCCAATGAGGCAAGTGCAAATTATTGCACATTTATGTACTTTCTGAGTATCACACACACCCCGCACAAACATTCCTGCCATCTGAAATCCCACTCAAGACAACAGATACTGAATGATTTTGTATTTCTCAGCTAGGAGCTGCTAAATCCTGTTCAATCTGCTTCTTAATTAAGACTTGGTGATTCTTTTATTCTAATTGCCCTGTAATTGCTAAAGCAATTAGTTTGATGTCAATTTTGATTCGGCTGCATTCAGCGCCATTGACGATACGACACTACAGCAGGGCTGTAGGTGGGCACGCACCATCTGTGCCAACAGTGCATCCGCTTTATTTTCCGAGGGCAACTTTTTTTATGAACATAGGGAACTTGGGCCTTCTGCTGGGGTTTAATGACTTCCTGCAATGCTCCTTCTGAGCATGCAACATAAAACGCGCTCAGCAGCAGAGCTGTCAGTGCTGGAAATGGAGGAAGGCAAGGCTTCCAGAAAACAGAGAAAGATGTGAAGTTACGGGAATGAGGAGAAGTTGAGAATCATAAATAAAGTGGAGAAAGTGTCAGAAGACAAAAAGAAGTGTTAGCTTCTGATAGGAAGGCGGGAGTAGGAGATAACAAGCAAGGGGATGACACGGAACCATCCCCTGGCTGCTGTACCTGCTTTCTCCGTCATGTGAACTGTGAAGCACTGCCAAACTGACTCCATGCAAGAAGTCCTGACAGATTCTGATGATGGCCCTGCTACAAAGAGGAACTCTGTTTACATTGCATGTGTGTGAGCACACAGTGAGGCTGAACCCAAGGCTAAATTCAGCGCTGGGTTTTGGAGCCTGGCCTGTCTGCCCTCACGGGAAGCTCTGGCCCTGGCTGTGGCTCTGGATGCAGAGGGACTTGGGACTGACGATGGCTATGGGGTTGCCTCCAAAACCATTTAAGAAGTGTGAGTCCTGCTGATACAGGAGCTCTCTATGGCTTGAAACCAGCACAGGCTATATGGGTCAGGGCTGACTGTGTGGCAGCTCCCCAGACATGCAAAGCTGTACTGGAAGGGGCAGCCCAGGGATGCGGAGGAGTGGGCATTCGGACGTGCTGCAGTGTGCAGGAGCACGATCAGCCCCAGGACTGGCTACACGGGAAATACCGACAGCGCTCTGCCAGCAAGATACTATTTCTGTTCAGCTTTTTGGCTTTCAGGCTGAGGAACTGTGGGATGTTATGGAAATCTGCAAAAGTGCTAATCAGACAGCAAATTTCAAAGAGGGGAAAGAAGGGCTGGCAGGCAGGGACTAGAGATAAAATGGCAAACTTGGAAACCTCAAGCATTGTTCGGAAAACTCATCTGGAAATGAATCAAAAGTCTTTGGATTTGGCTAGCTGGGAGAAAGGAAGTTTAACTAGAAGAGATCAGTGCTGATTCAGGACAAAAAAAATACTTAAAAAAAACACAGTCTGGGGCCTTTTTTCCTCCTATTGTGAATGTATTTTAATGATACTTCATTTTCATTTTTGACTGAACTGTTATGGGCTCTTAAAGCTACCCAGGGTACTGGAATAACTACAGTAATGGAAAGCACAGTTCAGGCTGGCATTACTTGAACTGTTTCACGCACGATGAGTGTGGGAGGGCTCCGTTTTTATATGCTTGGGAAAAAAAAAAGGTTTAGAGCACAGACTGGATTCACATGTTATGGCCCTATTAACAAGTCATTAGAGATGTCCTCCCAGGAATGCCATTACAGCCATTTCCAAAACGTCTTTGTGAGGCTGAGGTGAGGAAAAAGCATAGAAAACAGCTGCTTATCCCAAACGCCTCCTAATTTTGGGACAATTATCTATTTGCATTCTGTGAAGAACTGAACCTCAGCTCCATCCCACATGCAAAACTTTTGGTAATTTGGACACAGACCTAAAAGCCGAATTCCAGTACCTTAATTTTCCTTTAATTCCTGGTCCCCTGATCCTGTTGGGAGCCAGGCACCACAGTATCTCATGGGGAAAGCGCTTTCTTTTCCCCAACATTTTCCACCAAAGCTGTAGTAGAAAGTAGAGACACGGACCATTTTATCTACGACTCTCACTCAGTTCTGCAGAAAAAGAGTTCTGCACCAACTGTGAAAATGATGCAAGTTTCCTCTGAATCCATTCCCAAGCAGCAAGCCTCCTGCTAGTTCTCCGTCATCTATGCTGCAGGCACCAAGCTAAACTTCCCCCTGTCAGAGTGGTGACTCCAATGCCTTCAGGTGCCCTCCACATGTTCAGACCACTGGTGACTGTGGCCTGCAACTCCTTCCCAGTTGAAGACAGCTCCTTCAAATCATTTTCCCCCAAAACACAAATGGACAGACTGTTAGGCAGAGCAGTAATATGAAACAAATGTTTCGAGCATGTAGCGTTGACTTACAAGGGAAAATACAAGCACTTGGAATTTTTCCACTGCACAACGGCAGGGACCTTTGCAGCAGCTGTTTTGAATAGACGTTGTGATTAATGGGGATAATTCAGGAATGAAAACCAGACCCATCGTCACACGTCTGACAGATCAGTGCTACAGGCAGGCAGGCAGCCTTTTTTTTGACCAAAAAATGCCTCTCTGAAGGTGAAAGAGTTTGATCCAGAGGAACGTAAGGCACATGGGAGGTGTTTGACTATCACCAGTATTTAAATCACAGCCCTGAACTGAAAGCAGCCATGTGTAAGGAGGTGCTGTTTGTCTGATTGCAGTAGCTCCATGCTCATTTGTGCAGCAGGGAAGGTCCTGGCTCTGCCAATCCGGACCGAGACTCCCCCGAACTTGTGTCCACCTGGGACAGCCGAAGGGCCTCACCAGACATTTCTGTCTGATCAATTCTCTTCCTCCTCCATATTTCAGTGGGCAGCATGTTTTCTCCTCTGATCAGGTTCCCTCGCTCTCCCCATAGAGCGTGATGTGAAATTCTCTTGGAAACCAACTCACAATAGTGCTCTAGTGTGGAAACCATCTGCTTTTCACAAATGGGAAATCTGTGGTAGAAATCTAGTGCCACAACGGTCTTCACTCCCCTGGTTTCAGCCTGAGCATGTGAAGCAAGGCAGGAGACTACAAACCCAGCGTGCTGGAGACCCATCTGCAGGAAATGCAGATTCAGCTGGTGGGCTCAGTGCTGCAAAGGGCCACGGCTGCCCTGCAGACTTGCTGCCATCCACACCCTGTCATTCCTCCTCCCTATGTGGGGTGGGCCAGGGCTGCACAACATGGGAAAGCCAGCTTACAGCTTGCACCAGCACCTCCCTGCTTGGGAGGATGACCACTGTCCCCACCGTGGACCCTGGACAAGTCTGTGGTGATGGGCATTCCCCACCAGGCGCACCAGGGAGGGGCAGCATGCCAGCACTCAGGGGCTCCTCACCATTAATTAGCTATGTAACGTGCCCAAGTCTTCAGGCCCACGTGATAAGACTTGACTTTTTTTCCTTTTTTTTTTTTTTTTTCCCCTGAGAAACCCTTCTTGCACAATGTCCATTTTTAGCACAAACTGGAGTTGGATCAGATGCCTCACATGTGGTCTCCACTCTCCAAAAGGAGAGATCAGCACTTTTTTTTCTCCGATGGTTTAACTACAGGCACAAAAAAATGAAGATCTCAAAAAATTCACTAATTCACTTTTTTCTGCTCTTACAGGCTGGCTAGTCATGCTGCATTGGCACAGCCATCCGCACTCTCTCCTATAACTTTTCTTTCATTATACTGGCTAATTACGTGAGCTAAAATGAACTACAAAACCACAGGCTTTAGGACAAAAAGTGATCATCAGCTGGGATCAGAAGACATTACAATATGTATGAGGACAATACAATATTGCTTCTGTGGCTATAGCAAACACTTTGGGAAAAGAGATTTTTTCAAAGGCTTTTTCAAGGCTCTCCCCTGTGGGTATAGTGGGGTGTCCTCCAATTAACTGCCGCGGAATCAATTAAGTTATTGCTCAATTCTTCTGGGAAATTCCAACCAGAACTGGCAAATGTGAGAGATAAAGCACTGAGCAGATGGACTGCTGATGCGCCCTAACATGCCAAATGCATTCCTTTTCTTTACTGTCGTAAGACATTTAGGCTTCTGGGGCGGACACCCCACCTCTCCTGCTGAGATCAGTCTGGTCAGTGTGGAACCCCAAGGATGCCTCCTGTGAGAGATGCCCCACGTACCAATGGACACGGAACAGCCCCCTTCCCTGATGCCATCATCCCTCCCAGTACTTGGGGCTCTCATGTTCAAGATAGATAATGCTGAACTGGATAGCGACCATCAGTACGGCTGCAAGAGTTGGTCAGAGAAAACAACAAATAACTGGAACCGTTTCCAAACCCCAAGCTGTTCTGGTTATTTTTCAACTCCACTACCACTCTGTTCTCAAGCATGGTTTGTGCTCTGGCCGCGCAGTTTGATCCCACCAAACCCCCAGGCAGAAGTGGAGAAGCAACTGAACTTATGGCTGCTTTTCCACACTTCAGACTTCCAATACACTGGAGTTTGTCAACCACTAGTGACTGTTCAAATGGCAATGCTGGCAGGTATTTAGGCTCACAGCTGTCCCCCACATCCCTCATAACAGTACTGAACTTGCACCCACAACTGCAGTGATCTGGTTCTCTTACTCTGAGATAGCTGTACATGCAGATGGACATCCAGTTGGTGAGCATCTTTTCCACTACAGATTCCGTTCTCCTCAGCATTAGCTTGGGGTTTTTGGAAGCTGAAGCATCTATTAGATCCACCAAGAGGTCCTTCATGATGCTGGTGTAATATTCCAGTTTCCCATGCAACGCAATAGTAAGCAGGGAGGCTAGGTTACATCTGAAACACAGAACTGTGTGTGACTCAAGAACCAATCCAACAAGACTAAAATGCCAACTGGCATTAAAAATAGCCCCAAACACAAAGGCAGTATTTCAGATAAATTTCATTAGCTTTTGCAATGGTGTTAAAACTTCAAACCCTCTTTCAGTGCTGCAGGATCTTGGGTCAGCTCACATCCTCTTAATGGTAAACCAAGTATTCAGGGATGCAAACACGAGTGAGTCACTCGTACCTTTTGGTGCTCTTCAGGATAACAGATGTTTATGGCCGCCCCTTTCTAATAGAAAAGTGGGAAGCAAGTGTAACTCAACCTTCAATGGAAATGCATGGCTCTAGACATGGGGTGGATTGCTTAGAGGTTAGGAATAAATCAGTCTCTTACAGCTGCCAGGTCTTTGGTTCTGAAGCTCATACCTGTCTCTAACAGCGAAGTCCTTCTGTTGCTCGAGAGCGTGGACAAACACAATGAGAAAGTGCTTGTTGTTGAGTAAGGTGGAGAACAGCGACATTCCTTCTTCCATGTTGGGTCTGCAGCTTTCAGGGATCTAAAGAAAAATTCAGAAAGCAGAGTGAGAAAACCTCTGCTTGTTGTTTTCCTCCAGCTTTTATCCTTCCTCACTGCATGGATGCCCCTGCTGAATGCGGAGGTACTGAGCTGAAGACCTCCTGCTCCCTCTGCTTGATGCAAGTCAGCAGCGTGCACTCCTGGTGAGGGCATGATTGCATGTGGAACAGCAGCTCAGCCCACGAGGCAGTAGTGACGTACAATACAATACACCCAGGAAGAAAAGCCCACAGCAAATCCAAGGAGGATCTTGAGACAATGCTCCTTCATGCGAGTACAGATCCACAGATCTGCCTTCTCCAGCCAGCCAAAGCTGATCTGATGCTGGTATGTGTTAATTGTTTTGAGTGATTGAGCATTCCCCACACACCACAAGAAAACACATGGCATTGTCAACACGCGCGACTATGGTTAGCAATCATTCAAAAGCATTTGTTTGGTTAGTGGGTTACTCACTTTCCATTCCCCCACCAGGAGCGGATGGGTTTCCTGGACCTGGGAGCTGAGCTGCTGGGATGGCAGGATGTAACACTCCTCGTAGAGTGAGGAACACTGCAAGCAAGCACAGCATTAGAGGAGGGTGGCTGCACCCAGCCGGGGACCTCGTTGTTTGCTGTGCACCACAAGGGAACAAGATGGAGAGACATGTCATCGGGACTGAAGACCACCCATTATGAAGAAATGCATTGGTATGGTTTACAAAACCTTTACACACTTCGCAAGAGCCTCTTGAATGAGCAAGCACCACAAGAATGGGGGGAGGCAGATGTCTGCACAGACATGAGGCTGTTAGGGTAGGGAGACTGCAAATAGACTAATTTGACAGCTAGAAAAATCCCAGAAGAGAAAGCATTATAGAAGACTAAGTCAAAATAGAGGAGTACTGGGTGTTTTAACATATGTAACTTTTGAAACAGATGGGAAAAATGTTTAGAACTCTAACATTCATATAGCAGTCTGAATCTTAAAGACTCCAGTGTGCAGATATATAGAGATTGAATAACTTTAAAACCTGAGTAATAACTACTAATGAAACACTCTGCAGTCATAAACCATCATCTCACTCCTCACCAGTGAAATGTAACTGCCTCAGGGGTGAAATACAGCTGCTGTTAAGGGCTCACAGCGACACAGTGGAGCAGTCGCTGACAGGAATTATGGCACCGGCACGTCTAGTGCAGCCCTGGAAGAAGACTCTGGGTAGAGAAACTGGGACTGGGCATCCAAGGGGTGTCTTACTGGGAGAACCATGCACCCAGCCTGAGACAGAGGGAGACAAAGATATCTAACGAGCTCTTGAGGACCGGCAGACCGGCCAGGCATGCTTGGTGGCACAAAAAGCCCTCTTTCCCTGACTGCCAGCAGCAGATATGCCCTTCAAACACCCTTCAACCTCAGCCTCCACTGAACCAAGTGAGGTGATACTACAGCCCTGGGGAGAAGGAGGAGTTCCAAGCACTTTCTGCTCCTACGAGCAAGTGCTTTCAGAAGAGGGTGTCCAACCGCATCAAACCGGCAAGCTAGAGTCGCTTCTGGGATGGTGCTGCTGCAGGGTTCCTATTGTTTGCAAGCAAGCCCAACCTTATTTCACACCCCAGGAGCTGCGGCTCCACTTTTGATGATAATTGAGGCTGAAGTACATGACAACTAAATATATAACAGCAGAATGATTTTGTTACACTGTAATAACCCTTGAGCAGAGGGAAAGCAGAGCCCTGATCTGGTTAGGAAGGAGCTGGGAGCAATTAGATGCCCATGGAACGCAGTATTGCCTTACTTTAGGGAAGAACGTCCGGGTGACAAAGTGCTTGTACTCTAGGAACGGGATCCCCTGGCTGCGGTTTAACTCCTTGGTCAGGTCTGTCATGTCTGTCTGCAGTTCTGCAAAACCTTACACAAAGAGACCAGCAGATGGTAAGACCTTCAATACACTACCAGCTGAGTCTGTAAGCAGGCAGGCTGGCACTGAAATATGTGGCACGTCTCCACTCTGCCTCCTCGAGCCTTTCCCTCGAGTGGTTGAAGGAGGGTTTCTCGAGGAGCAGCACATTACTGTCAGGGTTTATCCACCAGCACTGTACATCACATCCCACAACACTGACAGAGAGACCATTTCCCTGCCTCCAGGGGAGCAGCTCCCAGTCTAGTTCTGCAGGAAGAGGACCTCAGTCTGTGCTGTAGAGTCGTGTACCACAGGGACAGCAGATGCTTAAGCTTGGATTGCTTCTCCCATTGCTCTAGCAGGAGCATGGCGCAATTTTTGCCGTACCCAACCACAAAGCACACTAAAGATTTGTTTGGCCTTCAAGCAATCCTCTGACATGGCCAAGGGCCATTAACCCCAAGACAGGGAAATCAGTGGCACTGAATATCAGCGGCTTGTCCAGGTCAGGCAACAAGGCAGGGGCAGAGCCACACTTCCAGCCAAAGCCTCATTCATAAACGCCACTGACGCTCAGAGGTGATGACAAGATATGCTCCTATAAATAATTTTATAAACTTCTACAGAGTAGAAGGTGAACAGCTTCAATCCCGCTATTCTGGCATCTCCCTCCTAGTCCTGGCTCCTCCTCAGTGCCCAGCATGGTGACTTACCTTTGCGGATTTCCTCCCGGATTTGCGATTCCATCTCCTCCATCTGGAGCAGGGTTTTCTGCCAGTAGCGCTCTGCTCTGCGGCTCTTTGTGCAAAATACAAAGAGAGCTGGAAAAAAGAAAGGGAACAAGCTTTTTGGACTCGGGCTTAGGAGCAGCTGCAACTGGGATCAGAGTGGTCCTCTGCTGACAGGGGTGCAGAAAGCTAAACTCCGTGTTGGCTTAACAGCTACTACGGGACTGGTATCTGATCGGGCACTTGTCAATTATCTGTAAATAACTAAAACCAGCTGGAATTTAGCGATCACGCTGTAACTGTCATTTTCAATTTAGGTGTGGGTTGTCTATATTCAGCCTAACTGTATATTAATGTATTCCAGCTGATTAATGAACAGAGAATTTAAGACAGGCTTACCATCTGGGTTTACAGTGTTCATGTCTGACAGTCTTCCCATCCCTCCAGTAGTATGTTTTTAATGACAGGTGGTGCATTTAATAAATAGTGTGCATTATAACCTTTATTAAAAATAAATTAATTCCCTATTAGAAACAGGTCATACGCTGTGTACTGACATTCTTCTTGCTGCACAGTCATTCTGGGCATGTGATGAGAAGATGTTCTAGTCAGAGGACACAAGAGTGTTGCACAGCGTCCAGTGAGGTTAGCGAACTGTCGTGTCTGTGCCACATTTGCAACTAAGGATGCTTGCTTTGTTCTTCATAGTCTTAGCCAGGCGCCTGTCACTCATTGTTACCGATGACAGGACTTTGGTCTAGGTGGACAGTCTGGGACAGTCATGCCTGCAAGTGAGCCCTGTTCAAGTCAGTATGAGTCCAGGACCAGTTTCTCACACCCTTCTTTATTTTGTATTATAGTAGCTATTAAGAGTTTTGGGGAAAAGAGTAAGTTTATAAATATCACAGGCTCAACTAACAGAGCTGAACTACGGATTCAGCCCACAAATGCTCCATGCTGCACAAAATTTTGGGTACTGGCTTGGTGCCATACAAAGAAGGGTGGCTACTTACTGCACTCAGACCAGTTTCAGATACTGCACAACTGCAGCACTCAGAGGCTTCCTAGTGTGTAAGTTATCTTCACCCCGCCACATGCAATAAGAAAAAACTTCAGTACCTCCTGGACACTCATTGTTCTGTTCCCTTACCTACAACAGAGAGGACCAGTAAGATGCTGCAGATGACAATGGAGACAATGATTGCGGTCTCTCCTCCCCCAAGGTGCAGCATTGCAATTGTGTAGTTGAACTTCCCAACTTGGATCTAGAGAGGAAGAAGGAGGGAGAAAAAGCAGGAGCTGAAGAGCATGTTAAAGTGGCTCAGAGGTGGAGCAAGGAGGGACTATGGGGCAGCACTCAGCAGACCTTCACCTGAGGATGTACTGACCACGCTGGCCCAGCCCACCAGACTTTGCAGGGAGGCTGGGCTGTGCCTGTCACTGCTGGAACCTGGGGACTTCATGTGTCTCAAACAGCTCAATTCCCTTCTGCATGCTCTGGTGGAACGCCGAGGCTGGCTCACAGCAGGCTGCTGCACCTCAGGAGTGCCCATCCTAGCACCACTGCACTGCTCTGGTGGCAGAGCTGTAGGCTCCAAACCTCTCATACCCACCCCAGATTATGAGACATCTCTTTCTGAGAGAGTCACTGTACCACACAGGAATGCCTGCACTCCTTCTACCAGAAAACCATTTTCAGTAATCATTCCACTATTTTATGCCTCTGCAGGGCCTTCGAATCCCAGCTGCACTCTCCTCCAAAAGCAGAACTGCCACTCAGGAGAAGGAGGGTAAAGAAACTTCAAAGTCTTCAAAATACAAATAAAGTAAGAGAATAAAAATAAATAATAATGAGACCAGAGATGAGTAACGAGCTTGTTGCTAAAGCAGTGGACTGGGAGTCAGGAGGTCCTGGCTCTGCTCCCAACTCGTACTTCTTGTGACACCAAGCACAAACCACGTCAGCCCAGTTCTTTGGTCTCCTGATCACCAGAAGGCGAACACACATCACAGGCAGGCTGGCAAGTTTACTTGGCACTGTTTATAAATGGCTTTCTAGGCCCTTGGGATGAAAGGGTTCAACAGCGTCATCTGATAAGGAAAACTCATGACCACATAAGTCTTTCGCTTCTGGAAATGCAAGTTTCACTTCTCTCAAGGAATGAGAAACAAAAGAAACTTGAGCAAAAAAAAATGGAACAAGTTAGGGAAGAGACGGAATAATTTTATGATTATATCCGTGTCGTGGAGCACTTCTGGGAAAGGTGCTCACTGTGGTTAAAATGCAGTCAGCTCTCAGCAGCTGTGTCAAAGTAGTGCCACAAGCAGGGCCCTCCCACCATGTCCATGCATCAAACACCGTGTAGAGCATAGCTCTGTGCCCACCAGGAAACCCAAGCTCTTGTTCTTGGGAATGCTGGTGAGGGCACTGACGCTGCCAGCTGAACGCACCTGGACAAGCCTGGAGGTCTGCCCCTGTGCTGCTCCCTCCACAAGCAAGAGAGGAAGAACTGCCCTGCTGCAGGCAATGCCAGCTGCCAGCACCCAGGAGTCAGGAAAACCTCCAGGGCCTTTGACCGTCAGTGCTGGGCCATGCAGCCAGGACCCCATGGCTTCAAGCCCCAATGTAACCTTGCACCAGCTCTCACACAGACTCTGCCACTGGTGGTTTCTGGGGTGGTGCCTCAGGGCAGCATCCAACAGTAAGAGCTTCAGTCTCCTCCCTGGTGCGTGCTGGCTGGGAGCCAAGAGGATGGATGGGGATGTGAAGCTAGAAGCATCGTGCAAGCACCTCTGGAGTTTCGCCTGACAGCCTGCACAGCACCCTGCCTAACCTTGAGAGTTCCACCTATTTTGTTTGAAATGCCGCAATGAGGCAAGTCCTCAATGCATTTTAAGCCTTTTTGTTTTCCCACCAACTCAATCTTTTGCATTTGCCAGAGGAGAAATCCCACGCTTATTGTTTAATTCAGCGTTTAAACGGCTTGGTCGTGAACAAAAATGGGTCTGAAGGCCTTGGCAAGCTCCGCTGGTTTATTTCATCAGGTCTACTCAATGCATTTTTTTGTAAGGGGAGTTAATTAGGCTGGAGGTTAAATGGCAACATTTTCTGTCACCAGCACATGGTGGGGGTGCAGAAGGGACAGCGGCTGTCAGGGCTGGGCAGGACCTCTTTGCATGGGACTGGCTCAGGGGTCACCAGGAACCATGCTCCAGCTTATGGGATGGAGTCATCCCGCAGCTCCCCAGGATACTAACAGCATCCAAACTAGACCAAAATCAAGATCCAACTCACCTAAAGCAATCCCCAAAGAGCTACTCAAAAGTGACTCTCAAAACGTAGGGAGGCTCAGGAGCCACATCTTCATCACTGGCTCCTTCTCTCTACAGACAGCTCCTGCTGCCCTATGTGACTTGCTAACATGGACCTGGCTCAAGAATACCTTCACAGAACAAGCATACCCAAAATCATGGTCAGGATCATTGTGATCAAGATCATCAGTGCGACACGTTCTAAAGGGCTGTTTTCCCGTGCTCTGACCACTGCAGATGTGACCTCTACCACCTAAACAAGAACAAACTGTGCAGTCACAACAAGCATCTCAGCTTCCGAGAAGAGACAGTTTGCATCAACAGGTGAGGCTTCTGCAGCTCCCAATAGCTGTCCTTGACACAAAGCAGGTAAGGACTACTGCACAACACTGGCTCTGTGTTATCAAAGCTATTACAAGTATGTTACAAAGGCAGCTGTTGCCTATGAAATGACCAGCAGCCGATGACTCCAATCATGTATGAAGGTTTAATAAATATGCACAGATGGGAATACAAGTTGATTATGTAGCTGCACTCTTACTGCTGGTACACTCCTAATACCTACGTGACACTTCAGGGCTGGGTATTATTCTGACCTGCTAAGGCACTGCCCTGAATGTTTTATGCCAAATCAAAGCTAGCAAACTCATAAATTCCTCTTCTTCCCCAAAAGGATTCCCCTATTTCTCAGTTCTCACTAAATCCAAAATTACCCTATTTAAAATTTACATTGAATTAACTTGGGAAATTCTGCTACTTCTGCAATTTCATGTTTCCAGTTTGTGACAGAATTTCATACAGACTGTAACCAGTAAACTGGACAATCCCAACAGTGAATTGATGGTGCAACTTCATGCTTTCCTTCTGGGCAGCACAAGTCCACAGCTCCTCAGCTCCATTCACAGCTTTCCTACCCCTCCATGCCCACACCACAGGCTCTCACTCATTCACTGTTAACACACAGACCGGGAGGGGGGCTGCAGGGTATCAGACCATGGAGATGGAGGCATTTGCTCTCCAGATATGAAGAGTCACATCCCTGTGTGGCAATGGGCTACATATGACATGAGGGAAACTGAGGGCGAGGAGTGCAGTTAAGTCAAGCCCTCTGTGGAAAAAAGGACAGTAACAAAGTATTGTGAATTTTGCAGACACAAAGTTGAACAACAACCTTGAACACCAAACTCTTCACAGTGACAAAACGGCAGCCCCTGGTAAACAACATGGAACTTTCCACCCCTACATGCTCCTCTTGCCCTTCCTGGTTACCGACAGGGACCCATCTCCAGTGACGTATTGCAGCTTGGTAACAGTTGGATTTTCACGTCCACTTGTAGCTCTCCTGCTGGCAGCAGGAGGCCAGCTGACTGAAAACTGTGTGGAAATCCCCAAACGTAGCTCATGAGGGGCAGAAAGAAAATTACTGCAAGTGACAAAAACTCACATGCCTGGGATTTCACAGTGCCTTCCAAGAACTGACAAAAATCTCCCCCCCTGTAGCTTACAGCATGTTTAACTCAGCAGGCAGCTGCTGGTGCCCCACGATCCGGAGCGTGGCAGCCCCTCTCCATGACTCAGGGCAGCCTTCGCATTGACTACGCCTGCATCCTGCCAAGGAGCCACCTGGGGGACAGCTGCAAGCACAATGTGCTTTGTCCATCCTTCCGTCCATGCAGCTTTCTGCAAGGCTGCCTGGCAGGTCCTGCCCATGCACACAGCTGACTCCTTTGCACGCCCAATTTAGAAGAGGGACCCCTTCTGCCTCGCGCGCTCAGAGTGTGGAGGCTCTCGGCACTCACCGTCACGGGTAACTGTCTTTCTGAGGTGTTCAGTGACTCGTTGACAGAGCAGTGGATGACTTTGTCCGAAACAATCTGGATTTCGCACGAGATAAGGCCAATTTTCACTTGATACTCATTGCTTTCGAGGCCCAGGCTGTCAGGCTCTTTCTAATCACAAAAATAGAATCAGGATGTCAGTCGTTAGAGTAGCAGTTGGAATTGCAACAGATTTTCCTGCTTTACTTTCCGTATTCCCTGCTGTTTTTCAGACCTGGGAGGACTCTCCTTCAGCAAGGACATTTTTCCAGCACTCCACAGGAAACCCAGAACCAGGCCATTCCCCATTTTCCTGTTTCCCATTCCTCACTCAGCATGGGCCAGGAGATGAGCAAGCCCCTCAGGAACCTGGAAAAATCTGCTTTTGATCTGCCCTGGCTGTGCAGAGTAGATAAGAATCTAAGCGCCCACCTGGGAGGAGGGAAGGATGTACAACAGAGGAGATAGCCAGGGGATGCGTCTGCAGAGCCTGAGAAAGGGGGAGCATATTTCTGAAGCACGTTGCAAACAGTGAGGATATCCTGCAGTGAACAATACCCTTTGAATTACTATTGCACATTGTCCAAGCCACTCAATTGCTGTATCCTGACTTCCTTGTTAACTGAGCGGAATTTGGTAGCCAAAAGAGAAGAATGCACAACCTGCTTCTGCAGGAATAAATATCTATTGTCAGGACCTTCTGGAGTACCTGCCTGAATTCAGGCCAATGCATTATCATTCTTTTTCATACGTCCAGTATTTTATTTAGCTTCTTGCTATTACATCCTTCAAATGCAGCTGTCTGTTGTCATGCCTCAAAGGGCATGCTCAGGTCAGGCTGCATCTCTTGGTGAAGAGAGATGCAGATGCAGCACGCTGAGCAAGAACTGAACTGCCTGCTCCTACGTGGCTACTGCCTCTCCTGTCCTCATCCACCCTCCCTTCTCTCTCCTGCGTTTGTGGACAGTCACTGGGCTGGTAGTTAGGACTGAAGAGCTTCCCAGTGGGGAGCAGACAACAACCCAAAAGAAGCAGAGCTGTAAATACCACTCTCTTACATGTATAACCAGAGTCAAAGGCTCTCCAGGATGGTGTTTGATCCACTTCTCCTTCTTGGCGGTGAAGAACTGGGGATCAGCATAGTACTCCAGGCTGAACTTGCTGATGTGCAAGGCCTCCTCAGGGTACACCTCCTCATCCAGAGCCGGACGGTCATCTGCATAGAGGCGACCGTTGAGATAGAAATCAACGGACGCAGGCTTGCTCCCAGCAGTGATATTGGAGGCAGCTGGAGAGGGGCAGGTGATCATGCTGTCGGTGTGAACCTTACAGCTCTGAAAGCAGGAGAGAGCACGCACATGAAAAAAAACCAACATCCCAAGTGCTCCCACCCAGCCTTGCTCCCAGCCCGATCTGTAGCATTGACTAAGGTCTGAGCTTCACACCCCAAACTCCCTCAGGCACTGGGCACGCAGCCCTGCTCCCAGTTACTCGTCAAGAGCCAGCATGGATACACACCGTTTGCTCTCTGCCGATGCCACGAACAACCATGGACACATTCTGAACCAGCTCAAAGCCTCTTCCTTCCAGGGTGATGATCCTGCCCCCACTTCAAAGAGAAGAGAGAAAGAGAGCATGACTGCAAAGGACAACACAGCAACGAGGTGCAGTGGCTGGGTCTCCCTGCTGTCACTTTTCCAGGCATGTTTCCAGCTGCTCGAGCAGAAAATATAACTCAACAGCCAAAGTCGTATTCTTTCTTACAGCAAGCATCCACACTCCTACCAAGATATCAGGGAATGAAGGAGGAGCAGCAGCTGCTGTGGTGGACAGGGGGGACTTCTTCCAGTAGCAGCAAACTGTCCCACTTACTCCCAGTTTCCAGAGGAGCAGCCTGCTGCTGCACACCAGCGGTACACAGCAGGCCACCAGTGGTGTAAGAGGTTAACCTCCAACCTCTCAAAGCAAGCGCCAGGAGATATTCCCTGACCCACAGCAACCCACAGAGAACTGTAAGTCTTAGAGAAGGAGAAGACCACTTTAAGGTTGATACGGATTCTGCATCTCCCAGACACTTCTGATTTAGATCAAAATGTGAAAGTTGTTTTGTGTGTTAGATCTGCTGCCTGGGGAATGCGAAACATGGGCCTCTCAATGTGCAATCAATTAGCGACAGTAATGAGAGGTCCCTGATGCACATAAGAGTGCTAGGCAGAACAAGAGGTGGAGAACCAGCATAACTTGTCTGTTCTGGAGTGCAGAAGCTTTATCCTGGGTTTACTTTCCTCTTCCTCTGCATCATACTTGATTTGTTTGGAAAATCTGCTAGGGAGCAGACAGGAGTTACAAATCCTATTATCTGGAAACCACTCCAGACACAGTGACTTTAGGCTCAAGGCCCTGAGAGTCAGGTTCTCTGAAATCAATGGATGCTACCAAGCAGGTAAAATCCCAGTTTCTAAGTAAGAGCCCGTCACATCTGCAATTAGTTTACAACTTCTGTTTTGTTTTAAACTTTGCTTACACAGATAATTTTAGCAATATAGTAAGATAAATCAGATTCAGCAAAATTTTTACACAGCTTATTGACCTTTCATGGTCAAGAGCCCAGCAGCACACCAGAGCAGTCAGGCCACATGAGCCACCAAGCAGTCTGAAAAGAGAGAATGGTGTCACGTTCTCAGTGGTCTGAAATTTGGAAACTGCTGCAAATCCTAAGAAAGCAGACTAAGGTGATGGAGAAACACCCTGGTGGTTTCCCTTGTGAGTACGGGCAATGACATTCTTTCACTGTGTCTGTGTTTAGATACCGCTCTCGCCACTCAGCACAGTTCACAAGGCTGCTAAGAGCTGAGGTTGGCTGAGTCACTGCTGTGCCTTGTCATTAACTTTCCCACAGCCTACATCTTTGGCGCTGTGCTTGGGAATGCCGAGACACGGCTTTACTCCAATGGGATCAGACCGCCAAAGCCTGCTGTGTGCTAATGCCGGAGCATGCTGCTTTCACTGCAGTCCTGCACACAGAGGCGCTGGACTCTCAAATTTCTTGGTCAGTCCTGGGTTTAGCAGGCTCCACAGTCGAGGAAAGGGGGTTTCACCATAGTATCCAAAGGAATAGGAGCCTCAGAGTTCCACGGAGAAACACGAAATTAAAAGCAACACGCTTTAAAAATGAAATACCATGACCTCGGGGAAGGCTGAAATCAAAATTAGAAATCTTAGTCTATCCTCCAGCAGTTTTAATGCCAAGAAAAATCCTCAGGGTCTCATAAAGCCCCCACCTGAGCCTCCCTAAAGAACCCTCCAAGTATATACAGTACAGTTACTAAGGCTGACTTTTTCCCATGTCCTAAATGCACTGAAATGAGCTACAGAGTCTTGGTGTGTAAGATTTCTTCTACTGTCAGGGTGCTGGAGTACCCCAAAGCACCCTGACAGCACTCTGTGGTGCCCTTTTTTTACCTGTCTGCAAGGCTATGTGCCAAACCCCAGGGCTGAGAAAGCTTCTTTCTCCCTGCAGGACACTCTCCCACTAGCCTGGAGCCGACCCTCTCGTTTGCAGGCACATGTAGAATCGTGCCACCTCTGAAACTGAAGTCATTATACTATAACAGCGTGGCACGGTGCCCCGGCACCAAACCCTGTCTCCTGGCTGTGCTTCAATGACCCCTGGGCCTCCCAACATGGGGTTTGCTCAGGATCTGTGCTGCACCAGGATGGTCTGAAGCACAGACAGGGTGAGCTTATAATGTCTACAGCAGGCTGCACCAGGATACTCCAATTAGCTCTGTGCTCTGATGGGAAAGCACTATTCACTTTTGCATTCCGCAAAAGTGTAAAGGCTGATCTCAACAAAGGCCACAAAAGGAAGAACAAAGCCCGGCAAACTTGTCTGTCTCTGCTGAAGGAGGGATCTTACCTGATCTGGCTCTTTTTTGGGTTGATGTCTGATATAGTTGGGTTCTTCTCATACTTGAATGTGATGTTGTGGCTGGCACAAGACTTGTTCTCAAACTGAACGCAGATTCGCACAACTGTAGTGAGCTCCGTGGACGGCATGGTGCAGGTGATAGTGCTGTCATTGCGGCTGCACAGGGAAAAGCAGGGTAAGCCACGGCACACAGTGGACAGAGCCAGGCACTGTGGACCTGAGCACCCCCTCAGAAGTGAGGCAGATGGCAGACAAAGACAAGAAGGAGCTTCCAGTTACATGCCAATTGCCTATTAACTCTATTGCCTACTAATGAGCAATTCTCAGCATATATCATCCCGGGCTGCCAGACTGATATCCCATACAGCCAAAGGGAAAGGGCAGGCTCCTATTTCTTACCACTGATGAGACAAGAACATGGAGGAGAGGTTTCTTCCGACCAGCAAGGTGCCACGGGAGCAGGAATCTGGGTGTGCAGGTGCCTTCTGCCTATGGCAGATATGGGAACAAAGCCTACGCCTGCTTCGCTCTCAGGGTTTTGATCCTGGTCCCAGACTACCCAAGCGGCCTGGCAGCATGCTGAAAACAGTGCATACAAAGCACTTTGTTTGCTGCTGGTCACTGCCGCCACATCACAGCAACACCGCTGCAGTCACTTTGTCAAAGAAATTCACTCCATCCTGTGTCAGGCACCTGCACCGCAGCTCTGCCTCGCCACCCTGGGGACAGAAGGCTGGTGAGGATGCTATGCTGGCCTTAGGCAGGAGCATGCAGTGGTGTCCTCCACCAAAACTCCAGCTCTTCATGATCTCCTGGGGGATTATATCATCCTTCCTAACGCTTTAGCTTTTGTCACTAGTTCAGCTCCAGCCTCCAGACCCAGTCCTACCTGAGGTCAGTGCACTGCTTGGAGGTATTGACAAGGACGCGGAGTTCAGAGCCAACATCCAGCCTGCTGCCTCTGATGGTCACTCTGGTTCCTCCAGCCTTCGGGCCATTCAGGGGAGCTATGGACTGCACCACAGGAAGCTAAAAACAAGGAGAAATACGTTTTCTAGACTGGTAAATTCACAGTTTGATAATCTACACTGCACCCGGGAATTGCTCCAGTAAATATAAGTATCCAGTATTGTGAGGCTCCAAAACAGCAGCATAGAAAAAGCTTCCACTGGCAAGGTTTCAGAATAAGGGGAGAGGTACAAGTGCTGAGGAGTGAGATCACATAAAACCTCTGTGACTTTCTGCAGTCCCCAAATTCTGGAAATAAACGAGACCTGAGTGCAAACTGGAGCCCAGGATTCCACTAGTCCCTTCAGATTTCCAGTGGACAGTCCAAAGCTGGTGACTGATTGAAGTCCATGAACAAAAAAGAAATTTCTCATCCATCCCAGCTCCCACCATCTCTACTCTTCTAGATCCATTTCCACCTGAATGCAAAGATAATGCTAAAGCCCCACTGGATGATGGCCTTGAGATTTGTGAGAACAGCCACCAGGGTCTAGATAATTGAATATCAAACTCCTTCTTAAGGAAGCTTCAAATCTAAATCTCTGGAGACAACGGGGACTAAGGGGGAAGTTACTTTGCCTCTCACCATTTTCAGCAGAAATTAGCATGTACGTTATCTGCATTTGCAGCCCCTGGAAATCTTCCAGAGATTCATGAGCTTGAGGCTTTGATAACTAATGCAGGGCTGAATCCTCATGTTTGCTACACAGAGCACCCCAGGAGAGTCTGCTGGGCAACTTCCCTGCTCCGGTTTGAATGGGACACCAAGGGCAGAGCAAATAATTATTTCAAGGCCTTTCCATAAGGCACTTAGTAATTCCCTGTCAAATACTGCAAACCCTGGAGGCACGATACACCACTGAGCTGAGCAGCGTGGCTGAAGCCTGCTCACCACCACAGCCCATCCCTCACTGCAGCTGCGGAGCAAAACCGCACTGAGGCAGGCTGAAGAACACGGGCTAAGCTGCTTCATACCGCCTGATGCTAATGCCCTTTCCTGTCAATCCCAGCCACACAAACATGCTTATTAATAGCTATCCTTGCCCTTGTCCTACACTCAGACTACTTTATGTCTCTACACTTCCTCTGTTTTCTCTGATCACTACCCGTTTCCACAGGATTCATTTTGTTCATCTCTATTTCTCTGAGTGTCTGCAAGCAGCTGTCTCCTGCCCTTGGCCCCTAACCTATGTATTCAAATCTGCAGTTACAACAACAGCAGAGAGATTATTGATGTTCCCCAAAGCCCTCCAGCTCTTCCTCTCAGCAACAGCCAGTGGCTACTGCTCTCAGTGCATTGCCAGCACTGATTGTCTCCATTGTAACTTTTGCAAATTCAGGTCATTTGGCAAATCCAGCTCATCTACAGTTTGCTATAATGTCCTGGAGAAGTCTCTCAAACATGTTTCACCCTCCTTCTCAACAGAGTTACAGCTGAACACTGTCTCTTCTAGATACATCTAACAGGGAGTTTGAAAGATGTAGCACACAAACAGTATTTGGTTTTTTTACACAGGACTTTCTTAGGAAGGGCAGTTCTAAAAGTCTTTTAGACTTTTTCAGGTAAACTGCTATCAATGCTCAAGCCCAGGGCTCACTGAGACCAGTCTTGAAAGGTATACAGTCTATTTCATCTTCATGCCATTGTATGTGAGAGGAGAATCAGGAAAACTAAATGGCATTGCTTAGTTTGCAGTGGTGCAGAAGCCACTTTCGGTGTGGAACACAGCAGCAGCTATATACTGTGCAGCTTCGCTCCCTGACGTGTGCAGGCACAAGTCAAGGCATTGTCTCATCTCTTCTCCAAGCTTTGCTGAGAAAGACACAAGACAGCTTTCTGTTGTGCCACCTGATCAGAAAATGGCTCCTCTCCTGCTACTGGGCGCACAGCCTCCTCCTTAAGCCTGCCCAGGAGCTGTCAGCACAGAGCTGTCATGAACCTGGTTTGAATTCAGCCACTGGCTTTTGCTCCTCTTGCTTTGTTTTTAGAGGTGTTTCCTGAGAGGGCTTTTCCGTGCACGTCAGAAGCTGGTGAAGAAGCTGTCCAGCCCTTTCCCTCTCTTTGGGCCCTTCTCCTCTTTGTCAAGAAGGCAACTGGCCTGACAGTGGGTGATGTGGCCAAGTCAGCACGCACATCCTGATGGCAAAGTGCCAGAAATCCCAAACCCAAGGTCCATCACTGGGTCATACCCCAGGTGTACCTTGCTCCATTTCAGACTGCTGGATCTCTAAGGTGTTTTGGATGTGAACACGGATGCCTAGAAACAACAGGAATGGGTCCCAGAGAATACATCCTCCTGAGAACTACCATTGAATCGAGCCTGGCAATGCCCTTGCCCTTGTCGGTCCCCTCCTTGTGCGCTGCCAGGCCTGGCTCTGCTCCGGGATGTGCTGCGCTTGTGCTGGCTGCACTCTATGTAAACCTCTCCGAGCTAAATACCTAACACGTGATCGGTTACAGGGTGGGAGATTATACTCCATGATCCTGCCCTAAATTCCTCACAATGGCTACCAGGAATCAAATGTCATTTCCTGGGGCTCAAGTCTTCTTTCAAGCCACTAGACTGCAGCATAGTCTATTCTTCCTCAGCACAAGCACAAAGGCTCCGAGTAAACAGCATGCCCTTGGCACCCATCCTGTTGTGTTTGGCCCGGACACATGGGGCTGCCCGTGAATAGCGTCTAGCCAGAGACGAGGGTGCTCGTAGGAAAGAGAAGAAATGCATGGATTTCTTTCAGGCTTATAGAGATGAAAGTTATCTTTGTGAGATGGCACAGTACAAAGCTATAAAGGGCTTTTCTTCATATAATGACAGGGGGTTAGCTCAAGTCTAATCCCTACACATTATTCTCACGCAAAAACTAAGACAATCTCTGCAGCAAAAACCATCATTTCTAAATAATGTGAGTCCATGGTATGTAACTTACACAGCACAAGCAGACCCTGCAAGTCTCAAAAAAATCACACAGGTCGTAATGGCACTTTAGCAAAAGGCAAGGAAGAAACATTACCTCCTTTTTATAACAGCAGAAAAGATGATACAGCCAGGATAAGTGATAAACCACTGCAGGACCCGAGACTGGGAGTGAGATTGTGTGTCGACAGCCTGGCTGCACTTCTGCTCTTCACACTTAAACTTGGTTTTGCCAGACCCCACTCAGGTAACCACAAGTGAGGAAATACGACAGCTGCTTGAGGACTGTGACGCTTTTTCTCATAGATCCTCTTTCCAAACCAGCTGAGAGCATGGTGGCTGCAGGCTTGTTTTAAGGTGTGCAGGGAATGTCAGTGTTAGTATCATCAAAGAAACATCCAGGAGGCAGCTACTCACCACGTAGGAGTATCGCTCCCTGGACTTCCCTTCCCGGCTCACATTAACTGTCACCACATCAGAAAACGCCTCCTGAGCCTCTCCGGTCTGGCACACAATCCTGTGGATGGGAATGGGGAGGTTGGCAGTTGTGCTGTCCCACCAGAGCACAGAGGCAGAGCCCACGGCCTCTTCCTCCTCTTCAGCGCTCTGCCAAGGCCAGCAGGCAGGAACGGGCTGAGTGATGGCAATGGGGAGTGACAGGCACAGGCAGGGGCCACAAAGGAGATGGGGACCTTCTCCTCGGCTCCCCCAACACTCACGTCTCAGAGACGATGTATCTGTGGGGCAGTGGCACACAATGCACATTGCCTATCCTGATGGCACCCAAGACGTCACTGAAGCGGCGGCCAAGGTTCCTCCCACGGATGGTCAGCAGGGTGCCTCCCTCCAGTGGCCCACGCAGCGGCTCAATCTGCAGTACCAAAAGAAAGGTCAGAGAAGAACCACCAGGAAGCCTCTTGCCTTTATCCCTGAGCCTGTGCCTGTGTCCATGTCCCCCTTTACCTCTTGTGAAGAAGACAGAATTGCTCCTCATGCTCCTGCTCGCCCAACAGCCCAACAGCATGCCCACTGCCATGATCCCCTTGCTGCAGCTTTGCAAATAAGAAGTCATTGCACTTCTGTGCTGAGTTTGGTACCAGTTTTAGTTATGGATGATTCCAGCTGCAAACACTTGTGGGGTGAAATATCACTGCTTTCACATCACAGCTTTAAACAGAGTTGGGGCCAGGACAAACCCAGAGGAGGGATGCTAGTGTGCTGGAAGAGAAAGTCCCACCAACCACATTTTTAAGGGCTGTCCTGAACACAAAAACAAGACAAAGTGTCCTGATCCACGGAGTGTAGCCAAGACACCAGCACTGTGACACTGTGAGGCGCAGGATGAGCCTGGCATTGTATGAGGAGAAGGCTGTTCTCCATCAATCTCCTATGCCACTGTTTTTTCATCTGGCACCTACTGACTCCACAGCTGTGAGGGGACAGGGTGCTGGGTATGATTCTGTCCCACTGCACAACGGGCACCCCCATGCAGCGCGACAGGGAGACAAATCCCTCCAATTGAGAAATGGCTTTTTTTCCTTTGCAAAGGCAATGGCACACAAAGCCAGCACAATGTGCCTGGTGGCACCAGCTGGTCAAGCCAGCCAAGGCTGTTGAGGATCCCCCACCAGGCTTGGTGCCTGCCTTTGCCCACTGTATTACCCCTCCCTCCAGGAGCGCTCTGCAAGGGCTTGTTTGCTTGCGTGACTCCAGAGGATTTGGATTTACCAGCTACTATTTGCTAAGGAAATAGCGACAGAGTCCTCTGACGCTCTGCGACCTGAACTCTGGTTTCCTCCCATTATTTTCTGGCAAGGTGCTGATAACACTTGATGAGTGCTGGAGAAACAGGCTCACAGGGGAGCACCCCTCTCCCACAGTGACGAGAGGGAAGAGGCAGGCAATGGGGATCCTGCAGTCCCTCCATGTATGTTACAGCACATGGATTTTGAGCAGCTATCATTACAGACCTCCCTAAGAACAGAAATCCCATATCCTTGCCGATTTTGATATTCACATTAGCTGTTTTGCCTCTCCAGCTTCTCCTTTCCTAAGGAGCTCACTTTAAGATTTGTTATATACGCTTTCTTTGCTACTCATCAGGGATAAATTTGTTGCCTTTATACCATACCATACCTCTGAGCAGAAACCCATATCCAAATACCTCCAACAAACATTCCTTCAACTACAATTTAAATAAAACTCATTTGAAAATGCATAATGCCAAAAGGTCCCTCTGCCACTCCTAATCTCAGCAGAACTGCAGAGCACATGTGCCTGGAGATAGGGCTCAAGTTCACATTTCAGCTATGCTCCATTAAACGCTATTTCTGATAAGAATCCTTCAGCCAACCCGACAAATCTTCCTCGCTTTTACCAACCCCTGGAACTCTGGGATATTTTGATTGTGCTGTTCCTGTTTTTCCCACTTCTAAGATGAAGATTGAGTCTTGCCATAAGCAAGATGTCCTTGGTGACTGAACAGCATAGAAAGTCAGTGAATAATTCAGTCCTAGTCTTGACCCTGTCCTGTGCCAGGGACACAGTGTGGTTCCTCCTTTTCCCCCCGTCAAGGACAGCGCAGCTCATTTCAGTCCTCTGCACCAACTGCCATGCCACACGCCTTCCATGTTGCATTTGGGTCTTACCTTCTTAATCTCTGGAGCTGGGCAGACGTCTGAGATCTGGAGGGGCTCGCTGTGCAGTCTGCAGCTGGAGCTGCTCTCACTCCAGATGCAGCGGTGCCCCAGGTCCTCCCTCCCCAGGCACTGGGAACAGTCAGCACTCCCAGTCGCGCAGTTGTACACCTCAACTAAACCATCAGAGACAACAAAAAATGTGAGCTCCTATGCCTGAAACTTTCATAGCTTTGCTTAGCTTGAGGCAGTCAAACACACCCCGACTCTCTGCAGCCCCCGGCTACATTAATCCAAGTAACATCTGAAATCCAGTAGATGAGCAGAGCAGCTTGCACATATAGCAAGATGAGGCAGCGCTTGGCTGCCATCCTGAAGATTTCCCAGAAGGACTGGGTGCTTGTTCTCACTGCAATATAATTTAGCACTTTCTTTTCCTTTTTCTTTCCCTCGAAAAAACAAACAACACCCAAACTCGGAACCTTTTGTCAATTTATGCTATATGTTTCCAACTCGCAGCATCCACATGGGAAGCTGCTTGGCAAAGCTGGCTCCATCCTGTTAGCAAAGCAATCTCATTGCTTCCACACTCTGACAAAAATCGGATGGTTACAGTGCTTTGTACAGTGTTTACAGTTCCTTTCCTTCCCCCTGGTGACCACGGGCCCTTCCATTGACTTCTCCCTTCAGATCTGCTCAGCTCAGCTTCCACATCGTTTTCCTACACCGCTTTCACCTCTTCATTAGCTGGTGCCCTAGGTTACACTTCCTCTGCAGCCTAAAGACTTCTGCTGCTGGAGTGCGGGTATCCGCTGAGATAAACAGCCAGAAATGCTCAGGAAACGTTGCTTTCACACCCTTTTCCCCAGAGGAGACTTTGCAGGAGAACATAAAACAAAGAAACAGTCACATTTTGCACTTCTGTTCACAGGAGGATCTCAAGGCGCTTCATAAGCAACTAATGAATCTCTCAGTCTTCAACGGTCTGCCTGTGCTCATGCTAATGAAACGTCATCGGCACCAAGGGAGTCTCCCATTCTCCACAGAAAAAAAAGAGCTTATTTCACCTCATTGTGATTCCACCCAGTGAGTTACACTGGTTGGTTTTCCATCCAACAGCAGAGAACTAGGATTCCTTCAGTGGGCTACCAAAACGCAGTTTACAATAAAAGCTAATAAATATTGAAATAATTAACAGTAATAACTGTAATTCCATTAAAGAGAGTATAAAAGATGCACACATTATAATCGGCCTGGCACATCTCTGTCTCTGCTTGCAAGTCAGCCTCTCTAATTTTACTTGCACCAATCTGATCAAGGCAAGGAGGAGCCAGAGCAGTCTAACGGTCCCACAGGATCTCCAAATATTCTGGCAAATTCATACTGATGCAAACAGAGTCTGTAAGCGAGCTTTTTCTCTGTGCAGGAGGAGGGGGGATTCCATCACGCTCTTTCCGCTGTTGTTCCTGCTCTCAGCACCACCCACGCTGAGAACTTCGCTTGCACATCAAAATAGTCTCAGCTCAGATCTCTCACCCCTCTCCTCAGGGTTACCTCTGTATCCCAAAAATACGGACACCCTCTTTCTTCTGCAAGGAATTAATGCCTCATGCCTATCCATGCTGGTATTTCAAAGGTCATTTCACCAACACGGAATGCTTTGCAAGATAAGCTTCCTTTATACACTGGGATTTACTATGGGGAAACCTTTTTATCCTGGATCACTGGCTGATGGTGTTAATGTCTCACTGCCTATTACAGCTATCCTCCAAAGGAAAACAAAATCTCACTTCAGGTACCTTGTTCTCATTTGCATCAGCGGCAAATCACATCCTTCTACTACAATTGCTGACACTATTGGGAGTGAAAAGGGCCCAAAGCTGCTGCCTCCAGCACGAGCACACAGACAGTGCAACACCAAGTGTCCGGCCAGGGCAGGGAGCAGCAGCTGTTGTGCAAACGCTGGCTCTGTTGGCCGACGGGCTGGGCTTGTCATATCTAAATGCCTTGTCTGAGTGCACTCTTAATCTGACTCTTTGCCTGCCTTCCTTAGTCTGCTGATGTGGCAAGGGCATTTTTGGGAATCCAAGTGTTCTTCCCAGAGATAGAGAGCTGGCCAGGGGTGAAATGTGTTTACACATTTTATTCTTTCTCAACACAGGAGAGGGGAAAAAAAACTCATTTTTTTTCAGTGTGCTGAACCCTGATGCCACGCTCCTGTGAGAGCTCAGGGCAGAGTACTTCCCCATCCCTTATCTCCTCCAGGAGGAATTCCTCCCCAGGGGATGCCCCACTTCTCTGTTGTGACCGAGATCACCAGCACAACCCATCCCACGCACAGCTGACAGACAAGACCTCAAATGCTGCTTGTGCTCAAGGACACGGCTTGACTTTCCCTGGGTGTAAAGGGGATGTCTGCAGGCATCCATCTGGTTTCTGGGCACACATTCACATGGATGTGACTCTGGGTAAATATGTTTTTTTGAATGTGCCTGAGAGAAAGAACAGAGCTGTGCCCGGCTGAGCCATGGCCTCTCTCCTGAAACTATAAACTTTGCCAGAATTTGAGAGTCATTCAAGCTGACCAGATGAGAGCAGAATAAAAATATTTGCAACTCAGACCTGTCATCATCTCTGGACTGTCGATAAATCTGTCTGGTTTGTCCTTCAGCTGAAGGTTCACTGGGAAAAGATGGCTTTTTTCTGATGTATGGAGCTGCACAGAAAAAACAAACAAAAGCTTAGGAAATCAGTAAAATATAAGGTTCCATATGCATACTACATGGATCACCATTCTTCATGAGAATTCTCTGACGAGTGCTTCTTAGTACGAGCGGGTCTCATCTTCAGCAGATGGAAAGAGAGAGAGGGCTGTTTTCTGTTTTTATTTGTGGTGAGGTCCCAATGAAGGGCACTGGGGCACGGCACGTACCGCAGTGAGAGCAGAGCCCCAGCTTGCTGCTATTTTTAGTAGAATGGATGGGAAAACTAATAGACTGGTCAGTTTGTGCATTTTCAGCGTCAGGCTACAAAAGAGAGTTTTGCAGGTGACGTGACGGGAAAGTGCTCCTCTCCAGCTTCTATTTGCAATATTCCCACCAGTGGATGCCCAAACCTTTACTGCATTTCAGAGGTGCAGTTTGCCTTCCAACAACCACACACCACTCTTCAGTGAGCATCTGAGCATTTTCTCGGGCCAATTCCTAGCTCAGAATAAAAGCTACAGAAATAGCAACACTGAAAGGTGGCCAAATTTTTTGCCTGAACTGAACTACCCGGTTTGCACTTTTTCAGCTGGAAGAGGAAGGAGGAAGAGAGACGATGTCCCAGCCACTGAGTGGGACATTGGGGACAAGACCCTCTCTGCCCTCAGACCTACCCCACACCATGGGGGGAGCAAGGCTGGCGACCTAAGTGCTCCAACTTACCAATACGTGTATGCACTCCACAGCAGAGGAGTTCACCCACCGGGCTTCAAATGTCCTGTCTGTCCCAAAATGGCACTCCAGAGCTGTCTCCTGGGAGAGGGAAGACAAGGGCAAAACAGCTACAACAACCGTTTTGTGCACCTCTCCATCACAGTTGACCTGTATAGGAGGCACCGCGTTTCTTCTGTCAGTACCTGAACTGCGTTCAAGACACATAGGAGATCACAATCCAAGACTGTAAACAGGGCTGGGAGCTGTGCCTAATGAATCCTGCTGTTACACACCTACTGTTACACACCTATACATAAAACTGCTGCAGGCTGAGCATCACACATGGAGTCAAGCCCCTGCCCCTTGCTCTGGCCCAGCGTGCTGCTGAAAAGTGTCACGACCAGGTGTGAGACAGCTGCTTCTGAAGCTGTGGATACGTGCCAAGCGCAGACCAGGAGGTGTGTCTGACCCATGGCACGCACTGACCAAGAGACATACCTAGCCAGGCTATGCTCTTTTTGTGAGGTTCCTCTGGACTGGAGGTGTTTAGAGCACATGCTGCAGTGCAGACTTAGAGCCAACCTAGTCCCAAGCTGCCTCACCCCAACCAGACCAAACCAGCCTACGATCTGGGCTCAAAGTTACCTTCCTTTTTCTCCCAAAAACTGCACAGAGCAAATCTCTAATTCAAATTAGGACCCATCCGGGAGTATGTTCAAAGGTATGTTTTCTGTGCTGTTTTCCTGATAACACAAGGATGAGATACTGCCCCAAGTTACTCCTGTGTGCCCATCCTGCAGGAAAAAAATCCTATCTCCAAGGAGGCTGATGCTCCACCACTACTAAGGTCTAACTACCCTTTGAAAACTGACATATCTGATAAAAGACATGAAAGAAAGCACCAGGCTCCTGGCAGGCAGCTGCTGGCTCAGCGAACACACAAAGACCGCAAGCATAAACTGGAACGTTCTCCAGTGCATTGCCCGTGCCCAGGCAGCTTCTGCTTTGCAGGCTGACCTGTGCCCATTGCCTCTTGCCCACCACCTGGGCAGTGTCCCCCCAGCAGCGAAGATGTCGGGGCATGAGTCTACGATGCTCCAAGTTCTGGCAGCTCTCATGAGCTCCTGCTGAGAGGAAAGGAGAAGGAATCTTGCTCGGTGCCCTGGGACAGTTTGTGGATGGGGAGGGGGAAGTTGGATTGCCAGAGTCTCTCCAGCTGCCTGGGGAGCGGCGGTGCCTCATTCCCTTTCCTGCTGACTTCATTTCCTATCGGCTTGCATACAGTATTGCTTCCTTTCAGCCACCTCCAGTATCCACAGAGGAAGAAGGATTTCTCACCCTTTTTTGCTGATTGCAGAGGGCACATCCTTGTTTGCAGAGGACAGACCTGTGCAGGAAACAGCAGCCCCGGCCGGTGGGGGATAACTCATTTCTACCCCTGTATCAGAGGGCACAAGGTCTGGTGGAAGTGGTGCCCCTGCAGGGCCTGGCAACCCTCTTCCTCCCCGTGCAGCAAGCCAAGCAGCACCACTAGCATTTCCAGCTTTCTCCCTTCCCTGTGGAAAAAGGAGGCTCCTGGCTGTTTAGTGTGTAGGTATCCACAGGGGCACAGTGATGCAGATGCCATGGGCCCCACTGAAGGCTTGACCCAAAGTGACACAGGGCAGCTTTCTAAAAATACCAGAGCTTACTCAGGTATTTTCCCAGTGCCCAGCCTCCCCACCCCAAGCTCCCCTAGCTCCTCCAGGCATGGGACACGTCTCTGGATGCACCATTTGATGTCCACTCCCACTTTTCTCCCTATTACAATTGGTGAGCCAGAAAATTTCACAGAAAGGATTTTTTTCACAAAAAAAAGAGCTTTGCAGTGATGACAAAAAGTTAAGTTAAAACATATTTTTATGCTGTGGCTTAGCCTGCACAGGGCTTTCTGCCCTTAGCTCTAGGCTTTGCCCTTCATTCCCTCACGCAGGGTGGTGGGACAAGGCTGGCACGTGGCACTGGGAGAGTGTGACACCAGCATGCTCTGTGGTGGAGCAAACACCGACATAGTGAAACCAGGAATTTTATTTCTTCTAAACATTCTGTTCCAGTGGCTGTTTTACAAGGTGCATAAAACTCCTTTTTCAACCAAATGCAAAAATTTCATCACTAAATGCAGGAGATCCCTGCAGAACGCCTGGACATGAAGAGCATCTCCCTTTGGTTTTACTGTGCAACCCACTCACCATCAAGGTGGCTGCTTTCCACCAGCGTCTTTTGTTAATATAGCGATTTTGGCTGCCAACACAAACCAGGCACAACTCAACACTGGGACCAGGCTTATCACTTGCTCCTGAGGCAGAAACCAGCTTGTACTTAAAATTACTTTGGGTGACCTGGCCACCTTGCTGCACACCATCCTAGGCTGATCTGAACCTTCCCTGTCTCTCCAGGAACTCATTTACCTTTGAGAAAGTCGCGTTAGCCAGTGAGATTATAATGTCCCGAGATACTCCTGTGGGCATTGGGTCCAACGAGGCAGGTACAATTCGTGGACAGTCAATTTTCTTCTGTTAGGTACAAAACAAGACAAAGAGTGGTTAGCTGGGTGCATGCTGAGCATCCTCAGCGTCAAGGCAAAAAGACACACTGGGGCCCTTGATAAGATCAATTTCACTATATCTTTAAAGTCAGATCACACTGTAACCCAAGCAAGTGGATATCAAAATGGCATCATTATGCACAGAGCGATAACAACACTTCGTCCCCCAAGTCACCAGCTATAAGTCCAGCCAGCATGGCACTGCCTTACAATCCATCCCTCTGCGACCTGTCAGATAACCGCAGCACAGCGGCTGAGTTTCAGAGGGGCTCATCTGCAGCTGTGGGTCAACAGCCACAGCCCAGCAAAGGGAGAAGCGTGGCAGGAATTCCCCTCTCACTCCTGCCCAGTTCCATCCACCAGCTCAGGGACACTGTCAGCTCCCAGCCCTTGGAGGGTGGGGCTGCTAAGTCTGCACTTTCATCTCCCTGCACTGGAAAAAAACATACTCCCAGGTAAAAAGCAAACATGAACATTCTTCTCAGCTGCCACTCTGGGCAGCTCCCTCATTACATGCACTTAAATGATAGAAGACGTGGCTGGAGTGACACTAAAAGGAGGCACTGCAGCCTGCAATGGCAAATCTGCCGGTGTGACCCCCCCTCCTGCCAGCAGGAAGCTGATGTCTCACACATCGCAATGTGCATTTCTGCAAACCCCTGCAGAGATTTCACTTTCCAGCAGTCTCCCTCCTGCACAGTGTCATTTCAGAAGTGTGCGGCGGTTTGTGTGTGCACGTGTGTGCATGTAGACGAAAGGGTATAATGAGCTGTAGGGGCTTCAGCAAGGAGTGGGACAGCTGAAATGAAAGGCCTCAATGAAGCTGAAAAATGATTTTAAAAGGTCATCTGTCCCCTTACTTTTGTTCTCACTTTAAATTGATGGCTCAGATACTGAATCTGACTCAGAATTCTAGTCTGCATGACAAGCCCATCCTGTTCTTTCATAAGATGTAAATCACACTGCAAAATTACAGCAAAACTGAACCCAGATTCCCCATTGCCTCAGGGTATACCCAGATTAATGCCTTTGACAGTGGAGCCATTGGGGTAAAGGACAACAAAATATCTGGTCCATTATGCAGAATGATTTGCAGCAAGCAAGATTTTCTTCTCGCTCGCACTAAGGTTTACTCTCTTGTGATTCTCTGATGAAAGTGCAGCTGCTGCTCTGATGAGAGGTAGAGCCTGCCCTCCTCATGCCAAGATGCCCAGGCAGGACACCTCCCTGGTGCTGGACACATAGTGAGCATGATTCTCTCTCGCCTTCCCCAGACCTAGCTAGGAGTCAAGGAACTATCTGGAAGTTCCTGTTTGACTGTGGAAAACACACTTCATGTCTGTCAGGACATTCATCTTAACCAAGCACAGTTGGTGCTGCCTAAACAAGGAGATTAAATAACAGAGATGGACATGATAGGATAAACAAAACAACAAAGCAAAGCACTGGAGAGAGATTTCAGTCCCAAGCCTCTTCTAGGAGAATCAGAAGAGTTAAAATAAAACAAGCAGGGCTACAGCTGAAAATTCATGGAAAAGTTCCTGTGGCCTGGTGTGTCCTTGCATGTCACAGCAGCTGGCATAGCTTGCTAAATAAATACACTTTAGAGGACCGATTGGCTTGTCATCTTGCAGACCCTTCTCATGCTGTTCATCAGCAGCTAGAAATAGAGCTTTCCAGATGATTGTATCATTCATGTGTGGATGAGGGCAAAGAGTCTGATTGTTTAAAATGCTGTGGATGAAGCCAGTATGATGCTGGCTTCCCGGTGGACCAGTTTTCAGGTGCAGCCACACCAGCAATGGTTTGTTTACTGAAAGCTCAGACTGTAAGACAAGGCACGATGTTTCCAGGGCTACAGAGCACCTCATCCTGCAGGCTGCTTGCTGAAATCAGCGGGAAGAGCGCTAAGAAAGACACAAAGATAAAATAGGAATGTGCTCAAACCAGGTGCAGCATCCAACCAAACTGTACCCCTGGAGCAGATCAGAAGCAAAAAAGAAAGCGAGAATAGGCATAGTTATCCCTGCCAGAATTATCCCTGGCTCTCACCATCTGCTCAAGGTGATGGCAGCAGAGTGGGAAGGCTGGGTGCAGCTCTCCCTAAGGCAGGTTACGTTCCTCAAGCCCTATGTCTACAACCCTAATTTCCTCCCTCTGGGAAGAAGAGCATCTACACCCCACGATGATATGCAAGTACCCCATGCCACACTGTCCCAATGGCCAGGGAAGCAGATCTGATGCTGGGCTGTCAAGGTCCTGCTATTCCAGAACCTGTATGCCCCAACCTCGCACCACCACTGCCTCAAGAGCAGAAAGATATCTCTATTGGATTTGATTTCAGTGGGGCCAGTTCCACCAGCACAAGGCTGTACGAGAGTGGGGTGCCAGCACATGCGTAGAGGCAGGGGGAACAAGCTCGGACAGGGCAGGGATGCCCTGTCAGCTCAGACGGACAAGGTGTCTGTGGTCCCCATCTCAGACTGCTCCTCATTTGTAGTGCCACAGGCAATGTCACCTCACTATCACCCGGCTCTCCACTTGCTCCCATGTCCTGGGACATACTCCAGCCTCATGCCACAGAGATCCACCAGACCCAACGGTTGTCACACCGAGTCACAGAGTGACTCCAGAGCCATGGAGGCATGACTGACTAACTGCCACATCCAGGGGTTTGGCTTTACAAGGGATCATTTGTGTCTGACCCAAAGAGGCTCCATGTGAGAAGACCTGTGCCCTCCCACCAGCAGCATGGACGCTGTAAGAGGGTTTTACTGCTACACCATTGGTTTTACAGCTTGTCCTCTTCTCCAGGAGCCCTAAGCAGGGAAGGGGACAAGGCCAGGCTCTGCCTTGCAGGGCACAGCATGAGGGGGCAGCTGGATTCGGCAAGATCTGGTTCTCAAATCCACCCTGGCATCTCCTCAGATGTGGTCTGGGAGGGACACCTGGGCTGAGCCAGGAAAATACATCGCTCCCTGCTCTACCAAATAACTGCTTTTCACCTTGCTTTCAAGAAGCGGCTACACTAAGTCAAAGGACACACATTATCTCAGGCAATTTTTGTGTTTGCTGGCTGAGTTGGAGGCTATGCAGTGCTTTGTCACGGAAAAAGTCAATCCAATCACAAGGGACTTTCCTCAGAAAGTCCACGCAGCCCAAGCTTTTCCTCTAGATTTAATAAGAAATGCACTGTGAACCAGCCGTGACTAACAACACCGATGGAGGACCAATCCGTGGCAGTCCCCAGCTGTCCTGCTGTCACCCAGTGCTGCTGGTGGGGCTGACAGACCCCAGAAGCACTGGTCTGAGCAGCCGCTGTAGGCAGCAGCATGCGCAGCGTGAGCATCCACAGCTCACAGTCCTCCACACCACGAGGCCTTGTGCCCCAGCAGCCCAACACGTCACCAGACACCCAGCACAGCTCCTCATGTCCCAGCACAGGGAAAACACCCCACCGTACAGCCTCAGCTCATGCTTCCCACACCAGGAGCAGCCATCAGTGATGGGTTTCAGGTGCTTAGCCCCTGTCCACACAGCAAGAGAAAACGTCACGTACTTTCTGAAGCCCGGGAAGCTGACAAAGTGGAGGGTGCTTCCTCGAACTGCCTCGTGTGAGCAGCTCAGACATTCAGAGGAAAAGCACAACCAACCCAGATGCACTTCACAAGCCAGAGGACAGACCAGTGCTGCCCTGCGCTATGGGTAGCTGTCAGCCACTACCATCCAGCAGGGATTGGAAACGCTTCCCAAGGTTTTACACTAGACGTGACCGTGAAGACCTGCAATATGGCGGCCCCATCTCCTTCCCGGTCCCCTGCAATTGCAGCTACCCACCTCCTCCCTGGTGGAGGAGAGCTGATGCTAGGGCTGGCCCTGGGTCTGAGTCAAGGGCGTTAAGGGTGAGATGTCTGACAGTGGGCCAAACTCCCGCTGGCAATGAGCACAGGGAACTGCTGGAAGAGCTGAGATGAGAGCAGAGCACCGGTGCCAAAGGGATATTCAATTTACAGTGTAAAAGCCTGGCTTGGATCTACGGCAGATTGATTGCTAAAAAGCCAATTTTATTTAAATTAACTTCAATTTAAATTTCAGAAGCAGGAACACACAGAGCCTCTGGGTTATTAGAAGCTATAATTTGGAAAGGGTTGATTTTCTCCTTTAGACGAGCACCACTAGTGGTGCTCCAGCAAATTATTAACATACCGCAGCAGCCTAGTCAAAGCAAAACGAATTGTGAAGTATTGCTCTATTTATTGTGTTACTCAAACTCAGGCATCTCAGAATGCTGAGAATCAGTAGCATTGCTCCATATGTAAAGATCCAAGGGATGGAGCCTACTGAGGCTGCTAGGAGAGACAAATGTTTTTGCATTTGCATGGCCACACTGCCATGGCCATGCAGTGCCCAGCTGATGGAGAAGACTCAGAGCCTGCCAGGAGGAGTGGCTGAGACCATGCCGAGCACTGGTGCCTGAAGACACCCCAGGGTCACCAAATAAAGCAAGGCTCAGCCTGGGGACCTCAAGGCAAGACGATCCGAGCCTGGCCTCAGCCTCATGTTCACCCACACTGCTGGGGAGCATCTGAACACAACACACATAGACCAACTCAGCTCTCTATCTGCTGAGTCTTTGGAAGTGAGATGTGTATCGCTGCATTTCAGACTGTGGACACCCCTCCAGACCAGACAGAACATCAGCCACACAGAGCAACATTGTCCTCAGACCTGCCCCCAACCTGCTGGAGCAACACTGCCAAACCCAGGCCATCTGCCTCCATCCCAAGGAGAAGGAAAACAACAGCAACAGCACAGCAATGCAGGGAAGTCTGAAGTTTGATGGGCTCTACCTTCATCTGCAGCGCATCATCACACTGTGAGTGGTTGGAGACACAGGTGTAGGTGGAGGGGCACCAGTGACACTTCCACTTGGTTGAGAGGCAGCTGGTGCATCTGAAATGGCAAAGGTGTGGTGAGAAAAGCAGATTTCGGGCTGCCCAAGGGAGCCACACCTCATCCATGCAATCCATCTTCACACACTGTGTTCAGTCCTTACTGGTTCCGAGAAAAAACTATGGCAGGTGCCTATCATCCCCAATGCTGCTCTGAGGGCAGTTCCAGGGCATCACCGTCTGTGCTGCCACTGCCAGGCCCCAGGCCATGGCAGATCAGAAGCCACTCTCCCTTACTTAGTGAAATACACCGTTTTCCCCTTTCCATCTTCCCTGTGGAGCCAGGCAGGCGACAGACAAAGGCTCTGCCTTGCGGTTCACAAAGGGCATGGAACCTCTGGCAGGCAGGACGCAGGGATTCCCATGGTCAGGCTCCGCTGCTATGCTCCTGAAAGCCAGATGACTTTCTGTGGGTGAACACCAGACCCCTCCCTTCCAGCCCACCATGGTGATGAGGGGTATGTGGCTGCTGCCCCCAGAGCCGGCAAGGGACAGAGAGCAGTGGGAATGTGCCCACCTCACACTCCTCCATCAGCACCCCACAGACCCCCTGGGATCACTGAGAAGGCTGGTTCTGCTGCCTAAGGGTTAACAGAACAAGCTTTATATAAAAATATTATTCATGTTTCAAAAAAAACCAACATGTCCAGATGGCTCCAGACGCTGCGAGGACCCTCATTTGTAAATCCCTGGCAGCGCAGCCACTATGTCCCTGCCAAATCCTGCCCAGGCCTCTCCACTAGCAGGCAGGCTGCGCTCCCCAACTAACTTTGCATGGGGGAACCCCTGTCCGGCTGCACACATGCACCCTCCCGGCTTCGAACCACTCCGTCTACTTCCATTGCCCCAGTGACGCCACCCACACCCTGCCAGCGCCTGCCCATGGCAGCCCAGCTGCCTGCACACCCGGGTCACTTACGCTCTCTTTGGGTAAATGTTTCCAGTTCTTTTGCAATCGTAGATGGTGAAATTGGCCTGGATAATGTTTTTGCTGTTGACTCGGAGAGCAGTTTCAACAACCACGTGGTCTGAGAGAATCAAGCCAAAGAATATTGAGTTGCAAGAGCCTCTCACTCGCGCTCATGCTTAGAAGACAAGACAGACCCTTGGGAATACAAGAGCTAAATCTGATTTGTTTTCTCCAGAGCTTCCTCTGAGCTACATTTCAGAGCCTGGACCATTCATCTTTTGCCCTCTGACTTTCAGCTCTTCCCTCTCAGATCAACGCTTTACATCACCCTCGTCAGAAAAGAACATTGCTACTTTCAGCAGAAAATTCCAGCGTGTTGTGCAAGTGTTAATTAGCAGAGTTAATTATTGTCTTTGCTTACATTTGGTGCTAAATGATATTTTTAAAAAAAAAAGTGGTAATTAAAACATGTTAGTTATCATGTTTTAAAACCCCGCTCACTTTCCCCATGACAACAAACCCTCAGAGAAGAGTGAAAATCCCTTTTTTGGCTATTTAACACACTATTCTAACTTCCCCTCCCCCCAGAATTGCTTAATTTTTTTCTCTTTGCAATTTTGCCATATAAGCACCAGGGACAAGAGACAATGCCTCTTTCAGAATATGTACAATAAATCAACGCATTGGATTCCAGAAATTCATTTGGACATTGCCATAACCAACAATACAGAACAGTTAATGATCTCCCATTCTTTGGATAGCTAGGGAGAAAAACAATGCAGCTTTATAAACTCGCCTATGAAAAGTGGGATTTTTCAAAAGGACTGGCTAATTCTTCTCCTACTGAAGTCAACCATCTTCAATAGCGCATTCACTCCAGGCTTGAAAGATGAAAATTTTAACAAGCACTCAAGTATGAAATGAAGCATCAAATTTCTCAAAAGGAGATATAAAATGGGGCTGTCTCCATTGCTAAGTGCAAGTATCAGATCTGGTCAGCTTAGCCATCAAGGCTCAGTTGACTTCGACCAGATCTGCAGGTGATTGTCACCTCTAGAATGCTGCTCCATGGACCCTCCAAATGGACATCCCGCTTGGTACAACCTGAAAGCAGGGAGATACTAGAAGGCCTCCATCTGGCTTTTGATTGCATAAACAGGACTAAGAGTTTCTGAGCTGCATTTAGGTACGCACTTGCTCTTCCTCCTGAGCCTCTCCCAGAAGTTAGTGCATGTTTGGAAGGAAAATTAAACAAAAGCAATTTAAAATATCAATATAAGTAGCCACATTATTTCCGCAGGGCTAAAACATTTTTGGTTTAGCACCTACTAAATCTATAACAGAAGCTCTAACCAGATAAATTTTAATAAAGTAAATGTATGAACTGACTTTTAAATTGTGAGGTTTAAAAAAAAATTTGATAGATTTGAAATACTGTCAATTCATGTTAAGATGGTGGCACTCCCACACTTCAAAGTCATCTGCCCTATAAAGAGAAGCAGCTTGGGTCTTTTTTTTCCCTCTGTATGCAGGATCTGCACATATGATTGGAAAAAGAAAAAAAGCCTATGAAAAATTATGTCTATAAAAGCATTTACAATGAACTGCTTACATACCTTGGTCGTCTGGAAATGCTGGATATTTCTCGCGAGGAAGCAAACTGCAATAAATAAACTGGTTTACATAATCTCCAGCAACTCTGGCTACTGTGTGGATATTATTTCCATAGTCACACGAAATATTTGTTCCATTCAGGTTCGGGATAGTCCCATTTATTTGAATTATCAGGGCCTATATTGGACAAAAAAAAATAAATCAGTTATCATCAAAGAAGATTATACCTAGAATTTGTCCATCTTTTACAAGCTTTTTGTGGGTTAGCAACTCCAAAACAAGCCCACAGACAGCTGTTTTCTTTCTTTTTACGCACCTGGGACTCTAAAAGCCATCTGCATGCAAAACCTTGCTTCGTTAGTAAGAGCTCTGTCATCACGAACTTCAACAATTGTAGCTGGCATGAAAACCCAGCCCAAGGCTTCCTTGAGAGAGCACTCAGAGGAAGCAGGACACAAAGACTAAGTCCTCCCCAGCTGCTCAAGCTGTTCTCGACCTACACCTCCTGCCCAAGCCCCTGTTTGTCCCACTCCTGTAGCCTCCTGTGATGGGCTCCTTCAGTTGGCTACATTCTGAAGCTCTTGCGAGGGAGGAGAAGGAAGAGCAGAACAAAATTAATCCCTGCTTCTTGAGTGCTTGAACCTCCCGGCTTGCACTAGCCTGTACCAGGAACCAGTTGCAGGAGGTGTCAAGCTGGCAGGAGCCTGCTGAGAGGGCAGCAGGCAGCTGGCCACAAACCAGCACCCTCCCCGGTACACAACGGCTGAGTGGCCTGGCTGCAGCGAGGTCTTCTAGCCTTCAGCCTCTGAAGGGAAGGGATGGGAAGTTCTGCAGAAAGGGAATGCTTTTGAGTAGGGAAACTCAGGAAAACATGCAGTCCACGTGTTTGGCTGGCTTCCCCTCCCTTGTCAGCAGGGTGACTCCCTGGGGACTCCCAGCCCATAGCTCCTGCACTGCAGAAATGGAGCCGGACCAGTGCCAGGGTCCCACGGGATCCCTCTCTCCTGCTCTGGTCTGGGCTCTGCCCCAGCTGCTGTCTGTTTATGACCTATTTCCCCATGTTAGGGCTGGTCAAGAACTTTGGCACAGAGAGATTTTTGTCACCAGGAGACGGTCTGTCTTTAAATGAAAAATACTTCTATAAAAACATATAAAATATAACTAAAATACTGTTAAAAATAGCAACAATACAAAACCAGAAAATGAGATGATCTTGCTGTCCTGTCTGCAGCTGCTCTTCTGTATTTTGAAATCCTGCAAATGTCTCCAGTGCATTCAGTGTAGCAGCTTCAGAAGTCCCGTTCACGTACAAGCTCAGCAGCTGGATCCTGCTGGCTTCCAGGGTGTTGAGGTGCAGGAGGTCACCTCTGTGTGATTTTGAGAACCTTTGCCTGACTCAGCAGCTTACAACAGAGCTCAGCATCCCTATGACCCATATCCAAGCGATGTGGAGCCGTGCTACTATACTAGCAGAGCATGGATATTTATCAGCCCTGAGAGCAAGTAACAAGTCCATGGGACGCTGCACAAGATTAATTTGGTATTCACATAAAACGCACCGGGTTTTCTTTGTCGATATTAATCTCGGGCTCCAAGATGGTCATGGAAGGGCACTGCTGTACTCCTTCACTTGCACTCGCCCAGAAGTTGGCCCCTGTGAAGTTTGTGCACTCGTGCTGCAGAGAACACCTGCAATGAACAGGGTAACAACTCTTGGTTATTTTTAAAACAAGTGATAAATATGTTGAGTTCTTTGTGAGGGAAGAGCCTGAGAAAATCCTGTGTCTACATCTTTTTCCTCCATCCATGCAGCTAAGCCTAAAGCTTTGCTGCTATATTTAGTGCCTGGTTGCCACGATAAGAGCATGTACTCCCATCAGCATTGACGGAGCACCAGGATTGAGGGTGAGCAAGAGCAGGACAGGCTGAACCCAGAACTGAGAGAAGGTGACATTTTTTTCAACTTTCTCAGTTTGTAAACGCAGAGTCTAATTTTGTAAATCGCTTTTTGAGTGTCGATTGTCTCCTACTCACCAACGACAACTGCAAGGGAAAAAGACAGTCTTTAAGAGGGTGTCGGCTCTCTCAGTCCTATGGTGCAAGATATTCTTTGCACTGGCAGCTGACTGCAGGATAACAATGCAGCTACAGTCATATCCTGGCTCTGAAGAGCATCCCAACTGTTTGAGACCAGATGCAATTGTTTTTAAAAGCATCTATTTCACAAGGAATGGACAAAGACTAATGGTAGCGTGACCGCATGGAAATATAAAAGGCACCAGAAATACTTGTCTGGGCTTGAGGGCAAAAGGACATTCCAAAGCACACCAGGAAACAACCATTCCTACCTGGTCTCCATTGTGCACCAGCCACAGTAAGCATCAGCGGCAGCCAGGCACTCCGTGCACGTTGAGTACTGGTTGCAGGCAGCCACCTTCACTCGTGTCATCTGCACGACAACAGATGTGTCCCAACATTTTATACACCACAGAAACACTCAACCCAACTAGGACATGCTGGCATGGCCACATATAGCTAGCGATGAGACACCAGCCTCTTGGGCTGCTTTATCCATTAATCTGGACCAAGCCTTACAGAACAGACGATGCGAAGCAGATCCTGGCACTGCCATCCTCTGCCTTGCACCACTCTGAGGTGGGTGCTCTGTGTAGGACCAGCCTGCACATGGACCAGCAAAGGCAGCTGCCTGCTGCCCTGCCAGTGCCCCCAGCAGAGCCTGCTCCAGTCTGGGGGCTGCATGCCCCAGGGCAGATAAGGATGTCACCAGCGGAGCTGCTCCATGGCGTGCAGAGCAGTGCTGAGCTGAGCTGAACTGAGCTGCTCCTTTTCGGTTGCCACCTTGGCAATAGATGTGCGATGGTCAAGCTACAGAGAGTGATACCACACCTTTCTGATGCATCAGACAGAGATGGTTTCACAGCTTGTCCCTCCCTGTGAAAAGCTCTCACTCAGGCCTGCAGAAAGAGCCTCTCTAGACAGAGCAGAACACTAGCTGGCTATTTACAAAATGACCAGAAAGCAAAACCATTCTGGAAACCTTAATTTGTAAAGAAATCAAAATACTTCTGGGGACCTGCTTGGCAGAAGTAGGTGGAGGGAAAGCATGTGTCAGTTTACGCTTTCTCCTCCCTCAATTTCTAAGCATTTAGGAAGGAAAACTGAGACATTTGGTACAGTGAGGATTGACAACATGAGGCACTGAGAGCCCTGAACTCTCACCAGGCAAGCACACCCCAGACGATGGGCTCCTTGGCCTGACTCTTACTTTACCTGTAACACTTTGCTACTCCCCAACCCTGCAGTGTTCAGCACTCCTCCTCCAGCCCCATCAAGGTCCCAGGGAACTTCTAAGGATGCTAATTCCACTAAGGAAACATCAACTTATCTGGTTTATTGGAAAAGAAACAGGCAGAGGAGAGCACCACAAGTGCTGCACTGGGTGTTTGATCAAGCCTGAATAAGGTACACAGCACAGCCTGGGAGCTGAGATGAGACAGTTTGAAACATCAGCTAAAGAGGCATCCCAGGAGGGTTCTGTGAAATGATAATGACCAATCTGCAGGGAATTAGGGCTTGGAAAATATAAATGCAACACATAACATTTATGGTTGTGCATCTGTTTTGACAGATTAAAATGTAATTCAGGACAAACCACCAGCGCCTGGAGCACTCAGCTCCTGTCTTCCTCCTCTGCTCACTTGATGGAGATGACACCGTCTGTTTCTACCTGCTGCGGTATTCCCCATCTCTGCAGAGAGCCCTCCTTCCATTCAGCCCTCTTGCCGGCCAAGCTGAGCGGAAACCTCCTCCTGGGATCGTTTCTGACAGGCAGACTTTTTGTCTGTAGGATTTCCTAACAGCCTCCTTAAACACTGTTACCACAATTTTGAGGTTTCTGTACAAAAATGATCTCTGCTTATTTCTGCACTTCCAGAAACGGGACTGGGTTTGATATCTTTCACTTTTATTTTACCTTAAAACGACAAAGATGAGAAAGCCTGACAAGCTGGTCTCCTCGGCATGACTCCCACTCCACGCAGGAGAATGGACAGGCATAGGTAACCCCTGGCAAGCCTTTTGACACCCAGCCAAAGCTCTGAACTCCTTGGCTCTGCCCATTAATGTTAAAGCAAATGCTATTGCCTCTTCCTGCTCCCAGCTTAGTGCTGAATGCTAAATGAAGTGCATGATGCCCAAAGGACGATTTTGCTGAAAACTAAGGAGCTCACCTGATAGGAGGTCATCAGATAGAGGTAGGTGGAATCAGAAGGGTCGAACTGCATGATGGGGTGAACAGGCTCTCCATAAGCCACCGAAATGGATCTCCTGCTAATAACCTTCATGGTACTGTCCAGATTAATCTGTAGTGGGAAGAAGTCACTCATTGAGACCATTTTTCAAACATTATGTTGAGAAGATTATTCTTCCTCAGCTATAAACAAGAATCAAAGTTGTATCTAACGGTGTTCCACACTTTGAAGTACTGTAAATCTCTATATGCTTCTCAAGCTGCCACACAGAGCTTTATGAAAAGCCAGCTGTGTGCCACAGGGAAGCCTTTAAGTGGTTCAGAAAGCCCAGGCCAAGGCCAGCAGCACTGCTTGATGATGAACAACCCTCACAACCCTTGGTCTCTCTGTCTGAGATGCTGCCTGCAAAACTTGTAGTCTAAGGCTCTACCGACTGCACGGCTGTTTCCAGCAGCCACAGCAGTGCTGCTCTTGCTTAACCCTAATGTAAGTGGCAACAGCCTTCAGCCCTCATTACACACACACACACATTTCTGTTACAAAGAAACTTGCATTTCCAAAGCTTAATGAAAATCAGTGAAAACCAGCGATGGGGCTGTACAACACGGCATCTCCCACTCTCTGCATTTTTGAAAAATAAGTGTTGTCATTCCTGGCCAAATGAAGCTTTTATCCCTGCTAACTCTGGAAGACCGTGTCAGTGGCTGCAAGAGAGACGAATCCTACCTTGCCTCATGAATCACCAGCTGAAGTGCTGGCAGTGATGGAAGAGGCTGCAAAGCATCAGCCCGCCTTTCAGATTCCAGAATGTCTTGGCATTTGACTTGAAAACTCAGCAAATTAAATGTGGCATTGCTGAGAGGAAGTAACAATAGGGCTACACAATTTCGCGTGACAGCCACTTTTTAGCTTAAAACAGAAAGGGAGTGAGGAAAAATCCTACCTCCCTACAAGCAAGGGAAGGCAAAAATTATAAGGACGGAGCATGCCTCTGCTCTCTAAAGTCTGGATTAATTAATTAACATAGGATTAATTAATTCTTACACCAGAGCAGCACTGACACATTCTGGTGAGATAGCACAAGCTCAAAATAGAGGGCTTCCCTCTGCTAAGAGCCATATGCAAGCATTGCAAGCTGTTATGCAGAAAAGGGAACTATCATTATCCCTATTTTAAAAGCTGGCTATCCAAAGGCAAAATAATTTGCCTGGGATCACCCAAGATGTCCACGAACCCAGTACCGACGCCCTCCACTTTAGCTTTGTGACCACCCTCTCTCCCTTCTTGCTGAGATTTGCTCAATGCTGGGCTGTTCCTAGGTGCCTGCCCCTATGTCCCTCTGGCTCCTGGGCTTGTTTACACTACCCTTTCACTGAGCAGGCACTTTCCCCGGATTCCCGTGAGCTGCAGACCCCCAGGTGAGAGCCACTACAGCAGTGCAGAGTGGCAGGGACCACCAGTCCTCTCACTTGAGCAGGGCTAAAATGTGCTGGAGGACAGGTTCTGGACTAGCACTGGTGAGAGCAGAGCCAGGTGAAGTTCTGTGTAATGCCACCACATACCCTGTCTACAGAATTCCAGACCTGGACATGTGGGGACTCACTGTAACAGATGCTTCCCACCCCCTGTCTCCCTCAAGGGCTTTGCACCCTGGCACACCTTGCCCTGGCCACCACTTCCCAAGCAGCGTTTTTCCTTTAATGACTGCTGGACGTGGCACTGATAATGGCCCTCACGAAATGCCCGTCTGCAGCCTATCTGATTAATTCCCCATACGTACCCCTGGCAGCCATAATTGCTGCTGGCAGGAGCTGGTTGAGCACTATTTCTGCCCCTTCGCTGTCTTTTCTCAGGCAGCAAATCTGAATGATAACTCACGCAAAGTATCTTGTATCCCGTGCCAAATAACAAGGAGCCCTGAAGGTAAAAGGGCTTCTGGTTATGCAGCTGTGTTGTAGAATTAGATTAGAGCTATCTGAGCAAATTATCCCAGCAAAGGGTAGCCAGGAGCCTCTCCCTAATGGAGGCACAGCAGATAAGGCTGCTTTCTCTGAGATGATAATGGAAGCAGAGCTGTTAATACTGTGTGAACAGGAGCTGCGCTGCGTGTGGCATGTGCCTCTCCAGCCTGGTGCACCTGGCTGGGCTGCCAGTTTTCTCCCACCCTTGTGAATCACCTGCCCCTGCAGGCAAAAATCAAAGCTGTGAGTTTCTTTGTGATTGTTCCCACATTTTTGCCAGGAGCACTTGGACGCAAGGGAAGAGATTGGATCGGATTTCTTCTCCCCAAGCATTTTGATCCAATATTTCAGATTATGCACCACTCACCGCTGAGACAGAGCGGGTATCAGCCATGTCTTTGCTCCAGGGCCTTTTTTCCCTTCTTCTCTGTGGACTTTCAGTGCTGAGAGCACACGACTGTTGTGGCTGTCTGGAATCAAAACTTTCTTTGGCAAACTTCAAGCACTAAAGTTACCTTGAAACCTTGGCCTTGCTTCTTGGCTCTGGAGCCAGAGCATTGCACTGCCCTACATTGCCTTTGGCACATTATTTAAAACAGATACTCCATCAGATGCGTGGATTCACACCTGCTTTGGACTCAACTGTGATGAAGCATCTCTTGGTGATTCCCCTGTCTACATGGAGCCTTCAAAAGCCATCAGCTCGGAGGGAGAATTTATTAGAAGAGTTGTTAATAATTAAATGCTGCACAATAACATTGCCAGCATAGGGTTCGTCAAGAACATCTTTCTTGCATGGCAGCCTTGAACAGTAATTAACAGCCACCAGCCACCAGGCAGCATATATCACTGTGCAGATTACAGCAGCATCCAATTAATTCTCCATTGCCAAAAGAAAGCAGGTGCTCAGACAAACTCAACAACAGACATTGTCTTCTGTGCAAACCAGAGGTGCTGGAAGAGGAAGCCCCACCACCCTCCCTGTCCCTCCAGCCCTGCCTCCCCCATGTTGGTGCCGCCAGGCTCCACTTGCCTTCATGAGTCCTCCGCTGGCAGTTCCCAGGAACACAACAGTGTAGTTATTGACGCTGGCCACCGCCACTGAGGTCAGGCCGCTGTAGGTGAACACGGGGGTCGCTGTGACGGGGTTCACGATGGCCAGTGGGTGCTGAAGGTGTGCTGCTCCACAGTCCAGCTGCTCTGGCTGCAGCTGTGGAGAGACACACATGTCAGTGGGCTGCAGCAAACACCAGCGGGTCCCTCCTGCCATCACCACCTCGGGCTCAGTGTGGACAAACTGCTGACAGCTCTGCTGCACCCACACAGAGCTCTTGGGCAAATCATGGAATAGGAAAATGAAGCCGGTTAATATGGCAGCAAAGAGCTGTAATAGAACCTCCTTTGTGCTTGCCAGATCTACCCTCAGAGCCAAACACAGATGAGGCTTCACTGGAGATGAGCTACCAGAGGAACTCTGCCCGTGCCCATGTTACAGGCGGGTGCCATCGCTGCTAGAGACATCCAGGTGTGCGGCACCCCAAGGAAGTGCTCTCCAGCTGCAGGCCCATTTACTGTAGTAGCACTCACATCTCAACACAAAAGTCTGGTGCAACAGCAGAAGGGGACAAGGGGACTCCTTGCACCCTTTTCCCACCAAAGCAGCCGTCCCGCACAGTGCTGGAAGCCCCCACCAGTGGGGACTGCACTGCTGGGGAGGTCATTCTCAGCCTGCAGTCCAGCTTTCCGCAGTGGCCAGTTCCCCTGCAGAGGCAGCTACTCTGCCCGCAGAGGGCTGATCCCACACCATCCTAGCGCTCCAAGGGACCCCCCTTCCCATTGGTCAGCAGTTATGGATCAGCACTCGGAAGCACACAGAGCTGGGCAGCTGCACAACCAGCAGCCATCTCTGGCTTCTTCCTTCTCAAACAAAAGGTAGAGCAAAAAGTTTCTCCAATAAAAGAACTCAAAATATCATTTCCCTGCAAGTAAGCGAGGAAGTGACTGAGAATGGAGCCAAATGGGGGAGGAGAGGCAGCTTGCCGGTGACTCTCAGGACTGTAAGTCCTGGCTCTTATCTTGCTGCTGTGGTATTCAACAGTAAAATTTCCACTGGGATGGTCTTCTACTGGGACGGGATGGGATGGAAAAGCTGCCGAGGGGAGGAGGCATCTTGCTGCAGGACACAGAGAGAAGAGCAGCAGCTGCAAAACTCTACCCAGAAATGCTGGAGCCACTGACCCCATCCAGCCTCAGCCCACAGCCACTCACCATGTGCTGAGGATCAAGTACAGCCATGCCCTATGCCCAAGACTACAAGATGCTCACCCAAGACTACAAGATGCTCATTATTTGCCTCTGGCTTCTGCTATTAAGCTGTTCCTCGAAGCTCTGAGGAAGCAAGAACTGCCTTTGTTAAAGCTAAATTCAAGACAACAGGATAGCAGGCACCGAAGGTCAAGCAGGTGCTGGGCTCCAGCAGGAGCTGCCGTGGTGGACGAGCCACCCTGCATGAGGGCTAGTGACTGAGGCCACAAGGCCAGCATAAAGGCTCCCATGTCGATTGACTATCAGGTGCCAAAGGGCGAAGACAGAGGACAATTGTTAAGGATTCTTCATCTGTGAACCTTGTCTGTGAGCAAGCATTTGGCTCCTTTGGCCCAAAGCAAGACAACAGACTTCACTATCCTGTGCTAAATTAATTAGCACAGTTGCTGCATGACAGCGGCATTTGAAAATGGGACTGATGCCTCATATTACTCCTACCCTGCTGAGACGCACTCAAGATTTATGACCACTCTCACCCTGAATCCTCTGAGATTCTCCTTATAATTTCTGCTCAGACAATGTGGATGGATTCAACAACATCTGAACATCACAACAGTCTCACTGGCGACAATTTACCTGCTGTCACTCCTGCAGCAGCTTTTATGAAGGATTGTGGGTGCAGCTGAAGCCATTCAAATGATGGGCATGTTTCAAGGGCCATTACCACATCATCTACCGTGTCATTTCAGGCTCATCTTAAGAGAACCCACAATTGCGCTGTCACCCTTCCCGGGTGCAGGCATGCAGCGGCAGCGCTGACATGCCAACAACTGCAGGTATTTGCAGGCTGCCCGCAGCACACCAAATTAAGGCCCTGATTGAAAGAAGTGCTTGTACAAAACTCTAGACAAGAGACCACTCGTGGCCCAAAATCCACACCCCTAAAACTAAGCACATTTTATGCCTTATTGAACTCAGTGATAATGTAGATATTACTTCCAAAATAATCATTAAGAGCGCTAATTTAAGCGGAAAATATGCAGGGATTTGAGCCTGTACCTTCTAAGAAACCGGACCACGTGCTTCCATCAGACAGGAGAAGTTGACAACCAGCCTATTTAGCATAGTCACTCCTCCCTGGGCTGAGCACACCAGGCCCTGTTTTAATTGCCTCATTATCACTATTACTTCATTAATGGAACCAAACTAAATCTTCAATCCTCCCCTCTGTTCAGCCCGTATAGGAGATTAGGCAAATCTTCAGGCTTTGCAGCGAGTGTGTTAGACCTGGGCAGGACCACCCCTGTGCTCCGACCTCGACCCCAGACCCCATTTTGGGGTGCATCTCCCACCTTGTGCTTCTTCTCCCTCCTAACCATGACCAAATGTGCTGGGCCACATTACAGCAACAGGTCCCTGGAAAAAAATGGTGAAGAAACTTGCTAAAACCCAAAACATATGAGAAAAAAAACTGGGCTGTATCTCTGGGAGAGAGAGAGCGTACTCTCACAGGTGGAAGGAAAGAAGCCCTTGCCAGACCACAGCAAGGCTGGTGACCTCTCTGCAATGGTTGGGGCAGGGTCACAGTGGCATGGGGACCACAGTCCATGGCACTGCCTCTCCTCCTCTTTGCATGGAGGAGACAGCAGCAAACCTCATCGGGCTGGATGTGAACTCCAGGTGCCAGTCAGCTCTCAGTTTTTTGCAGCAGCTGGTGAGCAAACAGTGCTGGTTTCCTGAGTACCTGGTGCTATCAGAGACCCACAGAATCCTCTGTCCAATGGCACACACAGCAGACAGCTTCCCCGTCCTGTGGAACCCCCAGCTCAGAGGGAATGTGCTGCTGCAGATGAATCCAGATCTCATTTCCCTGCTGCTGGACCAGCGCAAGCATGATACTGCAAACAGCAGACTGGGTCCTCTCCACAACAGCACTCTGATCTCAGTCCTCTGTGCCCCAGCAGACACCAGACCCCACAGCCACTGCTGCTGCCGGTCACACCAGACATGAAGTAACAAAGACTGATCTGAAAAACTTCCTCTGCTAAAGCGAGTACCAAGCAGGAGGCAACACGCTTGGAGCTGCAGCTCAGTTCACATGGGACCTAGACGAAAGGATCAAGTATTGTGGATGCAAGTGACTTTGCTTAATGCATTTTGCAGTTTTACAGCATTTCAGTCTATTAAAAAATAAAATTGGAGCCCAAATTCTTAAGCGTGTGCATTTCCCCCTGCAACGGGTAACACAACTTTTTATACTATAGAGAAGATATGGCAAGCCACTCCTGTTTCTGATTTAACAGTCCTTTCCATTCACAGCTAGACCTTTAGAAATGCACTTGGTTTATTTATTTGTCTTGGGGTTTATTATCTCTAGCCCGTCTTCATTACTCTTTACCAAAATTAACCACCTGAAGTTCACAAGGCTCCTTCCTGCTGGGAAACTGAGACACAGAGGTCTCCTCGGGCCACCTGGGAGCCCTAGGGATGCTCAGAACCTCCTCTCTGCAGCAGCTGCCCAGGGAGCCAGTACCGGCATTTGTCTGCCAGCAGCTTTGCTGCCTCCCAGCCCAAGAGACCCAGCCTTTTCTTCTCACAGGTGGCCAAAATCACAGGAAGTTCCTTATCTGCTGCGCCTGCCTGCTTATAAATCATGCATTTCAGAGCTAATATCTGCGCAAAGTGTTTTCTACAGTAAACAGGATGTAACTATTCTAACACAGGCCAAGCTTTGTTTTGGCTGCATATATCCTTCCTCTCAAACACCTTTCTTCAAATGACATCAGCTCTTCCAGCGGACGGGCAGGAGGAGACACATGGTGTTTCCCTCTCCCAGGTCCCAGGCTGAGGTGACACACTGTGCTGCTGCTGTCTGTACACCACAGCACCAAGGGGACAGCTTAACTCTGTCACATTATGGTAAACAGGATACGGCCAAGCCACATCCTTCTGCAGGCAATCACCGCAGCTTGGGAAAATGCACTTAAAGGTCATGCTAAAAGGCTTTCTCCATGCAGAATGGGTTAAATCTCACTCCGTCTTAAATCAAACTGCCTTACCCTGAAGTAGGGAGCGCATAAATGTTAAGTTTTCTTCCAAAACCAATCTCTGTCTATCATCTGCATTTTAAAACAACCCTGTGGGCATTTATTGTATTGCCACTATTTTTCTGCTACGTGCTCTGGATATTCAGTAACTCACAGAAATATTGGGTGAGTCTAGATTCAAATCCTTCTGTACTCCAAACTTTTGACTCTGCCACACTGATGCTAACAAAGAGCCATCTCGGGTTCAAGCTGGAGACAACCCACAACTGGCACCGGCCAAGCAGCGTTGCTGTCACCCTGCACATTTGCAGTGAGGGTGTACACGGTATTTCTGTAAAATTTCACAAGCGATGCAAATTAATTCAAACCAAGGAGCCACATCTAAGAGGAAGGTTAGTTAGATTAACCCCTGAGTGTGATTGCAAAAACAAAGTGGGACAGACATAAAAGATTTCCAGCTGCATCAGAACTCATCAGAGCTCGAGTTCAGCTGTTTTCACAGTGTGAGTTCAGTTCTTTAGCCCAGGCCTAAAAGGAGCAGAAAATGTGACTTGCCAGAATTTCCATTACAGCTCCCCAACCCCAGGCGCTGCGCCCCAGAGGCAAGGGTGCAGGATGTCCCTTCGGGAAGGAAGTCTGCTGGAAACAGAAGGAGGAAGAGGAGTGGTGAGGCAGCACTCAGGAAAACCATGAAACACACTGATTTCTGCATCCTGTGTTTGTGACCTTAAAAATAGTTCTTAGGCAAAGATGGAGTTTATTTCTGAATCAAAAGCAGGCTGCAGTTCAGAAAAAAGTCCTGCAGCTTTTGCTTTCAGCAAGGCTTTTCTGACTCCACTACAGCGGGTCTGAAAGCTTCGCAGAGCAGCAGTAAGTGGAAAGGGAGTCCAGCCCCTTTCATGCCTCGTATCAGAGAGGATTAAAGTGTTGGCTTCTAGCATGCCTGGAGTCCTGGGAAAATGACACAGCCAGCATCCGATAATCCGCTCCAAACTTGTTGATTTGTGGGACTTAGCCATCGTCTTCATAGGCTCAAAATTTGGCAGTTGCTCCCATACAACTGACATTTTCAGGCCATTAAAGTCTGTGATAAAAGGGCTCTAGTTTTATCTCTTGCCTTCCTTAACATAAACCATTAGGCTTTTATTAACATTTAGGTATGACTCAGGGAAATCTCTGATTGCAGAGAGAATATTCAAAATAATTCAGATACTGTCCAGAGAGAATAACACGACATAGACTCAAAGCTGACCGGCAGAGAGAGTCTAAAAAACAACACGGAAATATTGCATAGGCACCAAAGGAAAACAGGCAGAGAGATAGATGGTGGCAAGATGGCCTGGCTGCATTACGAAAATGGAAAGTACAAGCCCTCTTCTGTGTCCGGCAGAGCCCAGACTGGCCACAAAACCCCTCCCTGGCAGAGCTCATTCATTCCGGAGCCCACCGACGCTGCCAGCAGTTTGTATACACAATCACGCGTTTATCTGCTGGAGTGTCGCAACCAGAGCTGTCAAAAACAGGCTTTTTGGGATGCCTGGAGGAAAATGTCATCCTCAGAAGAGGACTTTACTGTTAAGGCACTTGAGACGTAAGCGGTCTCTAATTGTAGCGCTGCCGCAAGGGCAGGCATTATCACAGACCTCCTCTAACTTCCCATCATATTTTTTAGGCAACGGGAGGCAAATCAACGTGCACTCTTGGCCCGTTGAGGCACTTGGGCTGAGAACCTCTGACATACAAAGCTTACTGAATTTTTCTCAAGTATCATCCACACTAAGCAATCAGCCCCTTCCCAGCACTGCAGACGTCCTCGAAAAAAGAGATTTAAAATGAGGTTCGCACCCTGGTTACACTGGTTACTTAGACCACAAGTTCCTTGAGTGAGGAAGTGGCGTTTTTGCTGTGTTTTGCACATTTGCACAGTGCCAGCCCTGGCCAATGGTGCTCTGCAAACCACCAGTGTGACACCAGTAATGGGCTATCCAAATCCATCTAGCTGTTCTCAATGGAAACACAGACCATGTCCTACTCTCAGGCAGCCAGGGCTCTGGCTCCACCACACCAGCAGCTTTTCCATCCGGACAGCATCTAGACACACCATGGTGGGGAGTGCCGGGGTAAATCAGCACTGCCTGACTGATGCCAGAGGACCTGTCCTGTCAGCAGGATCTGCCCAGATGCTCCTCTGGAACATGTTTGAGAGCCACTCAGCAGCCCCTAAGACCTCTCTTGCAGACCTTCGTGTTGGTTCATGTCCCGCAAAAACAAAATGATTCATGTGCAGCCCCATGCACCTCGGCCCCACATGGGTGACAGCTAGGACAACTATCGCCTCCAGCCCCAATCAGGAAAGTTGCTCTCTTGCTGAAGAGCAGCGATTGCTCATGAAAAACTACCAGCAGAGTCCTTCTGACATTTCCCCCTTGAATCACTGCTCCCGGGCCAAACACGCATTCACCACACCACAGCCAGCAGCAGAGCTGCATCAGCCGTGCGGAGAGAAAAATTACCGTGTCAGTGTGCCCACTCCTCCCTCCACCGCAGGCAAATGTCACCCCTGTGCCAAAAACCGTTCCCTTGACTTCTAGAGCGCTCCTGATGCCCGGCAAGATTTTTAGCCCCTTATCTTCATTTTCATTTTACAAGAGAGCTTTTTGTGCCTCCCATCTTATAAAACTCATTCTTCCCTCTTCCTGCTCTCAACTCCAAACCTTTCCTTTCCTTCCACCTCCTGACATTGACTCTTGGCAGCTTCCCATGGGACATGTACCTGATTGAAACAACCAAGGCTTGTGTCCCTCACATGAAGTGAGTGAAGCAAACACGGAGTGAAGCCCAGCAGGCACAGGACCGGTGGCCACTGGGGAAGGCAGGGCACAGCAAGCACTCTGCAGAGAAGTGGTTCTCCTGGGACTATTCATCTCCTTAGACCTGTTCTGCACGAGAATTATGCAGGAATCTGCACAATCAGAGGTATAAGATGCCCAGCAGCCCTGGGTGCCTATGCCACTCGTCTTGCCCTTCACTGATTTCTGGGGTTTTGGCAGCGGTTGAGGTTCTTGCCTGTTACAAGATGAGGTGCTCGGCAGACCACATGCCTGGACCCAGGCTCAGGGCCAGAGCTGGCCTGACAGGCTGACCCCATCTGCCCCCTGAAAACAAATGAGAAATCATTTTCAGTGAGTCTGCAAAGACACAGATCCCCAGTCAGTCCAAGGAGACCTGGGTCAGATCAAACTGCTGCATCTAAGCAGCACCAGCCACAATAACCTCTGCCGCAGACCTCAAACCACCAGTGATGAGGCGGTTTGAAACACTGAAAGACGCTCTCAGCACCGAGTCTGTCTCATTTCAGAGGGCAAACCCCAAGCTCTGCCTGCTGTTTAGCAGCAGCAGTCCTGGCCAGATCTCACATAGTGCCATCTCAACTACTGCCAGCAAGAATCCATCTTGAGGGGAAGATGTACTTGAAAGACTGGGACAGGACCGCGGAACAGCTGGCTCGTAGGCAAAGTCAGTCAGTCTGTGCCAGTGAGGTCAAAGCCCGACAACGGCTTAAACAAACACAGGCTTCCTGCAGCCATCCATCTTCTGCTCTGTCGCTTCAGGTGCAGGAGGAAAGGGCGGGGGTGTCCACAATGGGAGCCTTCCTCGGGGTGTTAAGGAGGATGTTAAGAGCTCCAAGGAGTCCCCAGAGGCTCCAGCCTCAGCTCCAGCAGCAGCACAAAAGCTGGACGCCTGCAGTTAGATGGTGTGATCATCCCCTCAGTCTCCTCCGCCACCTCCTTCTACAGGAACTGGCTGGATTTGAGGCCATCCATTGCTCCCTAAGTCCCAACCCCGTCATGCTGACCCTGAGGCTGAACTATTGGTAAGGAAAGACAAGGACAATATTGATGAGAGCCTGGTAAGACCTGCTTTGCACAGACCTCCCCCAAAACACCTTCCCCCCAAGCCAAGCTGGGGGTCTGGCACTTCACCCCACAGGGAGCTGAAGCAGCACGTGCCACTGCACGAGGAACCGCTCAAAGCAGAGAAATATAAAAAAGTAGCAGTCTTTTAACTGAAATTGCACATCCTTCATGCTGCCAGGAAGACTGGTCAAGCTTATTATGTTAGCCTTCATCCTGCATTAAATACAATACTTCAGATTATACTATCAAATCCCCCAGGAATGGGCAGGCAGAGGGATTAACGAACAACAGGCTCCAAAGGGGTTGTCATAGTTAAAATAGCATGTATTTAAGCAGCAAGAGTTTGTATGTCCTTTAAATTCACCCCTGTTGGAAATGCAGCAGCTCCTCTGCCCCGCTCCCCACAGACAAGGAACGGAGCGGATCAGCTGAGCACGCCTCATCCTAAGGACGCTCACGCTGCTCTGAAAGCTGAACTAATGCATCCCCCTCAAAACTGTTTGGACTAAGACGCCTGATTTATCCGGGCTGTATTTTCTTAGCCGCTCTTCCCACCACTCAAGCTGTGTTTCTCATTTATATTGAGCTTTGGCTTCAGCAGCCAATTTCAAACTATTGAAACTCCTTCCCACAGGGAGGAGTCCTGGGTGAGTTTGGCTCCTCAGTCCTCAGGGGTTATTTTTTTATTTTTGCTGCTACCAACACTTAGCACTTTATATGCTCAAAGTGCTCTGACAGCCTACCTTGCGATTCTGGACTGAAAAAAGCATCCATTAAAGTAACAACTCCTTATCTAACACAACAGGTCTTTTGCATGTGCCAGTTCAAATCTGCTTCATTTAGCAATAGTTTATAGTAAATGTTTTCCTGTATTTTCCTCATTAGTTCTGCTGAATCAATTAAGCTCTGAGATAATGAGCAGAACTCTATTCTTCCTCTACACATCCTCCATAAAACCTGACTCGGAATGGCAGCGCTGCCCCGTGCCATCATCCATGTGTACCACTACATGTATCACCTGCTCGGCAGCCTCAGCACCAGCATCCAGAAACAAAACACCACCGCTTGTACTCAGAACCCAGCCCAGTGCGACAGCTTGTCATGGAAAAGTTAAAAAAAGACTTTTTGCTCATTAACCCAGCACTCCAAATGCAGAAGTGACTAAGGCACAAAGATGAGGTCTAAGGCAGATGCACTTCTTCCCCAGCTCATAGGTGTGCCCTTCCCCCACTCTAATGCACACCTCTGCCCTCATTTTGCAGACAGAGAAAATGCAACGTTGAATGGATGGTTATGGAAAGTACAAAGAATGAAGGTGTGAGTCGAGGCTCCTCTGACCTGCAGCCAGCGCTTGCATTTCCACACTCTCCTCTTGCAGACAGTACCTGTATGAAGCAAACACATTCTTCACCCACCTCTCTGAAAGCACTGTGCTTGTAGACTTGCCAGAATTGCATCTCTACAGTTTCATCTTTGGCAGTCTTCCCATCCCGTCCCCCACCCCAGTTAGGTAATAAGGATCAGCAGAATAATTTCAAAATTTGTCCTACTGGATTCAGTAACTGAGCACCTCTTTTATTTGGTTAAAGTATGGAAGGCTTTCCTTTTCTCTACCATTTTATATTTTGTCTTCAAGATCTGTAGAAACTGATGTCAAGACCTGTAGAAACTGATGTTTCCAAAGCTGTTTGGATAGATTCACTGAACTTTGCAACTTGCTGTGACACTGATCTCAGCAAAACAAAAAAATGACACTACAGTTAGGTGATCTCAGGGACATAGCATTGCAATCCCAGCTCCTCTCCAAAGCTTGAAACCTTTCTTCAGCATCTTGACAGTGGCCAAGCCACCCTTCTGCGTTCAGGGAGCCCCAGCGTATCATGGTGATCAGCAGGAGCACTCTCCTAGCCGGAGGAATCCCAGAAGGGATGCACAGGATCTCAGCCTTGTGCCATCCATGGCTCACCCTGGGACACGCATGATTCAAACCAAACACAAAACTGCAGAGAAGAAATGGTCTGTATTAGTTGCTCTCCAGAGGTGGATGTCTGTCCTTTCAAGCAGAGTTTTAGCCACAATTTCCTTCCCATATAACGACCTGCCACACTGACTGCCGAAAGCCCGATCTGAGTCCACTCCCTGCATAAGCTGGCTCCCAGAATTGGGTCCACCACTCTCCGAGGAACAACATGCATCGACACACCAACCCTGGTGCCTTTGTACCGCTTGCAGTTAACATCTGGATCTGCAAGACACATTGATGGACGATAGAGACTCACGAGTCAAACAACTTTAGAAACTGCTATTTTATATTACATTAAAACCCCCTCATCTTTAACATTATACTATAACGCTATCATTATACTGTAATTTTTTTCCAACTCTTCCTAAAAGATTACACACAGCCATTTTCTAGGGCATACCATGTTTTCAATGGCTCTTTTTAATCAGGCAATCCACCAGAGATGGCTTTTGGCCACTAGCAGTTCACAACTCATTGAGTGCTGGCAGTGGTTAGCAGACAGGGGGATGAAAACCTAACAGCTGAAGGGGTTTTGCTCCAGAAGGGAGCAGTATGAAGCAGCCTAATACTTTAAACAGAGGTGAAACAGAAACAGGAAGACAAGTTCCAAATTTCCTTCAAATAACAGAAGTACGTGTTCCAAAATCCAGACTTTCAGGCAATTTTGCTTCTGGATTAGAACTGAAAGATTTTATTCCAGTGCCACTTGCAATGCATAAGCTGCAGAAATCTTATCAGAGTAATGACCCTCCAATGATTTGGGCGCAAGAAATGGGCAGCTAATTCCAGCAGCTGCTGCTGTCTGGCCCAGACCACTGTGCCCAACATCAGCCACCCTGCACTGTCTGCACCACTGGCACAGCTGCCAGCACAGGTGTGGTGGCTGCAGATCCAAACACAAGCCTGTAGCTTTGCTGAGGCCTGAGACTTGAACTGAGGTTTGCGCCCTGGACTCAACAACTCCTGCAGCTGACACTCCCCTGCACGGCAGAATCCTCAGGAGCACGGCAGCAAATCCAGGGACTGCAACTGACATGCTGCCTTCACAGGAGGGTACAGCAGAATGAGCCCCTCACCACGAAAAAAAAAGCCTGAATATCCAAGTTAACCCCGTTGCCCACCTCAGAAACACGCCAAGACTACATCCCTCTTGTCTCGCCCCTCACCTATAAGGCTGTGCTTATCCATAGGTCCCTTCCTCCAAAAAATAATGCATCCTGAACTGGAGAGGAAGGCACGGGGACTGGGAACAGCAGATCAGCTCTGCTCAGATCACAAACCATCGCTGCTGCACCCCTGCTGCTGCAGAAAGCTGGTGCTCTCCATGTCCCCCCACCTCCAGGGCTGTTCTGGTTCCAACCCCCAGCACAGATCTGCGTGAGGAACCAGCGTACGCTCCCCACACTGGACAAGCCCTGCTGACACTCAGAGGGTAATGAGGCAAAATCACCACAGGCTTTGATATCAGCCCTGCTCATCAGTGCACCACATCTAACAAAGGCTCATCCAGGTTCTGTTTGATATGGGCCTTCTTGGGAGCGAGCTGTCCCACGCCCCTGCCGGCCTCACTGCTGGAGCAGCAGCTGCCAGCAGAGCTGTTATCCAGATGTTAAAAATCAGTACTACTCCCTCAGCTCAGAAGTTGTTACTAATTTCTACCGGTCTCTCAAAGTGGGAGATCACCGTAGACAGTCTGCTACCTCCTCCGCTTGCTGCAAGGTGTTAGAGCCCAGCTTGAAAAGAAAATAAAAACTTGCAAACATTTACTAACCCAACAACAACAACAACAAAAAAAAAAATCAAAACCAAACCAAAAAGCACAAAGCCAAACAGATGCCTCCTGCAGATGCGGGGGTCAGCTCCCTCCCGCCACCCTGTGCTCCTGCGTACGTGTGTACTCCAGCACTTGGGACCTCAACACAAATCCTGACACTGCCACCCATCTAATTAACAAGGCACCGATCAGGCAATTTCTGACCATCTACTTCCCCCTGTGAAAAGAGGGTGTAACACTTCCCTAGCACAGACTGGTGCATTGTAGCGAGGGTTCACAGCAACCAACAGACCTGTGAGTGTGTGGCTCCTTGAGCAAGAGGTACCTCTGGGCATCATCACCATGTGCCCCTGACCACAGAGACACTTCTTCCTCCCAGTCAAGAACACGGACCCCTGTCCGTCACCTCCTTGGTGCAAACAAGCGGTCACACGCTTGCACACGCAGCCCCTGCAGCTGGGTAGCTGCCAGCCGCAATGGGTGACCCCTTGCGCATGCCGCACACAAGCCCGAGCTGGGAGGCGCAGCCACGCTGCTGTAGGCAGCACGTGGTGGCACTCGGGTGGTTATAATTGATTGTTTCCAACTGCTGCCCGTTCTAGCTTGCCCCATGTTTGCATTAAATTACCACAGCCAGAGGCTCAGACCTATTATGTTTCCATCAACTTGCTGGAAGAGGTCATCAGACCGGAATATCACAAGGGTGCAGTTGCCTGTGAGTTTGAAAAGATGCTGCAATTTACAAGGTGTACCGAGGTGTTTTTACATCATCCCCAGGCACCCATCCACATCTCTAGTGTTTATTCACCTCTCCAGGTCCCCTCAGCCCCACCAATCTTCTCTCTCAATCACTATAAAACAGACTTTGAAAAATCAGAAGAGATGGCAAATCCCTTCATTTCCACCCACCAAGACCCCACAGGCAGGCTAGCACCCATCCAGGCTCCCAGGGAGCAAGTTCATGTGGGAGCCAAATGCCTGTCCTGGAAAATGTCTGGGGCTACATAAACAAAAGTGGTTGAAAACCCCTGAATGAAGAGTCTGCTGCCAAGATATGATCACTGCCTTTGTACAACCATATGAGCACCTCTCCGGAGTTTTCCAGCATCCTCCTGGCCATGATATACCTTCCACATGCCACACTGGACTCAATCAAAATGACCTTTTTCTTATTTTCTACTTAAAACACAATTTAGTTACAGGAGATCGGGTGACCGCAGTGGATTGAAGTTGACTAGTTGACTGTCTAGCTACTGAAAATGATAAGGACTGTGCAGCTGGCTGGGATCACAGCTTCCCAGAAACCCAAGGGGGGCAGCTCTGATCCCCTTCCACAAAGGGACCCGGCACCTACTTCATCCAGCCACCCAGCACCATCCGGCAGCACGAGCCCAGCGCTCCAGGAGCAGCACAGGCGTTTTGCCACAGCCAGGAGCGATTTTCTGTTCTCTCACCTAAATCACACAACTTTTTTTCTGTTTCCAGGAACAGAAAATTCTGCCACTACCACCACATTTTCTCTTTGCTATCTGGGATCTGTTTGAGCTTGAGATGCAAAGCAGGGGCGAGCCTTGGGGGTCCTTGGGAGGTGGGTTCCCACCACCCACCTTCTGCTCAGGGGCACCAACTTGCTCCCCAAGAGACTCCCCTGCTCTGCACAAAGCGCGCTGGCCCTCAGCCGCAGGAAAGCCCCCGGGCACAGGCAGCCCACGGAGCTGAGCCTGCCTTCCCGGGAAGGATGAGATTCACACGGTTCCCATCTTCTGCTCCCAGCTGTCTGCATGTGCCTTCATGGCAAGCAGAAGGTTATATTTCCTCATAAATTCCCAAGGAAACATACCCAACAGTTGGCCAGGACTCGCTAATATCAGGTGAGAGACAGAGTAGGAAGGCAGTACTCGGATCCACATCCAAAGTCTTGCTAAGTCCAGCAAGGCTCAGGCTGTGGCTTGAACCTCTCACCTGGGTCATCCCAGGTCCTGCCAACCCCTCCGTTGGCAGATCAGCCCCTCACCACCCAGCCCTCAGGCAGCAGGTTGGAGGGACACCAACTTCCCACCGCTTGTAAAACAACATCCCGAAGCAATTATTATGTATTACGGCACCACAACAGCACAGCGCAGCATTGCAGTAATGGGGTATCTGCACCTTCCAGTCCGTGCTAGCAACTCCAAACACAATGCGCTCTGCAAAAAGCAGAAATTAAGTCTGCCAGAAGAACTCCTGCCTCACTTTTAATTTACAAATTAAGTGTAAATTCCCAGTTTCCTTTTTGAAGCTAATTCTCTGGATTTATTTGAGTAGATGTAAGGTTAGAGCACATTTATTTTCATGTTTGGAATTTCTAAATTAGTATAACCCAGCACTTCAAAGTAACTCAGCTCCTATAAAACCCAACCCCACAGAGATGCCACAGTATATTTGGACAGTAAGTAGATGCTTTGTTATATTCCCACGTGTATAAGATGTTTTTTTCTTTGGGAACATTTCCTGACTGGTTTCAAACCACATTTCTATGCCCCAGCATACATATATGCTGAGACTGTTTATACAGTCTACCCAAGGAGTTCGTTTTATTTAACAACTCGTTATAGTAAAGCTCACTGGTGGGTATCTCATCCTTACACCACAAAACACTGTGCTCAATGAGCATGCAGGATCTGACACAAAGCCACAAGAGCCAGAAACTTGAGAATTAATGCTGAAACGCATCATTATCCCAGGCCGCCTTGCCTATGTTTTTCAGCACAGGAAACAAACCATACTTTCAGCCTTTTTTGAGTTGCAGACCCCAAAACATTTCCCAGGAGAGATTCAGATCCCTGGCTAGCAAATCTAAGCCTAATAAATACAAGTCTGCTCTCCCTAGTTACTTCTCCAGGAGTATTTGGAAGGAAGTGTGGGGCTCAGCGCAGAAACCACAGAAGACAAGGAGTCCGGCACAGCTGGGAGCATGGGATGGGGTTACCAGCTCAGCTTTTCCTCAAGTGTCCTTGTTTATCACACAGTGTATTTTATTTTGCGTTAAACTCAGCTGATGGTTGGACACCCAGAGCTGGAAGGTTTGTAGAGATGCCTGTAAATCCATGTTCACTTGCCCTTCTGCTGTGGCCATGGCCAGGGGAACGTGGCCGGGACTGCCCAGCAGCCATCCTCATTTCCCAGGCCAAAAAGGCATCTGCCAGCTGGAGCAGCGCAAAGGTGCCTGGATTGTGCCCCTGCCCCAAACACTGGCCCAAGAGATGGGATGGTGACAAGAGGATGTCATTGGACCTTCTCTTCACTAGGACAGGGCGGTGATGCAGCACGGCTACTCACACCACAGCAACAGCCATAACTTTTAGTGGTGCCAAGGGTGAAGGCGCTGGGATGCCCTACACGGCCACTCCTCTTGAGCCAGCAGGAAGCCAGGGATGGTGTTTTGCCTGCTCTGCTTTCACAAAGGCTCTGGGGTACCACAGCTGCGCCGCACTCCGGCCACGCAGCCACCGCGACCTTCACACCCACTGGGCCACAACCCTGCTGGGGCAGACTAGTTCAAATATGAAGTAAACCCACTCAGTGGCCTTGGGATTTGATAAACTCTGTCAGCACATTGCTGCAAATGACGTTAAAGACATTCTGCTACAGAGAGCTCATACTCGTCTCCTGGGGGCTCAAGTCCAAATTCCACCCGGGCTTCAAGTGGGCAAAATGCAGCAGTGAATCCATGCGAGTATTTAATTTTAACTGCAGGCAGTTACAAGACAGCCCAGTATTTGACACAAAATTCATTATAAAAAGCTATTTCTGTTGAGGGAAAGCAATCTTAGCACTCACCCACTCACTCTTGGTACAAGAACCCAATCAAACTAAATCCTTCTCCAATTCATCCTCCTTCCCTTAAGCCGTCGCTGCGGATTCACCGCCTTGGTAAGTGACTTTTCAGCAGCACTCATTGAGAACAAGCAACCATCCTCTACTCCTGACCCAGACCATCCTCCGCTGCACATTTTCTCCACGTCTCACAAAACCATTAAGCATGTGCTTAATTGCAAGTTAGCACTTCCATCAAAGCTATGGCCAGTTCCCCAGGCTGAGCTGGTGATTCCCCTTGCCCAGCCGTGGGGACACAGACTAACTAGCCACCTGGGCTCCCCTACCAGCTGGCAGAGACGCATTGTCCCCAAGTCCACCTGCCCTCCACAGTCTGTGTTGTCACAGCGGGAGCCAAAAAAGCGGCTGCCACCACACCAACTGCAACTGCTCAAGAGCGCTCTCCTGCAGAGCCTTCTGTTCAGTGCCAGCCTCCCACCGGACCTCTCATCATGATGCTGAGAGTAATGAGACCGGTCACTCATTGGTGAGTGCTGCCGCAGCGGTGCCGTGAGGACAGCCGGGGATGGCTGGCACATCGAGAGCCCACTGCCGAAACCCATCACTGGCGGCCGAGAGCTGCAGCTCCCTGGCTGAGTCACAGCCGAGCGCTGCAGGAGAGGAGCATTCAATTAGACAGAACAACACACAAGGGGGCAATGATTTTCCTTTCACACCGCATTACGCCTAACAGCCCCTGCTCCGTATTTGAAACAACCAACTACTTCAGCTGAACATGCGCTCGGAATGAATCAGACCATCATTAGGTTGTTTTTTTTCCTTCTAGAAGGAGCTTAAAACCCAACCACCTAGTCCACGGGAAGAACTAATGAACCACAATTTTCATAACACTGGAGCACCTATCACTGATGCATAGGCAAAAGAAAACCTGGAAACCCACTAACGGGTGGAGAAGTGGAGCTCGTAATAGGAAGGCAGCTAGATGCTGATCCGCTCTGCCAAACCAGCTGCTGCTTTAATACATTTTCCCGCTGCGTTCTCAAGGCTGGGACACAAAATGTATTAAGAGTATTTCATTGTCTTGAAGGTGGAAATTGATGTTAGTTTTTTTTGCAGCACAAAGAAACACAATATCACAACTCTTCTCTTGACACCGCCACTCTGGGACTTGAAAACGAAAACAGCTTGTTAATATGTTGGCAATTCTAATGATTAAGTAAAAGGCAAAAAAAAATTAAAGGCTCTCCTCCTGACTGGTAGGAAGGCTTCCCAGCAGGCTTGGTCAGCGGTTTTAGAGGAACACGCTTCAAATAAATGGGAAGTGTAGAAATATTAGGCATGAACGAATATTAATGGTATGCTTCATTTAAATCCTGCTGTACTTGACATCAAAGGATCTCAAAGCAGCTTTACATGTGCAATCTTACACTACATGAGAGTTAGCTTTCTGAATAATAGTAATAAATACAGGAGTATGCAGCAAATCAGGAAAGTGCAGCACCTCGGGTTAAATGACTGGTTCAAGGTCAGCAAAGGCAGCAGCGTCAGGCAAGACTGGAACACGGTTTTCCCCGTCCACCCCATCTAACCACCAGCTACACCGCTGTCTCCATGCAAACAAATTTTGTCATAGCCTGATCCTGCCACACAGGTAAACACAGAGGGTTTCTACTGACTTCTACAGGATTGGTGAGGCTCAGTGATTTCTAAGGTGCTCCTCTGAACTTCACGTCCTTTATTGCTCACAACTTCAAGAACAGAGCCATCCTTCACAGACTGGTTTTGTGGCACCAACTGAGAACATCCTTCCTCGCCTACCCAGGAAGCACTCGGAGAGAAGGGCCGCTACCAGTAGCACGTTTTATACTGGAACAGCATTACGGTCCAGACTCAAAGATGGAGTGAAATCTCATTTCTGCACTGCATCTCCCTGGAGTCACTAGGGAGTCAGCTGTCTAAATACCTTACTGGATACAGCACTTGATATTTTCAACATCAATAGACCGGTGTTAGTCATGAGTATTTTCTCTACTGAATAAAAGTCAGAAAAACCAGCTTCTCCTCAACAGTCCCAGAGCACTGAGGAAGCTCAAGGGAAGTGAGAGCCTTTCTGCCATTGACTTTCTGTTACAACTAGGCTGTTAACTCTCTAAGCACCCTTCAGAAGCCTCAGCCACAATGCCTCCCCTTGACATGCCCAGTAAAGACAGTTAAATTCTGCCAAGGGCTAAGGAGCTGTTTTGCAGGGATGCAGAGCTTCAGCGACAGCCAACAAGAACCGCAGGTGCCTTCCCATCCTGTAAATAGGATTTCTGACTCAGTGACTTCGCTTGAGAGCTGTGACCATGCCAAGGCTTCAATACTGGTCTCCCAGTGTTTAATGCACCGAGTCTTTGCAGAATTAACTCAAAAGCCAGGACAACTACCAGATTTCCTGGCTGCCAGGCAGCTTGTACTTCACCACCAGGGAAAAACTATTCAACTTGGTTAGAGTAGGTCCATGAACCAGTGCATTAAGACTACATATTTTAACACAGCGTGGAGATGCCACACTAAACACTTTGGTTACCATGGGAAACCTTTCTCTCTTTGCCACCGGCATCGCAGAGGGCAGCCCAAGCCCGAACGCTCTATCTTGCCTTGGAAATCAAACAGATGTTTTTACGATCTTTGATGGAGCTGAGTTATGTGTCCTTCCCAGAGGAAGGGAAAAAATGCAGTGTTAAAGCAGCCCTTTTCTTTCTTTCTTTCTTCTTTTTTCCCAAGCCTCTTCAGCGAAAGGGAGAAGAGGCGTCTTTCTCCAACGCTAACATTTACGGCCACTTGGTAACAAATCGTGACAACGGCAACGTGACAACGGCAAACTTTTACCCCACGGAACAAGGCAGCCTGTGTGTGTGCGAACCCCGGCAGGGCTGTCCCGCCGCGGGACGGGACGTGGGAAGGGACCGGCGATGCTCACGGGGACCGCGGCGCAGGGGTTGTGGGAACAGCGGCGTCCCCGAGGGGCGGGGGTAGTCCCTCCGGCACACACGGGACCGGCCCGGCGCGCTTCGGCTGCGGGGAACCGGCAGAGACCCAACCGGCTTCGGCGGCGGGAGCGGGGAGAGGAGAGCGGAGGGAAAGGGAAGAGGGGAGAGGAGAGAGCAAAGCGGGGGAGAGGAAGAGAACGGGGAGAGGGGACAGAGGAGGGAGAGGGGGAAAGGGGGGAGAGTAGTAGGGGAGAGAGTTGCAGGGGAGAGGGGGGAGAGTAACAGGGAAGAGTGCGGAGAGAGAGTAGGGGTGAGAGGGGAGAGCGGCGCGCACCGGCCCGCAGCGGCTCCGGCCGCGGGATGCTCTCCCGCCCGGGGAGGCGGCGCGGCCGCAGCGGCGGGACGGGACGGGGCCGCTGCTCCCGCTGTTCCCCGCGCCCATCCCGCTGCCCTCTCGTACCTGGATGTTCCTCTTCTCGCAAGCGGGGCCGGTGCCCTGCACCACGCTGTCGAGCACGGTGACCATCCCGGCGCCCGGGCTGACGAAGCAGGAGTTGCGGGCGGTGCGGATCGTCTCCTCGATCTCGGAGAAGCGGAACACGCAGAGGGCGGAGTGCGGGCGGCCGCCGCCGGCCCCGGCCCGCTCGAAGACACCGAAAAGCAGCTCCTCGGGGGGCGGCGGGGCCGAGGCGGGGGCGGCGGGGCTGCGCCAGGCGGCCCGTGCCGGGAAAACGGAGACGAGGCGGGTGAAGGCGTCGGCGGCGCCGCCGCAGCGCAGCCCCAGCTGGATGTAGGACTCGGTCAGCTTCTTGGTCTCGCCGCTGCCGTTGAGGGTGGCCTCGGCCGGGTCGCCCAGGCAGATGCGGGCCAGCAGGCTGTGCGAGGGGCTCTCCTTGTCGCCCGCGTTGGCCTCGCTGTTGAGCGCCAGGTAGGCGTAGGGGCGGCGGGCGGGCGGCGCGGCTCCGCGCTGCAGGAAGGCGCGCACGAAGCTGAGCTTGTGCCGTGCCTTGGCGCCCTGCTTGATCTTGAAGATGTTGTCGTCGGAGGGGTTGATATCGAAGGTGAAGAGCTTGGCCAGGTCTCCGCGGGCGTTGAGGGCGCGGATGGCTATCTCGGGCGTGTTCTCGAAGCGGTGGTCCTCCAGGCTGCCGTTGCGGGGGAAGAAGGGGCTGCCGAAGCCCGTGTAGGTAGCGGCCACCAGCAGCCGCGCCCCGCCGCCGCCGCGGCGCAGCACCAGCCCCACGGTGGAGGCGTTAGGGTGGTTGGCAGCCACGTTCAGCATGCTGGGGAACACGGTGACCGGGTCGCTGCCGCCGGGCGGGAAGCGCACGGCCACCGCCGAGATGTTGGCCATGCTGCGCAGCTGGCAGAGCCCCTGGTAGATGGAGCCGCAGACGACGAGCACGCCCTGCTCGGGGTCGGGCTGCAGGATCTTGTTGTAGTTGTTGGTGAGCACCTTGGGGTGCTCGCAGGAGGCCTGCGGCAGCTGCGGAGCGTGGCACAGCGGGCTGTCCAGCACCGGCCCCACCGCCGCCTCTGCCTCCAGCGCCAGCTCGCCCCCCGACAGCTGGAAGAGCCGGTTGACGGCCGCCAGGTACACGCGGGACCCGGGGCCGTCCAGGGCGAAGTTGTTGGTCGGGGTGGGCGAGCGGAACTTGCGCTGCACCTCCAAGCCGGCGGCGCGGCCAGGGAGCAGCAGGAGCAGCAGCAGCAGGAGCAGCAGCGGCGCGGGGGAGCGCGGCTCAGCCGGAGCCATCCCGGCGCGCCGCAGAGTGCATGAGCGAGGGGCCGGCAGCGCGCCCGCCGCCCAGCGCCGCCCGCGGGAAGTGCCGGGCGCTGCGCCGAGCGGCCGCGCCTCCCGCAGCCCGCCCCGCAGCCCGCCCCCCGACCGCCCCCGAGAGCCCGGCCGACCGCCGCACCTCGCCGTGAAGCGGTGCGGGAGCGGCGTGCGAGCGGGATGAAGTTAGCGGGGTTCCCCGCCCCGCTGTGCGCCGGGGAAGGAGGCGGCACCCCTGCCTCGGGAGGGGGTGCTCCGCACCTCCTACGGGCTTTCCGCCACTCTCCGCTGCTGCTTTCGCGTTTCCGAGCGGAACGGGCCGGGGGGTAGGGGAGAGGAGGAGGGAGAGAGAAGGGAAGAAGGGGAGAGAGAGGGGAGAGGAGCGGGGAGGAGGGAGAGACGGGGAGAAGGAGGGGTGTAGGGAGACGGGGGGAGGGGGGTGAAGAGAGAGAGGGGGAGAAGGAGAGGGGAAAAGGAGGAGGGGGAGAATGATGGGGAGGAAGGGATGGAGGGGACAGGCACGTGCCCAGCCGCGGAGCCGCAATCCTCAGCCCTCTGCACCCCCCCACTCCCCGGGGTCGGGGCAGGGACGCGTGGAAGCGCTCGGTCTGGCCGCCCCGGGTCGAGCGGCGCGGGAAGCGCACAAATACGCTAAGCACTTAGGAAGGGGTGTCCCCCCGCCTCTCCCGCCGCACCGCGGCTGCGGGGGGCTCGTCCCGTCCCGGCGGCTGCGCTCGGGGCAGCGGCCGCGGGGGTCGGCGCCGCCCCGGGGCACCAGGGCTGCGGTCTCGGCTCCCCCGAGCTCCCCGGGGAACGGGGAGCCGCCGGCTCCACCCCCAAAGAAGCTTTACCCGCACGACTTGCCGAAAGCCGAGATCAAAATAGGACCGTGCATCTCCTCTGCCCTCCAACGGACTCTTTTTCAACTGTGGAGGAAAAAAAGAGAAAGAGGAGATGATAGTCCCGAATTCCACCCACTGGAACCCCGAGCGCGGGGAGCAGCTCCGAGGTAGCGCAGCCTCGGCTCCCCACTCCAGGGCCGTGGGAACGCTGCACCTGCGTGGGCGAAGGTGTCAATTCACATTCGCTGCGCTTCTCCTGTCTGCAGGCGTGTGAATGCAGCCCCTTGTTGTGGAGAGAAACGCTCCGAGACCAAGAAGTGCTACCGAGTAAGGCTCTAGAGAGAAAGCCAGCATCCGTCCTGGGGCGGGAGGCAGCCCAGGACCCCGCTCTCTGCAGTAAATGCTTCGTTTGCCCACGTAGCTTAAGTCCCCACAGTCTAAGTGAAAGAGTCCTGAGCAGTTGCCCAGTGCTCGGCTCCTGCCACACCATCGTGACACAAGGCCCAGCGGCAGGCTTACAGGGCATCCAATAGGACCCAGCTGCTTGGGCAGTATGTCCAGGTCCCCCACGCAAGAAGGGACATGGGTGGGCTGCAGCACATGGCAGATTTCCTGGACATGGTGCGAACCATCAAAACCCACTTGGACATGTTCCTGTGCTACTTGCTGTAGATGAACCTACTTTAGCAGGAGGCATGATGATCTCCAGAGGTCCCTTCTGCCACTGTGTGATTCTGAGGTGCTCCAAACCAAAGGCACAACTTGCAGCCAAGTGGAGTGGTTGTGGGATGCAGACACAGCATCATTGTCTCAAGCCTGTGAGCAGAGACCTGGCTGGAGCACCTGTGCAGTGGCAGAAAACAAAGGGGAAGCTCGTAGGCTTAGTTTCATCATGCAGCTACAGCAATACATCAACACAGTGGCACTGGTCGCCTTGTAAGGGTTGTGCATGGAGGCACCTTGCTATCCACAAACAGCCAGCAGCATTTACAACAAGGGTAGGAAATGGAGGCTGGTATTTGGTCCCAATCACCTGGAAATGCTCCATAGGTGAGCCCTGGGAAATGGTCCTCCCTATCTCTGAAGTGTTGCCTTACTGCCCTCTCTCTTCTCATGGCACGTATCTTCGTTTATACAAAACACGTTAGCAAGGCTGATGAGGATTCTGCGCGACTTCTGTTCTGGAGAGAAAAATCCTCTGTTGTTGTCTAATCTCATTTCTACACCTGCCAATTTCCCACACCCCCTTCCTGTCCTCCTCGCCCTCTTCAGAGCACTAATTAATACATAACTGCCTTGGCCACACCATGTCCACCGAAAATGTGCATTGAATTAAATGCAATGCTTTCATGCTATCTAACTCATTGTCTCTGCTAATAACATCCTTAATTAATAGGGTTATTAGCTATTCTTGAATGTCGGACTCCCAGTTGTTCGGGTTTTTTTTTAAGCTACAAGTTAGCAATTTTTAAATGTGATCATGTCTTTAATTGCATAGAAGTAAACCTCCGTGATCCCAAACCCTTAATCTGCCTATTTTAGGATTTCTTATGGCTGCTTATCCTGATAGTAGAGCATCTTCCATGTGAAATCAGCCTTTTAAGGCATATCAAATTAGGTTCCAGATTACAGTCAGTTAAAAAAAAAAATTAGGCCAAAGAATGTAGAAAAATGTATGACTTACCCAAAGGTATCCAGCGTTGGCTTTGTCAGAAAAAATCCCCCAGGAGCTCTGACTCCCATTTTCTATGCCAAGCAGTTATCTACGCTGGTACAATTAAAGGGAAAATATTTGTGGTATTGATGGATTATTTGACAAAGATTTTATTGTTGCTGTTAGGAAACAATCCCCTGGCAAGATGCTTTGAGAGGAATATTTTCCAGAAATGATTTCCCACCCCTATTATCTGGGCTGTTAGAAGCTCCAGTGAGTATTTCAGAGTAATGCTTCTAATGGTGTAGTAGAGGTTTTTAAATCTCCCATACACAGATCTTACCATTATTTTTTATTCAGGAAGAAAAAAAAGGTCGAACTTAAACCACATGCCTCTTGCCATAAACCATCACCCCCCTGCCAAAATTCCTTCCTCTCCGAGTCCTGCACAGGTTTAAAGATAACAGCCTTTCAAACATCTCTGTGGGGGAGAGGGGCTGTGTGCACAAGAACTCAGAACAACTTTAATTATTAATAAATATATTTACACGAGAACGGTTTCCCTTTAGGGGAAACATGAGTTACTCATGCAATTACTCAGGTTATATTGACTCAACATTGTCAAAAAACAGGTTCTAATCACTTTAATACAGAGACTATAAACATCTATTTATTTAGAGGGGTTTATCTGCAAGGTAACCATAAAGCGCTCTGTGGATTTGGGAAGAAAGTTCACCCTCGTACGCAGGCGATGGCCAGGTTTGGCTCGGCAGCTCTCGGCAAATGCCGGCAGCAGGGCGGAGGAGAGGTGCTGCCCATGGGCTCGGTGTGCGGGACCACCTCTGCCTCAGTGTCCCTGGGGACCGTGGAGGCACGAGGGCTGGCTTAGGAGCTGGCACCTCGGAGAACAGCAATGACTTTGTGTCCTTGCTTGTTATGCTGAGCATATTGGGAAGGCCTGCCTTTCCTTTGCCCCACACAGATGCCCTGCAGGGATGAGCCCTGGGGAGCCAGGCACCACAGAGGGGCCACTTGTCACGCCAGCAGAGGAAAAACCAAGGCATGGCCTCAGCCACCCAGGAGCCAGTGCAAGGAGAGACCCGTCTGCAACTGCAGCAGCAGGTCAGAAGGTCCCTCTGCTCTGACCCAGGCAGCCAGTCCTCTTTTTTTTTGTTTTCATCTTGTTCTCTCTCTGCCTCTCAGTACGCTATTTGGGTCATTTTCTATATGATCTCAGGGGTAGGTTGGCAGGAGACCATAAGGCGCATTCACAAACGCTTAGCAGACACGTGTTTTGAATCCTTTTGCCTGCTTGCTTTCCCTCTCGGAAGCCCATGCTGATGGAACGTGGCTATTGAGTATCTGAGGTAGATCACAACAGGGGTCCAACTCATTCATTTTCCCCATCCTGAGAGAGGCTGCTAGTGGTTATCCGAGAGCAGAGAGATCCTGCTTCATCTCCATTGACCCATCTCAGAGTCAGGCAGGACATGGCTCTCCAAGAAGCAGCATTTCCGAGCAGAGAGGAACTGTGCACTGGGGAAACACAAGGGGTGCTGAGGAAGAGCTGAAAAGCACTTAGACACAGACAAATCCTTGAACAAGAGCTGTTCTCTGATCACGCTTATGATGCTCTCCAGTCCTGCCTGCCACTCTGCCTTTGTCCAGTCAGTTGTTAGTGCCTTGTGTCATCAGGCTGGAAGCATCTGCGAAGTGCTTGCTAAGGCACTTCAGGGCACTCAGAAATAACAGAGGGCTTGGAAACAGCCTGATTAGCAATCCTTGGTGTATTTTTGGATAAGTGTGGACCAAGTCCCTATTTTATTGTTATTTATCTGTATTGCAGGCACTGCTCATGGAGAAGGAGGCCAGATAGTCATAACTGTTATTACTAATGATTTAGCACACTGGGGGTCTGCTAGGTTCTTAGCAGAAAGATTAAGGCAAGGTCCCTTCCCAAATGTCCTTTAATCTAAGCACACACTCTGGTGTGGTCTCAGGCTTTCCTGCAAACGGCTGTAGCAGGAATAGCACCGGTGTGGCATGCTCCACTGCCACCCTGCTGCCCTGGTCTGAGCAAGGAGGACAGGGATTTATGGGGACCTGAGGCACTTTCTGAGTAAATTCATGCTTTTTTTCCTCAAGCCTCTTTGTTTTCGGAGATGAACCTTTCCCAGTGTAATATAGAGCATTGCTCCCTTCAGAGTATGTAATGCAGTCATAACCTTGTCTGCAGTGTGCAGCCGGCTGACGTGTTCGCTGTGAGGGATTTGCCTCCAGAGAGGAGCTGTGCAGACAGAGGTTGTGAGCATGAAAAGGTCTCCTTCTAGGTTAATGACAGATTCAGTGCTGGTGAAAGTTCACATACACAATAATGGTAGGATTTTCCAGACCAGGAGGTTTATCACAAGGCAATAAAAATAGTGTCTTTTGTAGCCTGTGCTGGGGTTTGACCCCGGCGCTATGGATGGAAAGCTGGGATGCAGAAGCAGCAGGTTCCCCAGTTTCCCGCAGGTGTCCTCTGTGACCTGTTGCTTTTGTTTTCTTTAGAGGCTTAGAAAGGGTTCAGTACTCACTCCTCCCAGCTTCATACCAGTCAAAGCTGGAAACATGGCTGGTGAGCTTAAATGCATCTCCAGCTCTTCTCTGTGAGAAATTTAGCATATGCTGGGGCTGGTGGTCAGATGGACACAACCCCTTCCAGCTGCAGCCTTGCTACACTAATGGTCTCTCATCCATACCTTTCCTTTGTCAATGCAGACAATGGGACATTACAGGCTGGCATGGGTGCAGGTGTGCACAGCAGAATAAATCCCTTCTTTGGCTGGATCTGACTAGCACCAGCCTGAGGGGGTTTCTGGACAGATGATCAATGATCAGACTCAATGCAGCTTCAGGGTAAAAGGAGGGTTTCATCCAGTCCTGCTCTGACCTTTGGGGAAACTAAAGTGCGTGGCACTCTCTGAGCTTCAGAGGGCTGTCAGATAAAGGGTTTTTCAAGACCAAGCACCCTGTGACGTCCTGCAGGACAGCACAGGTGCTTTTCTCAGAGCACAGAGATGGGAGGACGTGAGCCCCCAGCACCCCAGTGCCCAGGGCCTGCTCTGTGGGTCCTATCCCGGCACCAGCCTTGATGCCTCACTGCGGCCAGGCAGCTGCTCCCCACCACATCCCAAGAGCCGCTGCCCAGCTCATGCTGCACTGCAGCTGGCAGGGCACTGGGGCTGCTGGGGGAGAGCTGTGGATGTGGGACAGGCGAGGGCAAAGCTGCGTGGTGTCCTGCTGCCTATGGTGCAGGGAAGCAGCAATGCGAGCACAGTAACTGTTGGTAGTGGTGGATTTAGCACCATTTTTCCTGGACTGGCTGAGTAAGGGCTTGTTAAGGCCCCCCCAAGGCTGCAAGGCTCTACCTGCCAACGGCATTAAGGCTCCTGCTAGAGCAGCAGCAGCGCCTGAGGCAACAGGGACTGGCCACGTCTGCATCAGGCCATCCACACAGCCCCGCACATCTTGACTGCGTTCCAGCAGTGTAGGATGCGGTATTTGGCTCTGAGCAAAGGAAGTGAATGCAACATAAAGCAGAGCATCCCCTCGTGGGATTCACAGTGGGGGCCATGCTGATTGTTCAAAACAAAGCATGGCTGCGTTGGAAGCGTGCCTAGTTTTTACCCCAGGATTCACACATGAAGGCCCGAGCTGACCCAGAGAGCAAAGCCCTGCAATAACAACCAGCAAGGCTGATCCTACCAGCTTTGTTCAAACATCCTCTGCCAAAGCCTGGAGGAAGTTTTTCCTTATGAAGTCAGGCACGATCGTGCGGCTCTCTTTGCAATATGCTAACTTTCCAGTGAGCAGTTGCTCAATACGTGCTTAAGTAGGCAGGCCACCACTACCCATTAACCAAAACAAATAGGAAAGAGGGAAAGCTTACAACACAACAATTGCTTTCAATTAGAGGAAATATCTATTGCCAAAATATGTCAGCGGGATTTGACAAACTACATTTTTAACTGTGTACTACCGAAGAACTGGCTGCACTAAACTGCAGCTTAAACTAAACAGGGATTTAATCCCTTTCCCTTCCTTCCAACAGTATAATCACCAGGCTGTAAATATATTATTACAGCCCACGCTACCCTTGTTAATTCCAACCAATTTGACTTACCTCAGTGGCTTCAACGTTATTCTCTTCCATGTTCACTGGGCTTGTTGAGGCTTCAGTGTCGGTGTTCATCATGTGCTTTGAGCTGAAAGGGTTAAATGTGGTTAATTGTAAAGCTTTTGTTTGCTTTGCACATCTCAGTACAGACACAAGCATTGTGTTTAAAATCTCATAATTGCTTTAAAACATATACCATGTTGCACTGAGCTCTGAGTCAGCTCTGTATTTGGTGTGTCCAGGTCTAAGCATCTCTGGTCTCCACTCCACCTTGCTGAACAGATTAGATCCCAGATCTGCTTCAGATGTGCCCACAGCTTGGCAGGGCTTGTGGCTGGCAAGCCTCTGTATATCTCAGGTGGCACCTGCTGGCTCCATCCCATGTTCCTGGGACAAACCCTATCCAAATCCCAGCTGAACAGCCACAGCCACCAGCTTCCCTGAACCAGCGCCCCAGATGCTGATGGATCCAGGGCCCATGTGAAATCATGGGCTTCTGCCAAGGTCAGCCTCAGCCTCAAGTCACTTGTCATTGCTATGACCCTCGGCCAGGCACATAGCCCTTGCCAAACACAGCCCTGCAGGCCATCCTGTAGCTTCTGCATCAGCTATGGTGCTGGCTCACAGCCTCAGCTGGTTTAACCCCAGCCTCGGAAATGCCAGCCAGCCCCATCCCCATGCCTTGTTTCTATAGCCCTTGACAGCACCATCTCCAAAACCTACCCAAGCAGTAATTAGCACACCTGCCAGCAAGCAGAGCTGGGTCCCAGCACCTCTGATCCTGACTCTGCCAGGGACCCTCCTGGCATTTACCCAGACCTGGCCCATTGATCCTGTCCTCAAGCACTCTTAGCGTTATCTCCTGCACTGTCCCTGCTTAAAATCCTGGAGGTCCCTGCCAGCAACCCACCCTGCACCCCAACCCTGCCCCAAATGTGCCCGTGCCACCTCCAGTAGAGGTAAGGTAATACTCAGCTGTTACACAAAGACCCTTCTCGACCTCGCTGCACCCCACGTGGGTTGATCAGATCCTGTAACTCTTGCGGTGTGTCCTGCCTTTTGAGTAGAGGTGCAGGGTCATCCTCTGCAAGCAACTTTTTAGCAGGCATTAGTTGCCTATATATGTGCCCCCTGATTTTTACCAGGAAACTTAAAATGCTTTCATACCTATGCCTTGCAATGGCCTGCTCTCCACAATTTAAAGATAAATCTTTAACGTGCGGTGCCTAGTAGCATGTGTTTTACATTGCCTTTAATAGCTGTCTCTCGTTATAATGTCACTTGGGGGGTGTCGTCTGGTATTGTATATTTTTGGACATATTGTAAACAGTGTGATCTCGTTCCTGACATTTCCCTGGTGACCTCAACAGTCGTAAAGGTTTACACATTTCTTGTGTGCAGTCAACACATTCATTAATCTTAGAGATAAGCCAAAAGTTACAAGTCACACACGCATACATGCATTAAAAAATACACATATGTGCATGCACGTTTAAAGTGTAGGCAAATCCCAATAGTGGATTAGTTGTAGCATTTTGTAGCAGAAAAGGAGAGCTATCAGGTGGTTTCAGTTTAGCCATCAAAGATACTATCTATGTATAGTCTGCATGCTTCTGTGCATATATATTTGTGTCTGAACTTACCACAAAATCAATGATGTAAAGTATACAAAACTGTATTCACATGAATCTTTACACAAGCGAAATCAGCTTTTTCTTTGGACTATTTGGATAGCCCAGTACAACAGGCACCCTAAGTGCTTCACCCACCAGTGAAACTGGTGACCTTGAAACTTGCAACCTTGAAACTAAGCAGAAGTAGTGGCAAAGCAAAGAGAGATGCAGAAACCTGCTGACACAGCTGAGGAAAGTGGAAAAGAAAAGGTAATCAAACAACCTAGATAGTTAAAATTACCTTTCAACACTCACTCTTTTAAAATGTAAACACCAGGGGTACTTTTACTACTTGGATGCCAGCTGTTCCATCTTTCTATCTATGCAGTCATAGTTTTGCTATTTTCACATCCACGTATTACGTTGTATTAAGGTGTGCTGTGAATTTGAGTGGTCATGGATGGCCCAGGGGACTCTTTTCTCTATGTTGTCTACCCCACAAGGGTAGAAGGAATCACACAAATAACATTGCCTTCTTACCCGAGTCTGATGTAAGTGATGTAGTCACTTACACAGGGTGAGGAGCAATAGCTTAATTGAATTTAATGGCCTGCTTAGCTCCAGAAAGGCTAGGGGACCAGCAGCTTCATGGAGATCAGCTGAAGAGAAGGAAAATAATGAGCTTTAATAATGACAAGGACTAACAAGCTGCAGGCGTTGGCTCTTTGCTGAAGGTGACAGACTGGGAGATGAGCTCTCCTGCCTCTTGAGACAAAGTGTGTGTTGGAAGAATTTGTTCACTGGGAACTGGACGGAGACAAACCCTGTTCACTCACACCACCAGCTCAGGTTCATGCTTTGTCATCTTTTGTGTCCTGCCAGACTTGAACCTGGGATTTCCACCTCCTGTGACCAGCAGCAAAGTGCCTACCTGGGACCCACTTTGACTCCCTCTTACTCTGTGGGGCCGCCCAGACCCAAGCGCTCTGTGCCAAGCTCAGCATTGTTTCACTCCTCAACAGCGAGTGCCTCGTCCATCCCAGCTGACTGGGGGAGGCGACCACGGGTCTGTCAGGGGTCATGGTGGGAAAACACATTTCGCTCGGTGACTTTAGGATGTGTGATGAAATATAGGGCCTTTCTCCTCCCTGCCAGCAAGTCCTTTCAGGCCAGGCAACTAAATATTGAAAATTTGTTCCCACTCGGAGAGCTGTTGGCATATAGGAATTAGTTGACAGCTTTGGGTCAGTTCCCAGAGGAGAGATGCGAGCAGCACCAAAACCATCACAGCTGGCACTCATTAAGCTCTCGCCTGCAATCCACACAAAGGTGCCTGAGACAGAACGAGTCACTGAGGTTCTCTAACCTGGAATCTGACCTTGTGATCTTCTTATCTCTCTCTTGGTGCTCTCTGTCCTCTTGCACAGAGGACAGCCTGTTATAGGAGAGCAGGCTCCTTTAACATACTTAAGGGTACTTTTCACCTTCAGGGTCCTCTCATGTACTGGGTTTATCTTTCGATCAATGTTCTCCTAAGTGATGTGTATTTAAGTCTGGTTTAAAAAAAAAAAACCAGCACAACTTACTTCTGGTTTCAATCAAAACTGTCGATCAATTGCCTTGCTCATTTTAGCCTCCCTTGGCTGTGTTTAGAATCCTGTGCGCAGCGCTCATGAAAGAGTCTGCGGGCCAGTCCCCGAGCTCCTTGTGCATATAGTGAGGTTTCCTATCTCACAAATGGTCCCAATGATTTTATTAAGCTATTTGCTAAGCAGGTCAATAATCATTGCTAGCAGGAACAACAGAGCGTGGCCCATAGTAAACAGTTTATTTGTTTAAGCTCGTCTGTGGCACTGCAAAAGAGAAGGGTGTGTTGCTCCCAGTAGATCTAACATTTCTAGGGCTTTCAGTTAGACACCTATCTCTGGCACTAAACAAAATCAGAACTGCACTCACAGGGTCCTATCCTGCACTCCTCTCTCACTTGCATGAAACCTGCAGAGTAAGCCCTGCAGGAAGAGTGGCAGGATCTGGCCTGGTGGCTATTCAGATGCAGAAAGTTGAATAAATATTAGTGGTTAAACTAGTGATTAACCTGCCAGTTGAAATATCCAGCAGATCCCATGTTTTCCTCCCGCTTGATGCAAATGAGAGTTGATCATAAACATCTCATGCCTAAATTATACCTTAGAGAATCCAAGTAACACAGTTGGCCTTGCCTGAATTATTTCAATGAAAACAAGGCAGACAAATGAGTGTAATTGTCCAACTTCTTTTGCTTGCTAGCTTTTGCCTTGCTTGGCAACCCTTGCAGCTGGATATTCACGCAAGGTTTTGAATGTAAACCTTCTTCTTGCCTACAGATCTGGCACTATCAGCATACCTGTTTTTCTTTCATTCTTTCTAAGATAGAAGGTGGAGGGGGGACAGGGACAGAACACGGGGAGAGTAAAAAAAATGGAAAGAGCTTGTTTATGGCCTGTATTTCAAAGGAACATTGCACTCTAGCTCTCTCTAGGTCATTAAGAAATTGGTGGCCAATACTTTTGTTATTGTAGTGAGGTCTCACACTCAATCAGCTTCAGATCTAATAGCTCTGATTCCATGCAAAAGACGGACAAAGGCAGCACGTAAAAATACATCCATTTCCCTATGTCACTTCACTCGTTGCCTGAAACTTTGCATCTGTTTTACGCTAAGACCTAATCAGAACAATTCCCAGCTGGAGCTTTTTGTTCCAGAATCAGCCAAAAAAAAGCCAATGCCTACTTCCTCCTTAAGGGGCCAATTCTTCCCTGCTTTCATGCGCACTTCCTCCATGGACACAGATTGCGGAGGGAAGGGGGAGGGAAGCACCAGAAGCAGGAACTCGAGAATGAATGGATTTAGGAAACAGAAAATAACAGAGGAAGTTGGTCTGAGTGCAGCTTTGGTTAGCATTACAGCTGCGTAGCACTCAGTAAAGGTGCTAGACATGGATATCGCGAATATTGTCTGATAGCCACAAAATAGGCTTCAGCGTGAGGTACACAGCCAGACGCCCAGGTGAGCTCTGCTGCTGCAGTGTCTGATCATCCTCATCCAGAGGGACCCTGCGGTACTCTGCAGTCACCACACATGCACATACACTGAATTTTAGCCTCTGTGTTCACACTGCCAACAGGTGGGCTCTGCTTGTTGTAGCAGCAGGTCTGCGTGCAATGCGGGAACCGGAATTTGAAAGCAGCAAATGCCTTTACAGCAGCTTCACCAGCTCATCCTCACATATGTTGTTTACCAGGATTGCAGTGAGGCTGCTGTGGGAAGCTGCTTGTTGCAAGGCCAGATGAGTAATTTGTTGGGAAGAGCTGAAGGGTTGGGCTTGCTGCTCAGGACCGGGAGGGGATGGTTTTCAATAGCATGTTAATCAGCGCTGATGTTGGCAAATGCCATTAGAGCCACAAACCAGACAGACTGCAAGGTGACTGTGTGGACCCCTGGCTCTGTACATGCCAGGAGAGAAACAGCAGCACGTTGAGGGAGAGTGTTAGAAAAAGGCATTTGTATTTTACCACTCATTGCCCCTCTTGTAGGGAGCAGTCGTCTTTGCAAGATGTCTAACAACACAAGTTGATTCAAGAAAACAAATAATTCTTTTCATTTCAAGGGGGCTAATTGTGAGCTTATAGCCAGGCAAACGATCAGCCACCTTCCTGATTTGAGAAAGGAATAGAAAAGGGCATTTCGGTTTCAAACAGCACAGTAAAAGAACCTTTCCGCTTAGGAAAAACAAATCTATGTCTTCTTATCTTTTCCATTCCTGCAGATTCATTGACTAATGAATTCTTACCAGCTGTAACATTCATCTGCACACTTAAAATCAACCTTGTAAAAGTCTACTTGTCCACAGTGAGTAATTCCTTTGATGGGTGAGTAATTTGTCTCTGTGGAGGGGCTTATGTTTGGTTTATGCTTTTGCTGCTTGGGAAAACGTGCAGTGGGAGTCTGCCTGTTTTGCATAATTGTGTACTTTAACTAAGCGTCAAGGGAACTCAGAGTCAGGGGTGGGTAATTTCATTTTTATTGTTATTAATGGCAACTGAATAAATAAATACAAAATTAAAAAAATCAAATGATGATTCGATTCCTTGATTTTTCTCAAGATTATCCAGGTGAAGGATGCAGGAGACAATACAGTGTCTGGGCTGGGAAATTTCCATGGCAGTTTTTCATGTGCTTCCTAAAAATGTTTTCCATTAAGTGTCCCTAGAGGTCCAGTATTTGAGTGATTATCGGAAAGAAGAAGTGTTGATTTTTCTTTCCCTACTTTGATTTCCTTCATCTAATGGCTCCTTAAGACCCTGCAACCCACATTTTTCTTCACAGAATACAAGAAATAGCATCCCTTGTTTTCACACTTCAGAGAAGAAACAAAAGAGACCTTTTGGCAAAATGTCAGATTGTGTGACTGATAACACCCCCAATCATTTCAGACTATGACTTGTGGCCATGTTAAGACTCAGATGTGGAAACAAAACACATTTTATGTTAGCCACTTCTCTCCATTCTATTAAATTAGGACTAGTCATTAGCTGGTGGAGAGGGAGAAAGATTTCCATCAAGAACCCAGGGTGGTGTGGCAGAGGGAGGGTGTCACGTCTGACATCCCCTCTCCTCCCTCCAGCATTTTCCCTCTGGAGATATTGGTGGGAAACCAGCTCACATGACAAATTAAAGTGATTCATAACCCAGCTGCAGTCTCTGTTGACAAGCCCCATCACAAAGCAATCATGCAGATTTTATGCGCCCAGAGTGCCAGGGAAGAAGCTTGGTTAGCGGCACACACCGTGCTTTCAAGAGAGGTCTGATACAACTTGGCTGAATTCATCTATGGCACGTGAAGGCCAAATGGCTGTCACTTGACAGCAGTTAATAATGTAGCTTTAAAAGGGATATTTTCCCTGCTATATTAGATTTCCAAGACATCACCATGCATCTTCAGCCTTATCTTTTTGTCTGGATTTTTTTTTTTTTTTTGGCTCTCCTATCAGTCTTTAAACACACCAACAGAGATTATACAGATAAGCCCCCAGTATGGTTCATTCTGGCAGTGGCTTATCAATCATGGTTAATTAACTTTGTGGATCCATAAACTAGACAATTCAGCGGCGATTCTCTTTTCACCACAATCACGTTAGAAAAAGCTTAGTGACCGTTTCAGCCATGCCAGCCTCTCCTCTACAGGCAGCGCAGCAACCGAAGGGCAGAGACCCCCTGCACTCAACAAGAATATTTCAGCCTGCACACGGATGTGTGCATTATGTGAAGCTCTCCCTCCTTTCTGCTGCATTACCTCCCCTCCTTTAGGAGGGCAGGTCTTTGCTGCAGGTTTGCATTCATTTGCTTACAAGCTTAAAGCACTATTGGGTGCAGGCCAGGTGGACACACGGTTACCCATCACATCCAACCAGCTATGCTGGCCAATTCATTATTTTCACAAGCACCTGTTAATACACCCCGCTCAGATCGCTCTGAACTTGGTACCCCAAAGCAGGGGCCAATCTGGCCTCCCCACTTTCCCTCCTGTACCCAGATGAGGGATGCTGGAAGCCTCGCTTCCCAGGTGACCCCCAGATGAGGTTGTACCAGTTTTCAGGGTCACAGCTCTGATCCCAAGATGCTGCACAAGGGCCACCCCAGATGTGTCAGCAGGACCTCCTGTGCCACCTCATGGTGACCAGTAATGCTCTGGAAACCCTGAGTAATGCAAACTGGGAGTACTTCCTCAAAGACTTTACCAGTTTCAGTTCCCCAGGATGGCAGAGGCACGGGTGGCCAGCACTGCTGTGGCTGTAATGCTTGAGGTCAACCCCCTCCCCAGCAAGAGTGTATTTACACATCACTAACCTGCAGTTTCCAGCAGCTCTGAGGGATGCATCCAGCTCTTCTACAGCCTGCCCGCAGGTGCCACGTAGCCTTGCTCTGTGCTCCTCAACAGGCCACATTTGTCTGTGCTTCAGAGCCAGGTGCAAGGAGCTTCCGTTGATCTTTCCTGATAATGCTTCTTGAGGCCAACAGATTGAGGTGTTTGGTTGTGGATCTGTGCACACAGTCCCTGCCTCCAGCAGATCCACTGAGTAGCAGCGGAACAGATCCCGGTCTCATAGCAGCGGCCTTCTGCGTCAAACAAGTGCAAGCTCTAGACAAAGCTCCATATGTGGTTATGTTTCCACCTGGGGGACTCCTCCACCACAATGTCCTTGCCCCAGGTGATCAGAGCGAGGAGGTGCCAGCTTTCGCTGTATTGGCAGTCAGAGGGCTACAGGGGAAATTCTGCACCCCGAGCTGGCTGCACCTCTTGAGTCCTGACACAATGCCACTGCCTTGCCCTCTCCAACGATGTCTTCTACAGCAGAGACAGCAACTACTTCAGTGTGAAGCTGTATCCTCTTTTGCAGAGGCAGGCTAAAGCTGCAGCATTTCAGATCAGGCAATACTATGTAAATATTATTAACAGGCTCACATTGCATCCAGAGACCCTGGACGCGTGGCACTGGCTTAGTTAATGGCTCCTTTTAATTCACAGTCCTGGGGCTGTTGAGCCAAGTGATTGCGACCTAGGCTGAGCACCACGAAAGGTGGAAGGACATCGGTGGTGCAGAAGCAGCAAGCGCTGTGCTGAGCACTAGGGAGCAGCGAGGGCAGCCCCAGCACAAGCAGAGCCCTTGCCGACAGGGCACAGCCCTGCAGGGTCTGACCGTGGTGGGCAGAGGCAAGCGCTGGTGGCCATCCAGAAGGCAAGGCTGGAGAGCAGCACCTACACCACTACTCAGGCCAGACCTAAGGGCTTAGCCCTGGGTTTAAATGAGCTCCTGTGCCCTGGGCAGGGCTGGGGGTGGAGGCTCCAGGTGGGGCTGCTCAGGGACATTAAGGCCTGTTGGTGCCCAACATCAAACCTGCACCCAGGATGATAGTGAGTTCAGACATGCCCTTCCTTGTCCCATTCAGCCAGTGCTGATGGAGCAATAGAGGACAGGAGGTCCTTTAGCAACACACCGCTGTATAATGAAGAGCTTGGCCTCCCCATGCAGCAACCGGCAGCAATGGGAGGTGTGTGGCGAGTGCTTAAGGGGCTCTGCATACCTTGAGGTTCTCCTGGCCCTCAGAGGACACCTGCAGAGAGGTCTGAGTCTGGCCTGGACCCACTGGTTTAAGCTGTATCTACCACAGGACACTGGTGCTCCTCTGGTCTAAAAAGTGGGGAATATCTTGTCCAGACCCCAAACGTCCATGTAATGCTAAATAGGTGGTGTTTGCTCTGCAAAAAGCCCAAAGTAAGAAGTGTTTACAGGTATTTACATCTGTGCCAGTGCTGAGGGAGAAAAGCAGCAGCAAAAATGCAGAGGAGGAAAATGAAGGATTTAAAGATAATGACCTGGGCTGATTTTGACTCCGGAGTAGATGAAGGGAATGGGGCTGGGATCCACTCCCATCAGATGGAAGAAAATTGGACTATTTCCCGGACAGATTGGCCACAGCTGGGAAAGATAGAAAGAAAGGAAGATGGTTCAAGTAGGAGAACAGCAGCTCTGAGATACCATGCATTTTCAAGAAAGCCAGATTAGATATATTATCAAATCAACGGCATTAGACATGGCTGACAGTTATTGGAGGAGCCAAGAGACAGAGCTTGTCAAGGCTGATAGTAAATCAAGGTGGAAAAGCAACCAGGCTTCACGGATTTTTTTTCTGAGCATGACTAAAACTGTGCTCTGACCCTGCTTGTGGCTCGCGGGCCAAAGGGGTGCACTGGGAAATGACGGGTGCTTAAAAATATCTCCTACCTCCCAAAGAGAGTTTAGGCAGTAGCAGGAGACTGGCATGAGTCCCTGGGGAAGTGCAGACTGTGCGTATCACCACAACAGAGGGATGTAGCAAGAAGGTCCAAGAACCAACATTGGGGCAGCTTGTGCCCACCTTGGAGGAGGAGCACCCAGCACTGGGCACACTGGGAGACTCTTTGACACCTGTGCTCCCACTCACACATGTGCAGGAGCCCTGCAGCTTTCCGGCATCAGCCCAGAGAGCTCAAGATTCCCATTTCCAGGCCTGCCACCTATGTTGTCAGTGAATGTCACTCCACCTCCCTGTAGCTGGCTGGAGGAGGGCAGCTCTGCCAGGCTGCCTGGCAGGAGGCCCTGAAGATTAATTAATTAATCCTCAGCCAGAGCTTCAAGCATCTGTTAGAAACTTCCTTGGTGAAAAACTTCAGCTCTCCCTAGATCCTCTGTCTGTGCAAGGGCAGGGATGGATTACCTCTACATTGTGACAACTACCTGCGCTGTCTGAAACTCTGTTTCCAGATGCTCCAGACAAAAAATCAAACATCCTGGGAGAGAGCCCACAAGCTCAAAGCCAAAAATAAAAGGAAACAAATGAACATGAGCACTGATTAGTGTTGCCTTTCTCCTCCTAAGAAGTCTGTGAATGGGGGACAGGGCTTAGAGGGGGGCAGAGGTGTACCCTGAACCTCAGCCTGTTTGGCAAGTTACTGAAACTGCTCCTGCTGAAGGAAACACAGCAAAGTATGCCATGCTCTGATGGCCTCTGGAGCTCACAGAGGGACCTCCTCTGGCATTTGCCGATGACCAGCAGCAGTGGGAAAGGAAGTGAGTCAGAGCTGAAGCTTGCTAACAGAGAAGCAAACCCAGCACCTTTAAAAGACACGATCTGGCTTTGGGCTGCAGGGATGGCCACAAGCGGCGGAAACGGGAAGCGTGGTGAGAAAAAGCAGCTAGTCCCTGCTCCCCCCTGCCCCAGCTCCTGGCCCAAAGCCTGCACCCACACTGTGAGACCCATGGCTGGGGACCGGTACAACACCTCCAGCCCTCAGGAGCAAAACCAAGGCTTATCCAGCAAGGTCTCAGGTGCTGCCACTTGTGAGGTGAGCAGTGAGCCCCGGAGCCACCCGGCCAGAATTGGGACCTTCCTGGTCCTCAGCCTGTGCATTGAGCCTGGATGTGGCCCCACCTGGCACCACTGCGGGAGGCACTCTCCCTTGGGGTGCCTGAGCTGCTAGTGGCTGATGCAGAACCAAGGACCTCAGTGGGGCCACTGGCTCCATGCTGGGAGACCCCTGGACAGGCCTTCTCCAGACCCATCTCTGGTCTTGTTGTGAGAAGACCTATCTGTGGGGGAAGACTCCCCAGAGAGGGGAAACACTAGTGTGAAGACTTCTGGTACTGGTGATGCAGTCGGGGGGACCTTCATGGTCCAGCTGGCCTTCACTGTCGCTGAGTCCATGAGTCTTCTGGATGCTTCCACCTCAGGAGGTGGGAGGGGGCAGCATTCTCCCACCAACTGAGCCTCACCATCACCGTGATGAGATCCATAGGGACGGCAGCTGCCAGTGTGTGCCAGCTCTGCCCAGTGCCGCAGCTGCAATAAAATCAGCACGAGGCTCGAGCCAAGCCAGCCAGGAGGGGCGTGGGCTTCACCCTCACACAGTCCCTGGGGAAGCCGGCTGGAGTGTGAGGGTCCTACGGCACCGCTGCACAGAGCTTGGGCTCCGTGCCTGTGTGAGGCTGCTCCCACCGCCCCAGGCAGCATTAGGGCAGGTCCCCAGGGCGCAGACACCCGCTGAATCCAGGCAGCCGGCACCGGCGAGCCCCCTGCAGCGGCTGTGCAGGAATCCAGAGGCAGAGGAAGTGAATTGAGCATAATTAAATAAAAGCCCTTTTGTAACCCAGATAGCAGCAATTTATCTACTCCACTGCCATTATCACTCCTGCTCACTGCTACATCTGTGTGTAAAACATGTTTAGGTTAGCCCAGCAAGAGCTGTTATCTTGACCTATAAACCGTGCCATGCTCGTTTTCCTGTATCAGACGTGGAGACTGGGCAAGTCCACCTTTGCTTCTCCTCTTCATGCACTCCTTGTTTATCGGCCAGTTCTGTTGAGAGGAAAAGCAGACGTTCCCCCGTGTATCAGCACGGCAGCTGGCTCCAAGCCTCCCCGCAAACGCCCAGAGCGGGAATGGCTTCACTGCCACTCCACTTTGCAGGAGCTGGCTGTGCCAGCGGCAAACCACTCTCTCCAGAGCCGCTGAGCCTCAGCCCCACACTCAAGCCTCTGCACACGGGCTTTCCAGGCAACACGCTGTGGGGCTGAGCTCTGCCCACAGAGGGACCTGAGTCATTTGGGGCTCAGATAGGACATCCCAGCTTACTCAGTTTGAGTTGGTGAATTCCCGGGAGGCGTGAGCAGGCCCATGCGCCAGAGGAAGAAGAGCATCCAGCACAGCTCCAGATTTCCTTTTGCTGGTGGGGAGAGGGGGAAGGATTTTTAGCAGCCCAGTTAAAAGACATTTCCCGGCCAGCACCCTGGCTTTACCAGCTCTGTTCCCACACACCATGGGCATCCAACCCTCAGCACTGGCTGTGTCCACACCCTGTCCCCAGTAATTAACCACACTATTAGCACTTGGCAAGAGATGCTAGCTGTAAAAAGCACTTGGGAGGGGGAGATGGCAGAACCATGATGTGTATTTTGCTAACAGGAGAGAGCATCTTCAGGCTGAGTCTCTGCAGGCTTGCCTCACCCCAAAGGGAGCTCGCAGCTTGTCCCTGCCAGCTCTGCCTGCACTGCCATGTGCCTGTGTGCCCCACTGGCCACCTCCCCACGGAGCTGGCCTGGCTGCCACATCCAGCACTGCCACTGCAGAGGTCACTCCTTCTCCAGCCGGCGTCAGGAAGCAGAGCTTTATCAATGTGACTGTTGTTGCTGTGCACTCTGTTCTGTCCCCAGAGAATCTCCAAATCTTATATTTTTTTCCCCTACTTTTTCTATTAGGAGCCTACCCTGCAACAGAGAAAAGGTGCTTTTGTGTGTGATCTCTGCTGCTGGACACACCGCCCCACCAGAGCAGGGCTGAGGCAGACCCTTGGGGAGCCCTTGTTCAGTGCGACTCCTCTTCAGTGTCAAGACAGATCAGCAAACAGGACACTGTGCTCTTCAGGAGTTGGAGGAGGCACCAAGCCATGAGAGCCTGGGATACCGGCGAATGCACACTGCCCTGCAAACCAGAATGAGAGAGGCAGTGGTAGGGGATCAGGTTTGTTTGCCCAACAGAGCCCATCTGAAACACTAGCTATGGTCGGTGAAGAAGGGAGGCGCATGCTGCTGACTTTTCATAGACTCCAGCCCCACTTTGAGGAGAGGAGAGGAAAGCTTCAGATCAGGCAAATGACTCATTTTTACTGTAATCACAGATCCAGCCATGCTTAACACAACAGAAGCAGAGCATTCAGCCGTACACAAAAGCTGGTTTGAGAGCCATCAACGTGTGCCATAAACAATTATGCCACGGAATAGCTCTCTCCAGAGCTGGGGCAATGAGGCATTGCAGAGCCATGGCCCATGTCCACACAATCGCATTCCTTGCAGACATCAGAGCTGAGCACAGGCCTGGATGCTGTGCTGGCAAGAGTGTGTGCAGGGTTCCGAGAGGGACTGCTGAGCCTAGGCAGGGAGAGGCCATCCTTCACCTGGGCCAGCATCGGATACGCAGGTGGATTCAAGCAGTAATAACCACCGAGTTACTTCTGTAGCAACCCGGAGCCATGGGGGTTTTGATGTGCTGCTGCCACTGTCGCCTGTGGCCCAGCTACAGACAGGGGAGGCTGGGATGTTTGGGCGATGGAGATGCTCCAGAGCTCACAGCGATATTGGCAAAGTGTCCGTGTGGGGTCATGGTCTCCACGTCACCTCTCATTCCCCAGTGCTTCTCTGGAAGAAGCAGCAACAGCAGACACCAGGGGGTGGTTGTGCTGGGGAATGCAATGGGTTTTCCTGCACATGGGGCAAGCTGAGCTGTGCAATCGCCCAGGGCTGCTCCTCATAGCCATTCCCACGCCTTCTGTGCATCCTCCCACCGCTGGTCAGCCAAGCAGGATCGGAGATAGGATCACTAGGCTGGAAAACAGACCATCGAGCCCAATGGTACCTGTCCACTACTAAATCGCATCAAACATGATGTGTTTGAGAGCAGCCCTGTGAAGGACTTGGGGTGCTGATTGATGAGAAGCTCGACACGAGCCAGCAATGTGCGCTGGCAGCCCAGAAACCAACCGTGTCCTGGGCCACATCAAAAGAAGCGCAGCCAGCAGGGCAACAGAGGGGATTGTGCCCCTCTATTACTCTCTCGTGAGACCTCATCTGGAGTATTGTGTCCAGTTCTGGAATGCTTAACATAAGAAGGAGATGAAGCTGTTAGAACAGGTCCAGAGGAGGCTACGAGGATGATCAGAGGGCTGGAGCACCTACTGTATGAGGACAGGCTGAGAGAGTTGGTTTTTTTCAGCCTGGAGAAGATAGAGGAGATCTTATAGCGACCTTCCAGTACCTGAAGGGGCTGCAAGAAAGCTGTGGAGGGACTGTTTACAAAGGCTTGTGGTGATAGGACGAGGGGCAATGGGTATAAACTGGAGAGGGGCAGGTTTAGACTGGACATAAGGAGGAATTTCTTCACTATGTGAGTGGTGAGGCCCTGGCACAGGTTGCCCAGAGAAGTTGTGGATGCCTAGAGGTGTTCAAGGTCAGGCTGGATGAGGCCTCGGGCAGCCTGATCCGGTGGGAGGTGTCCCTCCCCGTGGCGGCGGGGGGTGTGTGTGGAACCGGATCATCTTCATCCGCGCGAGGCCGCCAGGGGGCGCCACAGACCGCGGGAGTCGCCAGAGCGCGGTTCCAGCTGCCACCGCCAGGGGCGCCAGAAGCCCGGAGCGCGGGAAGGGGGAGCGCGGGGGCAGCGCCTCAGCGGCTCCAGAGCCGCCGAAGTCATCCCGGGCTGCGAGGGGGGAGAACACACTGTGATCTCGCAGCGATGAGAGGCGTAGCTGCTGTTGCAAAGAGCGGAATGTTTTTGCTAAAGTTTCATCTAAGTCATTGTATTTTGAAAAGTCAGGCAGAATGTCCCTCTGGCAGCGTGTTTTCTTTCCAGCAGCGTTTCTCCAGGCGCTGCGCACTCTCTGGAGAGGAGAACGCCTCGTGTTGGGTGTGATCTGTGCTGAGCAGTGTCTCTGCTGGGATCGCCCCTGTCTGCAGCCTTTCCCTGTCTCAAACGCAAGGTCAGGCAGCGCTGGGGCCAAAGAGAGATTTGAGTGTTGTGAAGTTCATAAAAACATTAAAATGAGTCCTTGGAAAGTAATGGAACATGCATAAGATTCTGAGGAAAATTTATCCATACGCACCTAAGTGGGAAATCCATTCTGTCGCAGCTCCTGCCTGGCTGCACACGGCTGATGGGGATCGCTCCCTCACGCTGCCCAGCCCTGATACAGGTGCTGGCTTTCTAAAACCCCAACACGAGTCTTAGAGAGTTCATTTGCCAACAATTTCAGCATCAGCGTTGTGGGAGCCCCGGTGCCCCGGACAGGCCTTCTCCCAGGCTGCGGGCTTCCCAAGGGAAAGCAGGATGAGAAAGGGTCATTTGTTTCCCTGTGCACCTGCAGGCTCGGAGCTCGCACCTGCCCTCACCGGCTGGCACTGCTCCATGGCTTTTGGGGCTCAGGGCAGCATGTGGGCTTCAGGCTCTCCCAGCCACCGGCAGTGCTTCCCACTGGGAACGGGATGAATGGGACAGGGGGAACACCAGCTGATACTTATCTTGCAGCCTATATCCAGAGAGGGAAATGCAGGTGTGACCCATGCAGGAGTTGATTTGAAATAAGTGAAGCGGCTTTCAAAAAGGCCATTTGGGAAGGAACACACCCCAAGGTCCTGAGCAATGGGAGGGAGTGGTGACTCCACTGCCACCACCTCGGGATGCACGAGGCGAGCAGCAGGGTCAGAGGGATGCTATTTCCTCAGAGATGATTTCTGCTGAGCGGTGCTCTGCCAGCGAAACGTGACTTGGTCCTCATGTGATCCCTGTCCTTCTCTCAGGTTCCCTCCCCACGTATGCAGGACGATCATTTCCAAAATACCCACTTAGCTCTCAGGGTGTGCCTGAGAGAAGGATGAGCTGCTTCCCAGCTCACAGTTGTCCCCTAGGCAAACGAAAAGGCTCCAAAAGGCTCCCTCCCCTGGGTCACTCACCTGTGAGCAGCCTCCCCTGAGTGGCACTTTGAGCAAGGCCAAGGATGAGCGTGAGCTGGCTTCACCCAGCACTTGCGTTCACAATAAGGGGCTGCAGAAACACATGGGTGATACACAGGTGCAGCAGCAATGCCTGAACCAGCAGGAAACCAGGAGCTGAGTGAGTACCTGGAGCAATGGTGGTATCACACTCACCTGCTTCTCTGTGCTGGTCAAACAGAACAACTGAACTCCTTCAGACCTCTTGATTGCAAGGCAAGTTGCATTTCAGCTGTGCACAGGCAAGGCCTATTAAAAGTCTGTCCCCATCTTTCCTTTAGGTCCCCTTCAGGTACTGGAAGACTGCTATAAGGGCTCCCTGGAGCCTACCCTTCTCCAGGCTGAACACACTCAACTTTCTCAGCCTTTCCTCACAGCAGAGGTGCTCCAGCCCTTCGATGATCTTCGTGGCCTCCTCTGGACCCACTCCCACTGGTCCATGTCTTCCCTGTCAAAGAGCCATAATTTGGCCTTGGAGAATGACTGCTTCAGTGAGAAAGAACTCTGCCTCCATAGTGGCAAGCCAACATAGCCATGCGCTTGCCACATCCTTGTTTGTCCCCCAGGACCTGGGTGGAGCTATCAAACTACTTCCCACAGACTCACCAAAAAGCTGAGTAATGACTCCTAATCCTCTAAATGCTGGAATTAAAACCGTTTATGTGGGAGTAGAAAACCACTGCTTTCACG